>NW_012151341.1:207443-207741 GCF_000956105.1 Propithecus coquereli | reverse complement strand
TTGACACCAATGAGTTAATTTTTCCTTTATGAGTATACAGTATTCTATTTGCAAAAATCCTTGAACTTTTGAACCAAATGGATAGGACTAAGCTGAAAATAGTGATTTTATTTAGATGTTTTTCATTATAGTATTTTAGAATATGGAATCTTTGATAAACCATGCATTGATTTTTATCAATTCAGTGTAACTGACTTTGAGCTGATGAAAATTTCCTATAGCTCTTGAAATTCATTGTTGAATAATCTCAATTGTTGGGATTGCAAATTTTCATCATTTTTTTCTGTATATTCTTGGA
>NW_012151341.1:204465-206212 GCF_000956105.1 Propithecus coquereli | reverse complement strand
ATATAAAAATTAACTCAAAATTCAACAAAGATCCCCCAAAAAGCTCAAAAAAACAAATATACCTTGCTCAGGTATTCCTTAGGATCTCATTGAATCTGTAGATCAATTGACATCTTTACAATATTCAGTCTTCCAATCTATGGACATAATATGATTCTCCATTTGTTTAGAACTTGTTTTATTCTATCAGTAATATTTTATAGTATACTCCATATAGATCTCCACATAGTTTTCTAAGTTGATTCCCATTTCATATTTTTAATGGCTTTATTAGTATATAATTCGCATACCATGCAATTCACCCACTGAAAAGTATACAATTCTGTGAGTTGACCTTTCACATTCTTGATGCTGTCCTTTGGAATGAGAAAGTTTTTAATTTTCTTGGTGTATCATGCCAAAAACTATTGCCTAATCTAAGATCATAGAGATATATACCTATGTTTTATTGCAGGAGTTTTATTGTTTTAGCTCTTACTTTGGGATCTTTGTTGAGTACTTGAGATGGTGTACATTTTTCATAAATTTTGTAAAGATCTCATAATATTTATGCCATTGTACACAAAATTTAATATTTATTTTTATGATTCCGATTCCTTTAACTCACCGAATGTTTCATAAGAGCAAAATAAAGTCCCTCCCAGATTTATGAGATTATTTTAGAACTATGTAATGCTCATTTTTCCCCCTTGGAGAAACAGGAAGTCATGTCTGCTCAGGAGTTAACAAACTCCAAAAGGCAATTTGAATTTGGTCTGAAACTAAGAATCCACAAGATTCGGTTTGGTTCTAAACATAGAGAAACATTATTTCCTCCTTCCTTGTTATTATCCTAACTAGCCCTCTGTGGCTACGTGATTATCAACCACAATCAAATGCTTTGTTCACCTAATTTTAAATTATTCAACCTCTGAAGGCTTGTTATTTATTGAAAAAGAATAAATTGTAATATTTCCTAGTCCATATCCATCAATTTAAGTGAACTCCATCACAATTCTCTGTATGAAGACTAGATGGCACATAGAAGGAATAGGATTATTTAAAAAATTTAATTGATACTCCATGTCAAAATAAAAAGCCTCTCCACCTAAAAGCAATATAATGCTAAGTGGAACATGGAGGACTTGGAGAATATTCAGAGGTCAGCCATTTAAAAAAGTATCTACCTGGAATGGCTTAGCTATCCACATTGTTTAGGAAGGTTTTGAAGTGTTGGTCATGTGACATTTAAATGGGAACCATGATAGCTATTATATTTATCTTCATCAATTTAAGATATTTCAGTGCTCACTGCCAGTTCTTTTATATAAAGTGTGGCCCATATTTTTCGTCAAAGCATAGTTCAAATTTAAAAACAACATACATATAAAACTTATTTCTAATTCTATGTGTACAACAGGGTACATTTTACCTACACATACACCTGTGCAGCCGGAAACCCAGTAAAAATATAAAAATCTTTTCATGACCTGAGAAAGCTTCTTTGTCATTCCCTCTCAATACTCAACTATAAAGGTCCTCAATATTCTGTTTTTTATAACTTCAGTGAGTTTTTCTGCTATTTAAACTTCATATGAATGGAAATATTAAGCATTTTCTCTTTTATGCTCTTTTTTGCACTAATGTACCTGTGAGATTCAAACCATTGAATGTAGCCAGTAGATTATTTATATATTTAGTGTGCTGTGTAAACTTCATTGGGTAAATGTGCTACTGTTGTTTATACATTCTCATATTTGTAGATATT
>NW_012151341.1:201870-203002 GCF_000956105.1 Propithecus coquereli | reverse complement strand
TCTTTAACCTTGGAATAACCCAACCCCACATTTTGATCTTTTGCACTCCACTAAACAAATGATGGAGGGTTTTCATTTTTAACTATTCAGTAATATAAACACATGTGGAAAATACAAGTCGTGGATAAACTTCCCAGAAACTGAGGTTATCCTTTCTCAAGAACATGAAAATGAAACATGGCTCAGTATGAGGGAAAATAAAGATCTTTCTATCCCTTTGCTAGGTTCATGGCTGAGGTTCCTGTAACAAATGACAGATTCACAAGAAAAAGGCAAACAAATTTATTTAATATAAGTTTTATGTGCCATGGGAGCCTTCAGAAAGGAAGATCCCCAAAGCAACAAAATCTGTGTATTTTTATGCATGTCTAGTTTTGATGACAAGAAGTCATGGGGAAGTATGGACAAGGGGAATGTGATCTAATCATAATAAACTGTGGGAAACTTAGCAAGGATTGTTTGTTCGTATTCTTCTTTGAACCTCTGTGTCTTCACTTCTTTTCCTCTGGGAATAAGGAGAGTGCCTCTCACATGAGGATCTTATGACCTTCTTCAGGGGAAGGTTAGAAATTCTTCCTAGGTTTTATGACCTGCTTTAGGGCACAAGGCTGGGGGAAGGACGGAAACCGCTCTGCTTCTGCTGTTTTCTCAAAAGCCATCATCAGTAACAACTGCTAGCTAATCTATAAGAACATAAAGACAACAGAGTGCTGCAATACCAAATACTCTTTCCCAGGCCCTCCTTATGCTGGTTAGTGAAACTATCAACTCAAGATCCTCAGCCAGAAACCGTTCCTTTGCTCCCCAAGTTAATGACCAAGTTGTAACGATTTGATCTCTGAAGGATTCCTCACAAGAGGGGCTCTCTCTTGTCACTCTTACGTATATACCACAGTTCAGGCCCTTAGCAGTATTTCATCTGTAGTAGTGCAGTTGACTCTTAAAGAATAAGGAAACCTTAAGCACATAACGAAGAGTATTATAAATAGTAAATGCACTCTGGTAAACACTTCTTAGCTTAAGAGCTAAAATGATACCCCCACTGTTGCAGTACCCTGTGTAATGCTATTCCCTGACTCAAGCCTCTTGCTGCCCCAAGCCCTGAAGGGGTAGCTGCTATCTAAATTGAAGA
>NW_012151341.1:201450-201820 GCF_000956105.1 Propithecus coquereli | reverse complement strand
TCTATCCTTTTCCTATTGATCCACAATGACCACTCTATTATAGGTCAAATTTTCATATACATGTGGAGTTGTCTCTAAACTCTCTATTTTTGTTCCATTGGTCTATTTTTCTCTCTCTGTGAAATACCCCATTGCCTTTATCAGCACAGAATTATAATTAACTTGATGTTTGATTCAGAAAATCCCTGCATCATAATCTTCTTTTTTCTTTTCTTCTTAAAGAATGCCTCTAATTCTTGGAAATTTTCATTTCCATATATCTTTTTGAATCTCTCTTTCATGTTCCATGAAAATGTTTTTGAATTTTGCTTGGAATTTTAGAAATTTGCTTATCAATGAGGAGAGAATTGTTACATGTATGATATTTAAT
>NW_012151341.1:197475-199339 GCF_000956105.1 Propithecus coquereli | reverse complement strand
ACTCGAACTTAATATTGGCTTTCTGAATCTAAATTAAAAAGTTATAATTTACTTAAGAATCCTTAGAAAGAGCATATACCCACATAATAAACTTTATGCTTTACCCTATAGAGTCCAAAATATTATTTTTCACAATTAAAAAAACACTGTGTTTTGTCCTTCTTACAGATATTTAATCATTATTTCTATCCTTTTTTAGTCTAGAAGTATTAATGTCAAGCACATTATAGAACAAAATCATAACAGCATGATTCGAAGCACTAGGGAATAAAATATGATTTTACAAACTTTACTTTGACAATTGAAGACTCACTCAGAGTTATGGAAAGTTTCCTGACAATTTTGTGTAATGGATATTGGAGTTTATTGTTGTTTGACATAAGTTTTACCTTCTCCAGTTGCATCCTTGACATATATCATGTTGCCCTGTACCAAAGGAAAGTGGATAATTTTGAACTCATGTTTGTAGATAGAGATCATGTCCATTATTTAGAGAGGTAAAGTGGATTCTCTTGTATAATGTTTTATTTAAACATTCTCACTTACTAACACCTAGCACTCTGCTACACCTGCTTATAAGGAGTATACAGTATGTGCTGGCAATAACAGTAAATACAGTGAAATTCCTGATCTCAATTTTGAATTATCTGTATCTCAAGGGAACAGGTAATTAGGGAAGAGCTCCACTTTCTTCTGTGACTTGCATAATGGATTGGATTGGGATATTACCAAAGGTAGTATGTGAAAGAGAGAGAAAGGATAGCACAAGAGGTCAATGCAGAAAACATAGGTGATACTGTCAGAACAGCATTATCCTGATAGGTCTGTATGTTTAAAGTTTGGTATAGGTATCTGGCAGGGAGGAAAGATAGCAAGGGAAAAGGAGAGGCAAATGAGTTGAATAATGTAAATAATTACTATCCTTTGAGGAGGTAATTGCACTCCAGAAAGACATGTTGCTGCCATTTACATGGATACCAGTACATATCCATCAGCTTATGTGACTGCCACAGCTAATTGTATCGTGAACAACTTCTAGTTCAAGAAACCTACTCTTTCAACACTTTCTTGCAAATTAACCTAGTAAGGTACTAGCTAAATAACGGGACTATGTTCCAAGTGATTGTCAAAGATGTGGGGAGGGTGTATAATGTTTTATCCACGTTATCTCCACTGATATTCAAAACCACTCTACAGAGTTAATAGTTTCTTTTTACAGATGAAAAAAACAAGTTTGAGAGATGAAAGGACTTGTTCAATGTCATGTAACAAGTATTGATAACATCAGAAATTGAACCCTAACATACAATAAAATAAATCTATTTAGCTACTTTCTTTTGGGGTTCTTTCAAGCTCAGTAGGTTAAAAAAAATCACTCATTTTCCCTATGCAATCATCCACTATTCCCACTTACCTAATTTACATCTTTCTGTGAATGGCAGTATGACAGGCTTTCTTATTACCAAAAACCACAAACCAAAACTCACTGTAGTAACTACTTTGTGGTCCCATACCACATTTTTTAAAGCACACTTCCATTAAAAATTGTATTACTTTAAGCTATAATTAATTACAATATTTTAGTTTGGGCCAAATATTATAATGCTATTAGCTCCAGTTTAAAAATTCCTTGGAAAGCACTCCAATTGGATCACATGCACACCTCCGGACAAACTAACCCGGGGTGGTGAGAGGCTGTGAATTTCCCACTGAGACCACATATTGGCAGAAGCATGGAGTGATGGAATGATTTCCCAAAGGCAAAGAAGGTAACTGGGATATGGCTAATAAGGGAGCCTTTTGAGTTAAGAAGTCAGGTCAATGTGTCTATTTCAGAAAACATCATAGAAGAAGTTGCATGTGA
>NW_012151341.1:196603-197425 GCF_000956105.1 Propithecus coquereli | reverse complement strand
TACGATTTTGTTGCTATCTTTTAATTAATTGTTAATGTTCCTTAATTTAATTCTTTAATTTAACATTTTGTTTATTTTTTCTTACTATATTTTGACAGGTAGGAAATCCAGTATATTGTTTCATATAAGGGGTGATAGTGCCTACAGTTGCTGATTATAAGGGAAATATCACTAAGTTTTAACATAAAGTATGGACGTTTGCAGTACAATTTTTTTTCTCTGAAGATATGAAAGAGTAAGTAAGAAGACAAAGACAAGAGATGCGATTGCCATATAAAGGGCCGTGTGGCACTTGAGTAGTTAGGTCTTTCTACCAGTTGCTCCCAACACCAAAGGCAGACATTCCTTTCCAGAACAGCCAAATCATTTTTCTCTCTATTCTCTGTTGTTTAATGTCACAAGTACTTGCACTCCAGGAGTTCCTCCCTCTCAGTTCAACATAGTCTCTCCATATCAGCGTCCTCTTACCTTCATCTTGTACGTGTGTGTGTGTGTGTGTGTGTGTGTGTGTGTGTGTGTGTTTTCACTTCAATTCATTGTCACTAATGATAAATACAATGCAATTATTGTTTTTCACTTGCTACCCTCTCCTGCTGAAACATTGATGCAGAAAATGTTCAACCCTGGATGAACACCTGAATTCTCTGTTCTTTACCTGATCACCTAAGTATCACTAAAGAAAAAAAAAAGGGTATATTTGAAATTTAATTTATCTTTCAATACATATTTGAAGATTCTTAAGAATACACAATAAATATTTGAGCACCTACTCTTGACCAGGCACTGACACAAGTACCAGGGGTCCACATGGTAAACAAAAAA
>NW_012151341.1:194784-195252 GCF_000956105.1 Propithecus coquereli | reverse complement strand
ATCAATTTAGTTTTTATTTCCCTTTTTGCTTGAAAACGTATTTTGTATGATTTGACCCTTTAAAATTGACTGATTATGTGTGTGTGTGTGTGTGTATGTATGTACATGTGTGTGTTTGGAATTGTCTTTATTTCATATTTATTTTATAAAATAATTTCACCGAGTAAAGAATTCTAGGCTGTCAGTTATTTCTTTCCTCCAGAACTGTAAAGATGTTTATCCATTGTCTTCTGGTTTACACAGTTTCTGATTAAGTCAATTCTCATTCCAAACTTTGTTTCTGTTTTAATCACATAATACACTGTGTTTATTTTATCTGGATGATTTTAAATTTTCTCTTTATCAGTGGTTTTTAGATTTCTGATTATGTGTTCTGGCATGATTTTCTGTATGTTTCTTCAGTTTGAAATTCATTGACTTTCTTGGATCTGTCAATTTGTAATTTTAATCAAATTTGCAAAAATTTTG
>NW_012151341.1:181773-182694 GCF_000956105.1 Propithecus coquereli | reverse complement strand
TTTGTCATCTATCCATATGTAATGTGGGCAAAGGGAAAAGAAATATACAAACATCTTAGAGGGAGATATACCAAATATGCACAGTGTATGTAAAGCTGAGGGATGCTGTTGTAGTAGTGTGTGGAAAAAAAGAGGCTTAAGGGGAATATCATTTTCTATTTCATATAATTAAGTAAAATTCAAACACTTTTTAAATGTTATTGATATAAAATTAAAACACAAAAGAGCGCACATATTTAATGCATATATTTTGTTGAGTTTGAACACACATATACACCCAGGACACCTTCACTACAATAAAGACACTAAACATATCTGTCACCTGCAAAATTTTCTTGCGTTTGTGTGTGTGTGTGTTTTGTTGGAAAGGAGGCTTGATTTGAAATCTATCCTCTCAACATTTTTTTAAAGTACTGGCCAAGGATGGATATCCTCTTAACATTTTAAAGTGCACAATAATGTTTTACTAACTATAGGTTCTATGTTGTACAGCAGATCTCTAGAACTTTTTCACCTTGTATGACTAAAACTTTATTGAGCAACAACTTCCCAGTTCCTGACAATCACCATTCTATTTTCCCCTTCTATGGGTTTGACTATTGTAAATATCTCACAGAAGTGGAATTATGTAGTGTTTGTCCTTCTGTGACTGGCTAATTTCACTTAGCATAATCTTCTCTAGGTTCATACATGTTACAAATGGTAGGATTTCTTTCTGTTTTAAGGTTGAATAATATTCTATTGTATGTATACACCACGTTTTCTTTACCCGTTTATCTGTTGATGGACTTTGAGGTTGCTTCCATGTCTTGGCTATTGTGAATAATACTTCAATGAACATAGGGGTGCCGATATCTTTTCAAGATCCCGATTTCAATTCCTTTGGTTATATATCCAGACGTGGGATTGCTAAATCATAGT
>NW_012151341.1:179826-181723 GCF_000956105.1 Propithecus coquereli | reverse complement strand
TCTTTTTCTACATTTTTTACTGACTGGCTTACTTTGAAACCCTTGTCTTCAATCTCTGAAATTCTTTCCTTTGCTGATCTAGTCTGTTGTTAAAGCTTTCTGCTATATTTTGAAATTCCCAAAATGAGCCTTCCATTTCTTTAAGTTCTGTTATCTCTTTTCTAATGTTATCTATCTCTTCAGTGAATTTTTCATTTGTGTCATGAATTTTGTTTCTTTGTTGCTTTGAGACGATTTTCTACCATCTCCTCAATTTCATTCATCGTATTGGCATCCATAATCTGAATTCCTTTTGGTTTGGTGTTCATTCCTGGAGAGTTATTATGATCCTTTGAAGGTGTGGAGACAGCTGTTTTTTCATGCTGCCAGGGAATTTATTCTGGTTCCTTCTCATCTGTGTCCTCTTCTCTCAGCTCAGAACAGAAAGTAGATATGGTACACCTGTTCCTTTCTGCTGAGACCCCTGTTGCTAGGTGAAGATAAGGATGTTTCCTGGTGGTATGCTTGGGTCCTTCTCTGGAAACATGACCAGGCAGGAGAGGGGCATATGCACTACAAGCCTTTAGCACTGCTGCTCTGCTTTGTCTTCCCTATTCCTCTGTGGTTATCACTGAGCCACTGTGGCAAGGCCAGCCCCTATGCAAGGTGCACATGTAAGTTGGGGCTGGCCAGGAGTAACGGGTGTGCATGTAGGACGGTAGAGGTCCACCGGGCACAGTGCACATGGTTGCAGGCCTGGGTGGCTGAGGTACCGGGTATTTGGATACCACCAGATGTGCACAGGGTGAGGTGCATGTGCAGGGTGTAGCAGGCACACAGGGACTAGAGGGCCCACAGAGCAGAATAGGCCCCCAGTGCAGAGCAAGTCCATGGAATGAAATGGGCTCCTGGTGTGGAATGGGCCTGGGGGGTGGAGTGGGCCCCCAGTGCAGAGTGGGCCTGTGGGTTACAGCTCAGGCATGGGGTGAAGAGGGACCCCAGGGCAGAGCACACACAAGACAGGGAGCCTGCATGGGATAGAGCTGGTCCACAGGGTGTGACATTCTTACTCACAGACTGGGGCAGCTGCAGTGCTGGACTCACAGGTGGGGCAGAGTGCTCACAGGGCATGGTGCCCAGGGTCCCTGCACAGGACTGCACAGGGCAGTGTGTAGTCTGCTCAGATCCAAAGGCAGTGGCTGTGCTGATTTTCAGCCTGCTTTGGGCCTTCCAGGCAGCAGCAGCAGCAGTGGTGCAGATTTTGGGCATTGAGGCCTATGGGCCCACGGGAGGTGTGGTTGCGCAGAGTGTCCCAGGCCACCGCATCAGGCACAAGCCTGTGGCTTCCTGCTCTGCTTAGGTGGCAGTGGTGGAGGTGTACTTTACCTGCCCATGGAGTGCATGCAAGCACTAGGATTTCTTGCTCCCTCCCAGCTTGACAGGGGAAAGGGCGAGACAACAGTTACAGATGTGACCCCTGGGCAGAAGTAGCATCCCAGGGTTTGGATGTTCCAATGGCACTAGCTGCAGTGCCCAGGGCTCTCAAGCCAGCCATCCCTTCTCTCCAGAGCAATGCAGCTGCACAGCCTCCAGTCAGGTCTCTGTACAAGTCGGGAGGCCTTCCCCCTGCTCCAGTTGCAGTATCCTCAGGAGAAGCATGGAGCCTGGGGTTATCTTCTCTGTCCCTTTCCATCATGTGGGCACCTTCCCTAAGTACCTCCAGTCCTGCTTGGCAGCTTGTCCCACTTCTGTCTTCTTCCCTTCACTCCCACTTCCTCTCTGTGGGTTCCCAGGGCTCTCACTCACACAGTGGGTCCAAGAGTGGATATCTACTTGCCACTTTTGATTTTATCTCCATGAGCAGCATTATGCAGGCTGCTTCTAGTCCACCATCTTCCTGAACTTTGTTTTTTAAAAT
>NW_012151341.1:178409-179776 GCF_000956105.1 Propithecus coquereli | reverse complement strand
GTTGGAATTGTTCTGTAGTTTCAATGCATCAGAAGTCTTTGTTGAATTACTACAGGAGTCCACACTAGACCAAAAAGCATACAGATTACATCAAAGTTGTGTTCCTACTAGTAGCAGAATCATTGAGGTAGAATGTGAAGAAAAATAGACTATCTCAACTGGCAAAGATTCTTCTTTAAATTAAAACAGATAGGCCAGGCGTGGTGGCTCACACCTGTAATCCTAGCACTCTGGGAGGCCGAGGCAGCAGGATCAGTTGAACTCAGGTGTCAGAGATCAGCCCGAGCAAGAGTGAGACCCCATCTCTACTAAAAACAAAAAAAAATTAGCCAGGTGTGCTGACGTGCACCTGTAGGCCTGTAGTCCCAGCTGCTACTCAGGAGGCTGAGGCAGAAGGATTGCTTGAGCCCAGGAGACTGAGGTTGCTGTGGGCTAGGCAGATGCCACAGCACTCTAGCCTGGGGAGCAGAGCAAGACTCTGTCTCAAAATAAATAAATAAATAAAACAGTTGGACACTTTTCCAGTATCAGTCTTACTTAATGGAGGACTGTTCTGCAAAAATGATAAACTACCATTATCTCTAATGACAGAAATAATCACAATTCTAAGTTCAACCACCTGGACCAAGAGTAGCAACCATATATTGGTTTTCTAAATTTTAAACATACATTAAATTTGTAATTTACAGTTGTTTAGGGGATCCCTGCCAAACTAACATACTAGTTGTCATTGCACGTGTTAGACATCGCAATTTTTCTAGGAGCATCATTTACTTTAAATTAAACTTTTTGTTTTGGGATAAAAATGGATGATTATAGATTCCCATGCAGTGGAAAGAAATAATACAGAAAGATCAACATCTACCCCTTACTCAGTTTCCTCTAATGCTAACATCTTGCAAAACTATAGTGTAATATTACAACCAGTACATCAACAGTGAAACAAGCATGATACAGAACATTTTCTTCAGCACAAAGATACCTCAAGTTGCTCTTTTAGAATAACACTCCCCTGCTACCTCAACCCACTTCTTAAGCCCTGGCAACCAGTAACCTGTTTTCCATCTCTAAAATTTTGTTACTTCAAAAATTTCGCATAAATGGAAGCATGTGGTATGTAACCTTTAGGGATTGGTGTTTTCTACCTAATATAATTCTCTGTCAGTTCATCCAGGTTGTTGCATCAAACAACAGTTTTTTCCTTTTTATAGGTGAGTAGTATTACATAGTATGGAGGCACTGCTGTTTCTGTAACCATTTCCCCATTGAAGGACATCTGGGTTGTTTCCAGGTTTGGGCTGTTAGAAATAAAGTTGCTATAAACATTCATGTACAGGTTTTGTGTGAACATAAAACCTTTTATATCC
>NW_012151341.1:164905-166409 GCF_000956105.1 Propithecus coquereli | reverse complement strand
ATATTGGAGGAGGAGGAGGAGGAGGAGGAGGAGGAGGAGGAGGAGAAAAAGGAAATAACCACCAAAATAGCTTTATAATTTGAATCCTAAATTAAGGTGTCAATTGCTTTATTTTTCATCCTAGATTTTAATGTTTAATTTATAAGTCTCTATAGAGAATTTCTCAAAGAGCAAATAAACAAGGCATCCTTTGACTGTTGATTCTGGGTACGGCACCACCCTCTGAATGTGCAGATTGACGTGTGTACCAATCAGGCTTAAGATACACACGAAGTACAACTTAGGG
Organism: Propithecus coquereli; assembly: GCF_000956105.1. Lineage (NCBI taxonomy): Eukaryota > Metazoa > Chordata > Mammalia > Primates > Indriidae > Propithecus > Propithecus coquereli. Next base: position 166,123 of record NW_012151341.1, on the reverse strand, counting down.
TATTGTCAGATGCTCAGAAAACATAATTTGAAACTGTAACTATAATGTGAGACTGTAATTGAAGATTTGAGCTCATTGCAATTTAGACTTTTAATGTGTCAAAGGAACTAGGAGAATCAAAGTGACTTGAATTGAATTGCTTTATGTAGACTAAATGGCAACAATAAATTCAATATGTAAAAGCTTATGAATACTATTAAATATGTGGCTATTTATTCTGGCAGGTTCGTTAGACCTAAAGTAGAGTTAGGGTAAATCTACTTTGTACTCAGACATCAATACAGTCTTTTAGAATATGACACCCTATTTTATCAGAAGAACCGTGCCTATCTATACCCCTGCAAATGATATCAGGAACTGATAGTGGAAATAAATTATTCTCAAATAAATTATTCTGAAAATGAGCTTGCTGTACAAAGACAACATAGAACACTCCGGAACTGCTTGCCTGATTTCAAATTCCAGCTCTATCTCTAACTCTTAGCTGTGTGTACTTGAGCAAGTTATTCAACTTTTTGCACCTCAGTTTCTTCATTTGTAAAATGGGGATAATAGTACCAATTCATAGATTTTTTGGGAAGAATAAATTATTATAAACTCTTTGGATCAGTGCTTGCACACGAATGTGAACTACTATTATGGTTTGTTCAGCTAGTTTGTTTCCTCTCACAAATACACATACAGCTGTAGAGTTCTAGTCATCAAATCACATCTTTAAAATTATCTACTGGGTAGCAAAAACCTTGCCGTTACTGTTGACACCTCCTTATTTACTCGAGTATATATCCAATGAAACACCAAGTCCTGTCTGTAGTATTTTTTAAGAAAAATAGCAAACTCTCAAATATATTCTCTTCCTTTATTATACTATTATAAAATAGAATTTGAGTTCTACAATATCAGAAGATATTGTAGACATGAAATAGACTAATATTTTTAACACTTGCCAACTGGGGATTATTTAGTGGACAGTGCTAGAATTAGAATTTCATAGCCAATATCAGATTGAGTGAAATAATCAATATATACATAATAATTTATAAGCCCGTAGGTATGCAATTTATTGGACTCACCACATATATGTGACAATTGACAAATTAGTAAGCTGATCTAATATTACCATTCATGTTTTGAACCTAATCCTCTGTTTATTTAGCTGATGTCTAGGTTTTTGTTTGTTAGAACTTTATACTAAAGTCTAGTTACTTCTAGTAACAT
>NW_012151341.1:162346-162950 GCF_000956105.1 Propithecus coquereli | reverse complement strand
TATAAAATCTGTATGCATATGGATCTCCAATTTCTATTGCTTGGCTTTTTCCACCAGTTTTGATAACCCGATTATCCATAGCTCAGTGGTTAAGAATTTGGACTCTGGATTAAAAAATATATATATTTAGGTTTGAATCCCTATTCTTCCACATTAATCAATCTGCAAACACTCTCTAAGCATCACTTTTTCCTCTTTAAAACCAAGAGGATCTAACTTATTTTATTGGGTCATAAAGATTACATGAGAAGATGAATGTAAAATGACTGGCCCATAGAAAGCACAAACATACTACAGTTATTGCTGCCATAATTTTTATTTTCCCATCACATTCACCTTATACAAATATAATCCATAATCTTTTTTTAACCCTGCACCTCCTCCTGTAGTTTTAATCACGCTTGATGGCCAGATTAACCATGCCACAGATTAAAATCACCACTGTCCTCTCCCTTTCATATATATAAACAATCACTCTCCTTTTTTTCTTTATATACTTTGACTTTTTATCTTTCTCTCTCGATCTGTCTTTTTTTTGACCTAGCTCAGACCTTCATCATTTCCTCTTTGTACTTCCATGATAGATTTCTTACTTCTCTCTCTG
>NW_012151341.1:147739-150496 GCF_000956105.1 Propithecus coquereli | reverse complement strand
TTAGTATATATTCATATGTGGGTTTGTATCATTATTATTCTATAAATAGTGCATTTGCAAATTTAGTGCTGTTATATTACCCCTATTTTAACCTATTAAACATTTTCGGGGAGGGATCAGGGCTTGAAAATGCTAGCTAATGGTATCATTATATATAAAATAAAGAGTTTACCTTTTTCACATTGGCTAGGCATTTGAAAAAACATATAGAGTATATCTTGATTCTTAGTTTTTTTTGAAAGAGTTGAGGGAGAATAAAATTATTCTGTTGAAATCGACAAGGTTTATATTTGGACTTTGAGATAATACCTAATTATCTGTTCACTTTAACAAATACTATTTATTAAAGATAGTTTAAAGAATAAATTTTTTAACTCAGAAATTGGTCTTTGCCTTAATTCACTAATTAAAAAAGATGGAGTGAACATCCAAACATAAATCCAAATGGAAATAATTAAATCTATCAAACAGCTAAAACAAAGCAAAACTCTTGGTTGAAATATCAGAATGTCTGCTGGGAATTGGAAAGGTATTAAAAATTTAATTAAATGAAAACTAAGTAGATGTGTCTGCCCAAGTCCTCTTAGCAATATAGAAAATCAAAGGAAAAAAGGACATAGAACGGCATGAAAATCCTTATTGGTTCAAAGACTACAAAATTTCAAGTTATAACTTTAAAATTCAGGCAGACCTAATCTAACAAATTTCTAAGTTGTTTTGGATGGTTAGACAGTTTGTGGTATTAGTATACATTTATAACTGACTCATTTATGCCTGAGGTATATACTATTGGCATGTTCTTATTCCTTCTCATCTGCAACATGCTTTATTCATTTAGGCATCTGTGGTCCAGGGGCATATGTACTAGCCAAACTAACATCATATTATTATTTTTTGTATATATTTATCTCCATGATTTCGATTGGAGTGGTTGTGTACAGGCAGACCCATGTTTATGCATATTTATTCAGGAAAAAGCAGATCATCGAGGCAGTAGTGTTTAGTGGAATAAGCATGGATTTTTAAATCAGACAGACCTCAAGTTTAATCTCAGTTATGCCACTTACTAGCTTTGACAAGTTAATTTATCCCTCTAAGTCTCAGTTAACTCATCCATGTAATGGAATTGATAACCTTAATTTTAGGTTTGTTATAAATAGGAAATGAGAGAGCCTATTAAACACTTTGCATTTTCTTTGCATATGATAGGGCTTAATAGTCATAATTATTATCAATATAAACATAAAATAATAGCACACTATTAAGTATTAACTAAATTAGTCTGATGTGTCCATACCATTTTCTATAATGGGTGTATTCCCACCAACAATGTACAAGAGTTACCTTTACTTTACATCCTTATCAACACTTGTTGACCTCTTTATAAAAGTCATTCTAACAGATGTGATGTGATATCTCACAGTGGTTTTAATTCACATTCCCCTAGTGATTAGTGACGCTGAGCATTTTTTCATCTACTTGTTGGCCATTTGTATTTCTTCTTTTGAGAAATGTCTGTTCAGATCTTTTGCCCATTTTTTAATCAGGTTATTTGTTTTCTTGCTATTGACTTTGAGTGCTTTATATTTGTTCTTATTTAGCAAATATGAAGACACACTTATTTTTATTTTCATTTTTTTATCACATACTATGACCATGTTATATACATCAATCTCTAATTTCTTTTCACATTATGTCAACATGGAAATTTAACTCATTCTTTATAATTGCTATATAATATTCTATTTTATGGATATTTCACAATTTAGGTAAATATTTTTCCATTCATGGACATTCTCTTTATTTATTTTGAAGAAACATGGATTATATATCAAAAATAATATAAAGAGTAAATGTAAAAGTCAAACACAGAGGAATTTAGTCATAAATGTGAATCAAAAGAAATGATAAATGCCTGAGGTCATGGATATACCAATTACCCTGATTTTATTAATTCACATTGTGTGCTTATATCAAAACATCATATGTACCCTATAAAGGTATACAACTATTATTTATCCCTAATAATTAAAAATAAAAAAACTAAAAAATTAAAAAATCGTGACTCATTTATTTCTTTTAAACTCTTATTGTGTATAAAACATTTCTTATATCATATATCTATATATACATGCATATACATATAACATTTATGTGTATATATAGCATTATATATATTAATATACACACATGTATGTATCTTTGTTCATTCATTATTCAATCTACATTTAGGTGGTTTCCACATCTTGGCTTCTGTGAATAATTCTGCAAATAATATGGAAGTGAAAATGTCTCTTCAAAATTCTGATTTTAACTCTTTTTTTTTTTTAGACAGAGTCTCACTCTGTTGTTTGGGCTAGACTGATTTTAATTCTTTGGATAAATATCCAGAGGTGGGATTGCTGAATCAAAGAGTGGTTCTATTTTTTATTTTTTGAGGAACTGGCATACTCCTTTCCATAGAAGTTATAATATTTTACATTTCCACCAGCAATGCACAAGGGTTCTAATTTCTCCACATCCTTAGAAATACTTGCTATTCTCTTGTTTGTTTCATAATGGCCATCCTAACAGGTGTGAGATGACATTTCAATACAGTTCTGATTTGCATTTCCCTGATGATTAGTGATGTTGAGCATCTTTTCATATACTTGTTGGGCATGTATATGTATTTTTTTATGAATCATATGTTAAACAGTATATAACACTGTAAGAAAATATTTTAATAAATGAATATTTAGTATATATTCATATGTG
>NW_012151341.1:146568-147689 GCF_000956105.1 Propithecus coquereli | reverse complement strand
TATATAAGCAATTAAAGTAATTCTTTTTATTTCATTGAATTAAAAAAATAAAAGTGATAAGTACTCTGAAAAATAAATAAGGACAAGTGTAGATTATGAATGCAGCTACTACTGCTATTACTATTATTAGTATTATTACCATCACAATTATTATTTTTATTACCATTACTACTTCTACTACTGCTACTACTACCTCTGTTACTGCTGCTACTACCTTTATTACTACCTCTACAACTATTACTGCTGCTAGAACTACCATTGTTGCTGCCATTATTCCTAGTGATGCTATCACTAATTACTTCTGTTACTGGCGCTCAGTGAGCCTTTAATATGCTACTTCCTAGATGCACAGCACTGCATTTTGTATAAAATACATTATTAAACATAACAAACATATGATCTATCTATCCTTATTCACACCTTTTAAGATGAGAAAAGTAAAGCTCAGAGAGAATAACATGTCAAGCTCCCATATGTTAGGGAGTGTGGACTCACATCAAGGTCCATAAGATTCTACATCTTTAATTGCTTCTACATCTTGTGTGCTTATCCCTATGTCCTGCTACCCTTTCATGATAGTTTTCATGGTCAAAGAGGCTCACCTTAATTACCACCAGTTATTAATAGCTTATCCAGGCAAGATTCAATAAACAGACAAGGAGATATTAATTGATGAAAACTATTTTTAATTTTTTCTAAATAAACAACTAAGTTGGCACGAATATAAACTATTTCATTATGAATGATATATTTTTTAAATTGTGGTAAAAACATTTAAGGAGATCTACCCTCTTAAAATTTTAAGTGCAAAGTACAATACTGTTAACTATAAGCACAAAGTATCTCTAGAACTTTTCCTCCTGCATGAATAAAACTTTATAGCTATTGAACAGCTCATTTCTCCTTCCCCAGCCCCTAGGAATCACCACTCTAGTTTCTGCTTCTATGAATTTGGCTACTTTAGGTACCTCGTATTAGTGGACTCATGCAATATTTGTCCTTCAGTGACTGGCTTATTTCTCTTAGCATAATGCCCTCAAGGTTCATTCATGTTGTAGCATATGACAGGATTTTCTTCTTTTTTATGGCTGAATAGTATTCCATCATAAATGTGTGTGTGT
>NW_012151341.1:137919-143564 GCF_000956105.1 Propithecus coquereli | reverse complement strand
CTGACCAACACTTAAGTGCACATTTAGTAGTAACATTCATCAGGTGTCGGGCAGGTGGGAGGGGGTGGAGGGGATGGGTATATTCACACCTAATGGGCAAGGTGAGCACCGTCTGGGGGATGGACACGCTTGAAGCTCTGATTCAGGTGGGGCAAAGGCAATATATGTAACCTAAACATTTGTACCCCTGTAATATGCTGAAACAAAAAAAAAAGCATTCAATACAATTTTATGACATGAGCGAAATTAACAATTTATATATTCTTTGTACTGTATCTCCCAAGACAAAATACCTTGAAAGAGTTTCAAGAAATAAATTGTTGGCCAGAATTTTTGACATCATAAAAGCTGTAATTTCTCAAATGGTGTCAATAATAAATTTGGGTCAAGTTGATTGAAAAAAAAGTATTGATTAGACCAGACTAAAAGCTTGGATTTCCCATCACCAAATGCATAATGAGTTGGAGTTGGTGTGTCAATAAGTAAATAAACAACCTAATGAGAAAGTGACTGATCCTGAGGTGCCATGGCCATTATCATCACATTAACTCAGTGGGAGGTTCTATCTATGGTCGAATACTACTGAAATTACTCCTTACTTGTGTACTTTTCTCTGAGAAAAACAAGAAAGAATTTCCATTGTGTGTGTGTGTGTGTGTGTGTGTGTGTGTGTGTGTGTAAGTAGAGTGAGATAGGGAATTGTACAACAACCCAGGCACAGGCCAATTAACCACAGCAATGAAAAGGAACTTTGATTCAACGAGTAGAAAAAAAATGAGGCAGTTTGAGGTACCATTCTTTGCTTTCCTCTCTCCTTTGTCCCTTTGTATTCTTTTTTGTCTCCTTGCTTTGCCCATTCTTTTCCCATGCTGCAGTTCTCTTTTATGGTCCTGTTTTTGCTTTGCCTGCTTATGGTTACATTTATGTAGGAGAACTCATGCCTGCCTGTCTGCATCTCACTGCTCCCATTGTGATGCAGTGTCAGAGAATGGCTGACTCCAGAGGTGAAGTAAATTAAATTAGTGAGTAAATTGTCTGCTCCTGTGGAAGGATGTATTTCTGGGGAAGTCCTCTCGGTGTCTGACCCATGCACAAATTCTGCAGTTACACCCTTTATACATTCAGTCTGAAAGCATGCATTTTCAAACTAACATTTCCCTTGTAAAAAAATACATTCCCATTCACAACACTCATCCACTGATCAAACTTATTTTCCTTCTGAGATGCATGAAAGTCCAAAAACTGTTTTGTCATGAATCTGTCATTGCTCTTAAAATGCCATTGGATATACTGGTGGAAAGCATTTCAAATCAAATCATGGAAAACTCACATAAAATAGCAGCTGTTTTTGAGTCACTTCACAATACTATGTAAATAAAACAGTTCTAGCAGCTGGAAGAACAAAACGGTCTTTGATAACACTCTAATTATTTATTATGACTGCTTTGATGTAGCATTTATATGTACACAAGTTATATTTTTAAATGCCAGAAGAAAATTAAAAGTAAACTAAAGAATTGCACTCTTGACCAACTTCTTTGCCTTGAGGTTATTATAATCGGGCAGCTGTTAGATATTTTTTTTCATATTCTTTCAGTTCCTTGGTCTGGCTTCTCTTTAAATGCACAAAATTATTAGGATATTTAAAATAAGAAGACATAGAGAAAATGTCATTGTTTATCTTTTGATAGAAATAAAATCAAACAGAAAAAATAAACTACATGTTAAAGTATATGAATTATGAAATTACTTTCCAATCCTCATTCCTTAAGTTTTATGAATTCATAAAAGATTTTTTCCCCTAAGCACTGTCCTTTTTGAGTGTCTTTGAGTTAAATGTTGTTTAATATGGAGACACCAGTGAGAAAGTAAAATAAAATACTAGTAATGGAAGAAATATGCTCAACCATTTAGTTTCTTTTGGATAAAACATGTACAAGTGAGAAACTGAAAGAATGGGAAGGGGAGATCTCACCATTTTTACCACGTGCATGGAGAAAATGCACATAATGGAAGAAATGATTGTTTGAAGAAGAAATGTGTGGTTACTAATGGCTTGGGATGATATGTGTCTAATACTATTCTTTTTTTGTGTTAATATATATGGCTGAAGATAAAGGTTCCTTAAGAGAGAGTAACCATCCCCATTAACCACATTTAGTTGTAGATGATTTATTGAAATAGGCTTAATGGACAGTTTTGAACATTTCAGAGAAATGTAAAATTACTTTGCCCTTTTCTAATGAAACGGAGATTGAGAGAGTAAGAGAACTCTTCACTTATCTACATTAAGCAAAGCGTCAGGACGGAAGAATGGAACTGTCTCTAAGGATTCTGGAGCTGTAATATTTGTACAGGCAGACAGACCAGAGCGAGAAATTGTGATTTCCCCAGAGTTAAACGTAGCTGGAGGTGGAAGCATATCCTGGATCAGAATTACATGGCTAGAGGCAGCAGCAAATGATCCAGGACACAAGAGAAATGGGTAGAAGAAATGCAGACTAGGTAATTGCAGATGTGGGAAGAAAAAAGCTGAGGTGATCTCCTCACTGTTCCCTAAACACTCCTTCCAGAGTTTTCATAGCTTTATTGTTGCTTCCATTTTCTCATATTTTCTCTTATGTCTGAAATACATGTTTTCCATCCATGAAATGCTATGTCTTCACCACCCCTCAGCACTATAGTAATTGGGGTCTTAAGATTTCTTTGTGGTGGGGGACTGCCCTGTGCATTGTAGAATGTTTAGCAATATCCCCGGCCTCTAAGCACTAGACAGTAGTAGTAACCTCCTCTCTGCCAACTTCTAATAACCCAGTTAGTATCCAGACATTGCCATATATCTCCTGAGGATTGGGAGCAAAATCATCCTGATTAAGAACCACTGTTCTTTTTTTTTTTTTTTTTTTAACAGAGGCTCACTGTGTTGCCCGGGCTAGAGTGAGTGCCGTGGTGTCAGCCTAGCTCACAGCAACCTCACACTCCTGGGCTCAAGCGATCCTCCTGCCTCAGCCTCCCGAGTAGCTGGGACTACAGGCATGTGCCACCATGCCCGGCTAATTTTTTCTGTATATTTTTAGTTGTCCGATTAATTTCTTTCTATTTTTGGTAGAGACGGGGTCTCGCTCTTGCTCAGGCTGGTTTCGAACTCCTGAGCTCAAACAATCCGCCCGCCTCGGCCTCCCAGAGAGCTAGGATCACAGGCGTGAGCCACCGCGCCCGGCCAAGAACCACTGTTCTATAGAATTTACTACTTTTGGCATTGACTTAAAATTTAATATATGCTGATTTCAATTGAATTCTACAGATATTCATGGATTATTTCCTGAGTTAGTTGCTAGGGATGCAAAATGAATTATAAATATGTGAAACCTGCTCTGAATACTACATATTATTAGATAGTTCTGCATGTATATACCTTAAATTTCTCAAAGGAAAATAATTAATAAAGACAACAGACATTTATTGAGCATTTTATATGTATCCAGCTCTGCTCTAAGAGCTTTTACAAGTGTTAGCTCATTGAACTCTTATAACCACCTTTGGGGTCAAACCATTAATATCTTATATTTACTATCCTCTGTTTTTCTTTTCAGCAGCTAGTGCAGTGTTTTGTTTGTTACTTAATGGATATTTACTGCTTGATCAATGGGGAAAGAAAGGACCTATACCTAGAATCTACTGTTCCTTGACTTTGTGTGTGTGTATGTGTATGTGTGTATTTTTTTCTCTACCCTTTCCTCTTTCCTGAGGAATGGTAGCATTTAACACCATCCTTATAAATATGTGCTGGACTATTTGTAAACTATTTTAAGTTTCTGGAAAGCACTTATCAAGAACACCTCATGCTTGTGCTTTTATTCAAATTGAGAAAGTTGTTTATTGGCAATAAAAAAAGTTTCTGCAAACTTGAGTAGTTATAATATCCTCTCCAATGGCTTTCATCTGTCACATCAAATCAAATTTACTGCTTCTTAAATTATTCATACTTTCCAAAATAGGCATCTCATAACTTTGAAATGAAGAGTAAGGCATGAATTTACAGATGTGCAGAGAATGTAGCCAAGATGTTAGCACCGAAAGAGCTACAGAGACCGAGGTTGATGTTGAAGCAAGAGATGTGGACCCAGCTCCTACTAGTTGCCAGGAGACCTGGTAGAACCTTGAAGCTCTCCCTTCTTTGTGCTTGCTTAGAAGTCACACTGAGGTAACTGAAGCAGCAGCTGTGCTGGGAGAGTGGGTGGCTCTTAAACCAAGTCAGCACTTTGACTTGCCACTTTATCTGTTTTAACACAAGGCAATAAACTGTGTTGTATTTAAATATGTCCTAATGGCAATTGCTTGACATTTGCCTAGTATATACCCCCTTGGGTTGTGGGAGGATATTTCTTCCCTGAGCACAACAGACCAAAATATTCTTTCCAAAATGTATGCATCATTGTGCTGGCTGATCATACCAGATGTTTTGCATTATACTGGGTCAGCATGCAGGTGAGAGGAAGCAGATATATCTAATTTTTACTTATAAAGTGGGAGTCCTCCCCCCACCCCCAATTTGCTTGTAAAAAGATACTCATGTGCCTGTAAAAATTCATGTATCTGCAGATATCTGAGTTCCAACCCAGACCTACAGAATCAGAATTTCCAGGGCAGTGGCTTAGTAGAACAATTATAAGCAAATAAATAATCTTATTTATTTAGCAGTTATCATAGATGATTCCTATAATAATTTAAAAATATATTAACGGAAATGGTACTGTGTAATAAACCTTATGAATAGCTTTAGAACTATTTCATTTCTTCTCTATCCTACTCATTACTGAAGATTATCTCAGAGGTAAGCCTTGAACCCCAATACATTCATACTATAAAAAGTTGTACTATTATATATGTATATATAAATGTAATACATGTTATATATTATGCACTATTATCTGTTATATATGTGTATAATATACATGCTATAGAGAACTCTTCACTTATCTACATTAAGCAAAGAGTCAGGACGGAAGAATGGAACTGTCTCTAAGGATTCTGGAGCTGTAATATTTGTACAGGCAGACAGACCAGAGCGAGAAACTGTGATTTCCCCAGAGTTAAACGTAGCTGGAGGTGGAAGCATATCCTGGATCAGAATTACATGGCTAGAGGCAGCAGCAAATGATCCAGGACACAAGAGAAATGGGTAGAAGAAATGCAGACTAGGTAATTGCAGATGTGGGAAGAAAAAAGCTGAGGTGATCTCCTCACTGTTCCCTAAACACTCCTTCCAGAGTTTTCATAGCTTTATTGTTGCTTCCATTTTCTCATATTTTCTCTTATGTCTGAAATACATGTTTTCCATCCATGAAATGCTATGTCTTCACCACCCCTCAGCACTATAGTAATTGGGGTCTTAAGATTTCTTTGTGGTGGGGGACTGCCCTGTGCATTGTAGAATGTTTAGCAATATCCCCGGCCTCTAAGCACTAGACAGTAGTAGTAACCTCCTCTCTGCCAACTTCTAATAACCCAGTTAGTATCCAGACATTGCCATATATCTCCTGAGGATTGGGAGCAAAATCATCCTGATTAAGAACCACTGTTCTTTTTTTTTTTTTTTTTTTAACAGAGGCTCACTGTGTTGCCCGGGCTAGAGTGAGTGCCGT
>NW_012151341.1:109293-137869 GCF_000956105.1 Propithecus coquereli | reverse complement strand
TAAAGTGGTAGCATTAAACATCAATGTAAAATTAATATTTTGATGACAAAAAAATTACTAGCAATTAAAAGAACTTTTCAGCACATGCCTTGAAATCAGGTGGGCCTGGGTTTGAATCCTATTCTTTTCACTTACGACTAGCTATACAGCTATTGTTTTGTTTTGGTCTAAAGAGATAGAAGTAAAGAAGAAGAAAATGCTTTTGTAATGACTTTTCACATATAATATCCTGGCGGCTGATTTTATGTGAGTAATTCCCACATCCTGCATTCCCTCCTAACAAATAAAGCAGGAAGGATGAAGGGAAAGAAAAGGAAAAATAAAAAAGGGAAGGAAGAATGAAAGGAGATAAAGGGACCACTTTAGTATGCTTTGAGTTTACACAAATGGTAAGGATAAAAACCATAGAAACCAACAGAAAATTTGGCATAGAATATTTGGATATCACATACTCCAGTTACCATGGAATTCACAGAAGGCACCAATGGACAAGGAATCTATGAAGAGACGTTCAACTTCATTAGGAATGAGGAAAATGCAAATCAATGTAATAATGACATGACATTTCACATTCAACTGACTGGCGAAAATGAAAATGTCCAACTTCTAGTGGGGTTGCATATTGACATAACAGCTTTGAAGGACAATATGACAATATCTAATAAACTTGAAGAAGTATGTATTCTCATTGGCAAACCTCTGACTTTTTAAATGTCCTAAGATAGTATCTCTCAAATTATAATGTGCTTCTGAATCACCTGGGGATATTGTTCAAATGCAGACTCTGTTCACAAGATCTGAGTGAGGCCTGATATTCTGCATTTGTAACATGTTCCTAGTTGAAGTCAATACTGCTAATTCATGGACCATGCACTGAATCATAAAATGGACAAATTCCTAGAAAAAATACAGTCTCCCTAGCTCAATCAGGAAGACATAGCATTCCTGAACAGACCAATATTAAGTACCAAAATTGAAGCAAAAATAAAAAACTTTCCTAAAAAGAAAAGTCCCAGACCGGTTGGTTTCACACCTGAATTCTACCAGACTTACAAAGAAGAACTAGTGTCTATCCTACAGAAATTATTCCACCACACTGAGAAGGAAGGAATCCTCCCTAACATGTTTTAAAAAGCCAACAACACCCTGATATCAAAACCAGGAAAGGACTCAACAAAGAAAACTATAGGCCAATATCCCATATGGATATAGATGCAAAAATCCTCAATAAAATCTTAGTGAATTGAATTCAGTTGATCATCAAAAACATAATCCATCACAACCAAGTGGGTTTCATCCCAGAGATGCAGGGAAGGTTCAACATATACAAATCTATAAATGTAATTCATCACGTAAATAGAAGTAAAAACAAAAACCATATGATCCTCTCAATAGATGCAGAAAAGGTATTCAACAAAATTCAGCACCCTTTTATAAAAATGCTTAACAAAATAAGTATAGACAGAACTTACCAAAAATGATAAAAACCATATATGACAAACTCACTGCCAACATCATAATGAATGGGGAAAAATTGAAAGCATTCCTGCTTAGAACTAGAATCAGACAAGGTTGCCTTCTATCACCACTTTTATTCAACATAGTTCTGGAAGTCCTAGCCAGAGCAATCAGACAAGAGAAGGAAATCAAGGGCATCTAAATGGGGGCAGAAGAGGTCAACCTATTGCTCTTTACTCACAATATAATCTTATATCTAGAAAACCCCAAAGATTCTTCCAAGAGACTACAGGAATTGGTAAATAAGTTCAGCAAAGTCTCAGGTTACAAAATCAATGTACAGAAATCAGTAGCATTCCTATGTGCCAACAGTCAAGCTGAGAACAAAATCAAAGGCTTAACACCTTACACGATAGCAACAAAGAAAATAAAATACCTAAGAATACATTTACCTAAAAAGGTGAAAGACTTCTACAGGGAGAACTAGGAAACACTGAGGAAGGAAATAGCAGAGGACGTAAACAGGTGTAAACCTTACCATGCTCATGGGTCAACAGAATCGACATTGTTAAAATGTCTATACTACCCAAAGTGATCTACAGAGTCAATGCAACCCCTATTAAAATACTAACATCATTTTTTTTGAATATCTAAAAAATATAATTCTATGCTTTGTATGGAACCAGAGAAGATCCCGTATAGCAAAAGCAACCTTAAGCAAAAATAACAAATTGGGAGGCATAAATTTACCAGACTTCAAGCTGTACTACAAGGCTATAGTAACCAGAGCAGCATGGTACTGGCACAAGAACAGAGACATAGACCAATAGGACAGGACTAGAACCCAGATATAAAACCATCCTCATATAGCCATCTGATCTTTGATAAAGCAGGCAAAAACATACACTGGGGAAAAGAGATCTATTTTTCTAAACAACTGCCTTATTTGTATTAATAGAGAAATTATATTGAAAGAAAGACACATAATGTTGTGGCTAGCCTTAAAAATTTACTCAACAAAATTAAAGGGCAAAATCTGACCTAAAAGGAAAAGAACAAAAAATGTGCATTGCCCCAATAAGAACAACAATAAAAACCAGTTCCCTTTGTAGCCTACTGATTAAAGTTCTATGCTTGCACATCAACAGCCTACATTTGTTTCCCAGGCAGGGAATTCCTGTTCTAGTTTGATACTTACATGACTTTCACCACTTATTGATTCTTTTCTCTTCTGTGCATGGCTTTTGATTTCCTGTATTCTCTTGAGGCATATGAGACCTTTAGGCATTTATATATAATGGTCAGCTGAAAAGCTGAGACCCTAGAAAATATGCCTGGACAAAAAATGTAGGTTACACCTTATTTATGAATAGCAAGACTTTTCTTTGAGCTGTTTTTGTGGCTTTTCTGGATCTCATAAGAACTATTCTCCACCTCTTTGGAGACATCTTTTGCTTCCTTGGTTAAGTTGTAACCTTGGTTAAGGATTATTGGTTTCACCTAAAAGGGTATTTTAGTTAAAAAATTCAAAAACAAAACTGACAGCTGTTTGTCACAGCTAAAGTCTGGTCCACTCATCTTCAGTCCTCCCTACTCCTTCCTCTTTGCCGATCATGGAGTTTGGGCCAATAAAGGTGGCTAACTATTCAGACAGTGTTTAAGTAAGGCAAATGCTGAGCTGTAACCAATCCAGTTGTTTCTATACCTCATTTCCATTTTCTGCACATCACTTTCTCTTTTCTGTCCATGAATCTTCAACCATGTGGAGGTGTTGGTGTCTCTCTGAACCTATTCTGGTTCAGCTGCCCAATTTGTGAATTTCTCCTTGCCCAATTAACTCTGTTAAATTTAATTTGTCAGAAATGGGTTAAAAATACAGCTCCCAGAGACCCCCAGGAACACTAAGTGTCCAAGTGAGATATCCACCAGGTCCATTGTTTCCATTGCTCTCTCACAGCAACTGGGGCTTGTGAATAAGTTCTCTCTTAATATTCCAAAGCTCAACATATTTGTGTTTTGAGCTCATTGGATTTGTTTGAGCAATCTTTTCTTTATCCTAACCAGGTTTGGAAGTCACAACAGAAACTGAACTAGGTCTGGGATTAGATTGGATCTGATAATTAATTGGCTTAGATCCAGTTAGAGGCCTCAAATATCTGACTGGGTCAGGCAGAAGCTGACAGTAAATAGCAATACAACAGGGGGTGTGAACTCCAGCTTTTAGGAATTTGCAGAGATTTCTGTGTTCTATCCCTTTGTTCCTTTTTCTTGAGTGCTTGAGTAAAGAAAAATCATTGCCTAAGTTGGTCATGGAGATATGAGAACCAAAGCCAAGATTCAAGGTAAAAATAGGATTCTTAATTCTGAAGAACTGAATACTCTCTACTTTTTGGCTATACATGTATCAATATTAGAGGCACAGGAAGTAGCAAACACTTACAGAAATGGAAAGCTCTTCCCAAAGGCAAATTTTTGCCTAGCTCATAATTGCATAAGACAATAAAATAGATAATTAAAAGATTGATAGTCTGAATATAATAATAATAATTAAGAGCCAGAAAATAAAAATTCATTGTAAGAACTATAAGATCTGCTTTTATCTGTGTGTCTATATGTCTGCTTCTATATATGTTATGTGTATGTGATATTTCACTATCAAAATATATAAAAGAGCTCTAATTAATTAGCTTAAAAACACCCACTTAAATCAAATATTTCTTCAATAAGATAGAAACTAACTCAAATGCCTTTTAGTTCATGTGACTTTAATAATACAGTAATTGACCACTGCTCAACTTTCTTTTTTATTCTGCTGTACACTGAGTCACAATTTCTCTTTGCATTCACCTTAAAAGGGAGACAATTAACACGGATCCAAATACCACAGATATACTGTGAGTCTCCTTCAATATTCTCTCAAATACTCAAAGCTGATTTCGACCTTAAAACTTTTACCCAAGGATTCACTCTTGTTCAGTACATTGGTGATGTTTTGCTCTCTATATAGGGTGCCCTTTTAGATTCTCTCATTCTTTTAAAGACTCTAGCTGAATGAGGCCACAAAGCCTCTAGGTCTAAACTCCAGTGGGTACAAACAACTGTTACTTAGGATGTGAAATATCTCAGGGCACTCAGAAGCTCACCCCAAAACACCTTGAGTCAATATTGTCATAGCCCTCACTAGAAATTGCACATTGGCAAAAGGAAAAGCTGCCGCTATTTACACAGACTCCAAACATGCCTTTGTAGTCTGCCGTGTAGTTGGTACAATTTGGAAATCTTGTAGTTTCTTAACTTCTGCTGACACCCTTATTGCCAATGGGCCTATAATTGCTGCCTATCACACACTATTCACCTTCCTTCCAAGATTGCTATTTTTCATTGCCCAGCCCACACTAAGCAAACAGATCCTGTACACCTAGAAAATGACAGAACAGACAGGGCTGCTAAATTTGCGGCCAAAAGGGCCCTTCCTATCTTTTTTTTTCACTCAATTTATTACCCTGTCCTTATCCTTATCTGATATTATTGATCATCA
Organism: Propithecus coquereli; assembly: GCF_000956105.1. Classification (NCBI taxonomy): domain Eukaryota; kingdom Metazoa; phylum Chordata; class Mammalia; order Primates; family Indriidae; genus Propithecus; species Propithecus coquereli. The sequence goes on along the minus strand of NW_012151341.1, from coordinate 132,873 downwards.
GGCTAATGCCCCACAATCTGAAAGGGATAAATAGATACAAAAAGGTGATTAACAATTATCAGGTGGATTATATATTGGACCAGACTCCCTGTGACCCCTTTTCTTTAAATTTTTTGGCTTGTACTTATCTCCCATCAGATGGGGCATATGTTAAATAGGGTATAGTTAAGAAAAATATATATATATTTGGTACTGCCCTGGGATCTACAAAATCTATGACCAAATTATTTTCTAGTACACTATTTGTAAATCTCACCAAAACTCTGGAGGAAACCAAAATGCTCCAAGAAGCCCCAAAAGTCCTAGACTGCCCCCTTCAGCATTCCAACTAGGCCCATTGACACTATAACAGTAGTAAAGAAATTAGTAACTGAGATTATTCCTCGTTTTGTTACTCCTTTATGAATTGAATCAGATCAAAGGACTCATTTGATAGCAGAAATAAACCACTTACTTTACTTGTAAAGGCTCTGGGGTACTTATTAAAATTTCATACTCCATATCATCTCCAATCCTCAGGGCAAGTGGACTGTAAAAGTATAGATATAAAAATGACTTTGAGAAAAGTCTGTCAAGACATTGGACTTACATGGCCAGAAGCATTACATTTGGCCCTTATAAAAATCCAGAATACTCCAAATAAAAGACATGAACTAACTTTTTGAAATAGTCCTCAGTCACCCCATGACTATTGACACCTCTCAACTTTCTATTCCTGGGATGAATGAACACTATGGGGATTTAAGTGAAAAATTCAATACCATGACTAGCTGCATACAGACACTAATATGCTTGGAGTATATCACTAACAGGCAAAAGAAGCATGGCCTCTGCCAACTGACAAGACTTGCCATCTTTTTTGACCAAGAGATCATGTGTACATCAAGTTTTTAAAAGAATGTATGTGCTGTCACCTTGCTGGAAGGCCCTTATGAAGGACTGTTAACTGCCTACACCACCATCAAAATAAAAAATAAAAATCCTCCTGGATTCATATGAGCCACAACAAACTACGCCGAGACAATTGGAGAATCACTCCTAGAGGTGACCTGAAAGTAAGGATTTCCAGGGCCAGTTCTCAGGCCTCTGGAGCAGACATCTTTGTGAAATAGACAGTTTTTCCCAAGACTGTAGATCAAGAAACCCCATGTTTCATCTGAAAACTTCTTTTTTTTTTTTTCCTTTTTACCCAACCCCCACAAAGTGTCCTTTTTAAACACTTCGTTTCAGCTTCCCCCTTCAAAGATTACACACTGGAAGTTGATCGAATTCTCCCTTTTAATCTTCCACCATGACTCTTCCTCCAACCTATGCCTTGCTCTTACTAACTCTTACTGTTTCTCCAGCACATCAGGCATAGACTGGTCATCCCTTTTCTGGCTATACTAACATTTAGATCATGCAAAGGAACCTGAACTAATTTTTGTTTCTGTCAATGTAAGTGCCTGGTGGAACCAGTCCAGAAGATGGATGTATGACAAGATCCACAGTCAGAGAAAAAAACATCATACAGCTTCTTCTGTTAGTGAGTCAAATGAACCCAGAAAAACTTCTGTGGAAGCTCAAGAACTGTCTGTTTCTTAAGTAAAGTCACTAGAAAGAAAAAATATTCCCTCTGGATTAAAACTGAGAAGATGCTAGAACTTTTCTGGGTGACGTATTAGGGCAATATTGCAATCACACCTTACGGTTTGATTCAACAGATGATATTTTTGTACTCTTACAAAGATCATAGATGGTGCTGATGCTAATTCTCATGATATCAATGTTTGTCAAATCATCAGATGTTATGAATGGCTTACAAAGTCAGACCTATGCAACTTGGAGTAGTTCACTTGCTCCCTTTGTTAAGTTGCCAGGCACTAAAAATTTCATATGGATAGACCAAAAGTCTGGACTAACTTAGTTAACTGACAAAACCAAGCTCTATAACTGCCAGAAATGGACCAGAGTTCTTTTATATCAAATATTTCACAACCTTTTCTGTTTCCATAGACTGACAAGAACACATAGAAATTGGAGATTTGAAAGTGCCAATGAAGGAGGACAGGCATAGCAAACTCCAGACTAGGGGGTCACAGGTTCCAACCTGACTATCTTTAAATAACAGTTTTTTTTTTATCTTCTGTGATGATAAAGTATACAAGTGGTTCCCACCTAGATGATCAAGACGCTGTAGACTTGGTATCTGACACCCTCTGTTACCAGGTATTCCACTTTAAATCCCAGCCAAATTACAAACTTGGATTCTTTCATTCATAAAGCAGTACCACACAAATGTACTAGACATGATGTTACAGAAAACCCACTTGTATATCACAATTCTAAGTTCTTTTCAAGGCTCAGGACTCTTTTCCCAGCATTTGAAACTTAAGAGATTGAAAAGATAGTTTTAAATCTCTCTGTGGTAATAGAACAAGAGTTGAATATCACTATGCAAGCATTTGGAGCACTTCAGTTAGAAGCTGACAGCCTAGACTCTAAACCACCATGTCCTGGATACCCTGACAACCTAACAGAGAGGAGCTTGAGTGATTTTTTGGTGAAAACTGTTGTTTCTGTGTAAACCACTCAGGGCAAGTAGAGACTGTTCTACACCTCTTAAAAGACAAAATAAATATTCTCCATCAGATGAATGAAGCAAAACCATTCTATTGGTCTGACCTATTCCCAGGAATGGGAGACTGACTTAATGGGGGGGTGGGGGAATGTACTTACATCTGTTATTTTCTATTTATTCACACTCATTCTATGTTCATGTCTCCTTTTTCGGATCTCTTGTTATTAATACTTGACTACTAACTAAATCTCTCTCTCTGAAGCAGCCAACTCAGCTTTTAATGTGTGAAACCTCTAGGGAAGTTCCAGACAGGAGGAATAAAGGAGCTCATGGAATTTCACCTCAAACAATGACTCCTTAGTATAAAGAGCATTTTGAATTAAAGGCCCTTAGAGATCAACAGACATTAGAAGGTGTTTCCCTCTATCTGTATAAAACCAGATGGACCCATCAAAAAGAACAATTGCCTTCCTTCTCTTCCATGTTATTTCAATATATTGCAGGAAAGATGGTCAAAAATGCAACCAGTTTAATAGTGAGTAATTGACACTCATGTACACAGATGGAAGTAAAAGTCAACAGAAATCAAGCAGATGGGAGGGGGGAGAAAGGGATGGGTGAGATCATACCTGACACATACAATGTACACTATCTGGGTGATGGACACACTTATAGCTTTAACTCAAGCAGTATAAAATCAATCCATGTAACCAAAACATTTGTACCCCCATAATATTCTGAAATAAAAAAAAAAAAAGAATGCAACCAGACCTGGCCCAACCCATTTTAAACACCTATCTCTCAGCTTAATTTAATTTGCAGAGATAATAATTTATAAGTCAATTTGTTCCTTCCCATCCATTCATGCTCCCAAGTATCTATTCATCCTCCCTAGTAACCATTTATTGCCCCTAAATAGAATTACCCATATTCCTCATCTCCCTTTCCCATCTGAAATAAGGATATATAAATTTCTGAACCCCATTGGGATATTGTGTAATCACTTGTGATTCTCTCTGTGTTCACGGCCAAGCAATCTCTTTCTCTTGTTGATCTGCCTTATTGTGAGTTGATTTTCAGTGAATCTTCCAGGGCAAAGGGGAAGTTTCCTCTCACCTCCACATTGTACACACAGATGTGCCATCTTTTCAACTAGAATTGTTGGTAAAACAGAAAAATCAATCATTAGAACAAAATATGATATATGAATAAAGCCACTAAGCCTAAACTTGTGTGTATAGCATGGTCTTGTATAAAGACCCATCCTAGGGAGAATCCTGGAGCACTCACAAACCATACGTGCTAGAAGGCAATTAAATTAAGACTGACTGGTGCTTTCTTCAATGGCTTCCATGGAAGTCTTGGGCAAATCAGTTGACTTCCACAGTATGCCCATGTTAATTAAATGCTAAGGAAAAGTAAAATCTCTGACCAAAATATTTTCTGAGTCATTGTAGAGTATTACTAACTGATGGGACCCTGTTAGGAAAATACACTCATTTATTTATTTTTTATTTTTTTTGTTTCATAGGTACTAGAATATACTTTTCTTCTTTTGTCACGTGTTTATTAATAATAATTCAGAATGGTTTTATTTTGCTTGAGGAATCACTAATTCTAACATAATTATCAGTATCTTTCACCCTGACTCTTTGCTTTGGTGGTCTTAAAGAAGCTCAGGTCCTGTTTTATATCCCTTGATGTAATGCCATTTGAGTAAAAGTTCTCATGCATTGAGGAAAGTGATTAAAAATGGATGACACTTTTTTTCTCTTGTCGTTTGTTTGCCAATTAAAGGGAAAGGCAGTCTACCTTTTCTGCTGTGCCAGCACCACAGATAGGCTGCAGCTACTTTTCCATTGACTTAATGTACTCAGGAACTCACCTGGGTCATGACAAGCCCCCATTACTACCACTTTGACTCTTTCAGGTGCTGCTGGAAATTTTTCTCCTTATTTCACAGTCCAATGCTACCCTTTCGATTTAGTGCTTTGAAATTTTCTCTCTAGTTCTAGTTTATTTTCCAAAGTCTCTTTCACTTTCCACCCACAATACCTTCATAAAACTGCCAACATCTCTAAAATCTTTTTTCCTTAAATGTACTTCTTTTATTCTGACATTGTTTCATCATGTACTTAGCTCTTAAATTGCTTTTCTCTGCATAGTAGTTTCATACACATGTTTTAGCAAGTATCTATAGAAAGCCAGGGTAGTGTTATGTATTAGGTTATAATGACCAGCGTTTTCATCATACTTTGTAATTCTGGCAAACACAGTGACGATTTTCCTGAAAATTTAAGAAGAACATTATTAAAACATAATAAGTTCTTAGAACATTAATTTATTTAAATCCTTTGCTCAGGATAGTAACACTGAGATAGAGAGGCCAGGAACTCAGGGTTCTTGTCCAAACTCCAGACTCCTCTAGATTTCCCTGTTATTTAGTTTTATGGACAAGACTGTGAGTCTCATCTCTCAAATAACAATGCTTGAATTTCTTCTTAGGGTCTCTGTGGTGTCAAGTAAATCTATGTTTCTAAATTTTATTATTAGGGGTCATTATTATGATTAGCAATCATGTTTCAGATTTAAAAGTTTAACTCACATATTTCTTAGATGTGCAAAGAAAATGAGATTCTTTGTTTTAGTAATTGATCCGAACTTCCTCAAGAGCCTCTATTCCGTTGGAAAGTGATTAGAAAGTGGGGGTGGCTGCAGTGAGGAGCAGAGGGGAGATAAATTCTATAAAGATAATCAATGGAATTTCTCCCTCCTAAGCTTTAGAGAGTCTTTTCAGCATTCTGTTTTTGAGAATGTCTGTCTTTTAGATTATCTCCTCCTCCTCTCTCCCTGTTTTGTTCCAAGATGGTGTCCAGATATGTAGGTTGGTTTAAGGAGAAAAAAAATGCATCAGCATTGTAGTACACAAAATAATGAGTCCCTGAAGATAGCCACATCCTAATTCCCAGAAGCTTTGAAAATGTTACATTACAATGCAAGAGGGAATTAAGGTTGCAGACAGCTTCAGGCTTGCCAATCAACTGAATCTGAATCAGAAATGTTATCCAAGATTATTTGGGTGGGCCCAATATAATTACAAACGTTCTTATAAGTAAAAGAAAAAAGCAAGAGAGTCAGCGTCAGGGTGATGCAGGGTGAAAAATGTTCCACGCACTGTAGCTGACTTTGAAGATGGATGTAGACCAGGAGTCAGTCTCTAAAAGCTGGAATAGACAAAAACTCTATCCTTATCTAAAGCCTCCAGAGCAATGCAGCCCTGCTGATAACTTGATTTTAGCTTAGTAAGACCCACTTTGGAAATCTTACTTCCAGATCTGTAAGATAATAAATTTATATTGTTTTAAATCATTAAATGTGTGGTAATTTGTTACAGTAGCAATAGGAGACTAATACGAGACCCATGTCATAACTTCTTGATCTTTGTTGCTCCCTGCTGTGAAACACTCTAGTCTAATTGATCATCATTGAGGTATAACTGTTTTTGTTTGGCCTTTCCAGGTATCATGCTAGATCATTGGCATCTGTGGTCTCCACTGTTTGTCTCTGGCTCAAAGTCCCCGTGCTGTTGCCTTTGTGTCCTGATCCACTGGCTATTGCGGGACCTCTGCTTTGCCTTAATGACACGTGACACATCTGTGCTACATGGAGACCATGGAGATTGGGGAGTGAAGCTTCGTAATCATCTATCTAAACACCTCCCTTGGTTGCGGTGGGAGGTCATCCCTGAGGTTTGGTCTGCACCACCACAAGTGGTAGTTTTCTCCATGGGTTTCGAGTGCAAAGCTTTTTGCTCTAGGTTTCCCACCAATCTAACACGATTAGGAAAGTCAAAGTACAGAGTTCTAACTATCTGCTTCCCATATCACTGTTCCATTTCTCATTCTCACAGTGCTCCAAACTTGAAGAAATGTGCTTTTCTCACCAACCTTTCTTTTTATCATATCCTGAATTCCCTTTATATTTAATTTATAGATAGTAAAATCTATGATATGGTGGCAAGATTAAATGTCAACATGTTAAAGGTAGTTAAAATAATTTATAATATCCTTTCTTTCTCAACATAATCTTATTTTCAAAATTGTTGTGTTGATATGGGCTGAAGAAATTTTACTCTTGATACCAACATGAGAATTCGATTCTCTATTTTCCTGTGGATTCACATTGCACAATTCCGTCTTCCATGAAACAAATGAATGCCTTCATAATATTATTCATGAGGATAGCGAAATATAAGAAGATTAAAAGAGAAAAATTTCTTGAAAATTTTTTTTCATAACATCAAAAATGTAGGGTTTTCTTTTGATATTATATATGCTAATTATTTCAAATGAAAGTAGAGATTATATAACTGTGAGGTGCAATGATGAGGACTATTATTTAAAATGTCAAATATGTACTAGTGATTATGCATATTATTAATATTTAATTATACTAAATCACATGCTTTAGTTTTAAATTAGAAAACTCAAGAAAGTTTATTAAAATTTGGGTCCCAAATATGGTATTTATTACACCAAAGCAGATATAAACATATTCCTTAAGGTCTTTGATCAAATTGGATTCGTGGAATTACGGCACTAGTGTAAATCATAAGAAATCACTTGATACATCCCACTGAATCCCTGGAGTACCATTTACCAACATGATCAAAAAAATTGCCTTCAATCCTTTAGATATCACTCTCATATCCTCGGTGTCAAAAGGGTATTTTTGAGCAGATGGAAACTTGTTCTCTTTCCTCACTTGTATTTCTCCTATAATATAGCTTTTAATAATTGGAGATTATTTCTTCTGTTTATCTTCTTCATTTTCTTCTTCTGTTGAAGAAATACATTTTTTTCATGAAATATATGTCAAATATATCTAATTTTGCAGAAGTGAGAGGTGTAGATCCTGTTTCAGTCTTCTACATGTGGCTATCCAGTTTTTCCAGCACCATTTATTTAATAAGGATTCTTTTCCCCAGTGTATATTTTTGTCTACTTTGTCAAAGATTAGATGGCTATATGAGGATGGTTTTATATCTGAGTTCTCAGTTCTGTTCCATTGGTTTATGCCTCTGTTCTTGTGCCAGTACCATGCTGTCTTAGTTACTATAACCTTATAGTATACCTTGAAGTGTGGTAAAAACTTTTAATTAAAGAGTGTCTTAATGAATTTGGAATTCTGAACTGCCCACTAATCCACATTATTAATTGGTTTGTTAATAGAATCAGAGAGAATTCTTCTAGAATTGGTAAAGGAAAACCCAAAAAGAAGTGTGCATTTTCTGTCTGGTGGATTCTGCTGGCAGAAATTGGAGGAATAAAGAGCTGTTGCTGTCTAGAAACAGATTAAAATTGCACTGTGAAAAGGACCCAGATTTCATGTTTTCCAATACATCTTTTCTGCACATTATCTTTTTAAAAGTTAAAAACTTTGTATTTTCTAAGCAAACCACCTTTTAAAAACCCAATGTAAAAATGTTTCAGTATGCATTACTTCTTTTCCAAGATCCTGGACATTTTTGGATATTTACAACAGTTCTTAGCCACTGGTGTTATGATTAGTTTTCTCTATTCTTTTCATATTTTGACATTTATTTTATATAGACTTAAAGGCATGAGAGATAATCCACCTATCCATGTGATGTTTGATGAATCACGTAATATTTTTGGATTACAATTTTCTTGTTATTAATAATTGGATGAAGGGATTTGGTAGCCAATAATTATTTGTGGCATTGAGGGATCAATAAAATGATACAATTCTATGAGAATTAACAGATTTTTGAACTTCTTACTTATCACTGAAGATGGTAAAGTTGCAGGCTACCTAAAATATATGTATCAGAAATGACAACTCCTAGAGAATTTAACCTTACAGTTGCTTTGGAGGAAATTCATAATAGCACAGGTAAAATGCAGATTGTCACTGGGCAAGAAAGCAAATTTGAACAGATGCTGTATAAATATTATTAAGCTCTTGGAAGATAAAACAGAGAAAACCTGTGAAGCAAACAAAGCTGTATGGTACAAACCAAAAAAAAAAAAAAAAATACACAAACCATTTGATCCAGGAATGCCACTATTGGGTATTTACTCAAAGGGGAAAAAGAAAACATTCTATAAAAAAGACATATGCACTCAAATGTTTACAGCAGCACAATTTACAATTGCAAAGATGTGGAAACAACACAAGTGCCTATCAATACATTAATGGATTAATAAAATGTGGTAATGTACACCATGGAGTACTACTCAGCCATAAAAAATGGTGAACGAATACCTCTTGTATTAACCTGGATGGAACTGTTCTTTTAAGTGAAGTATCCACAAGAGTGGAAAAACAAACACCATATGTATTCACCATTAAATTAGAACTAATCAATCTACACTTAACATACACATATGGAAATAACATTCATTAGAAATCAAGCAGGTGGGTGGAGAGGAGGGGATAGGTAAATTCGCACCTAACAGGTACAGTGCATACTATCTGGGGGATGGGCACACTTACAACTTTGACTCAACCGGTACAAAAGCAATTTGTGTAACCAAAATGTTTGTACCCCCATGATATTCTGATATAAAAACCAGAAAATACACAAAATAGTAAAGTTAAGGAAAATGAATGGATGATATGTTCATAGTACAGGAAACATCACATAATTATTAGGAGATAATGACAAATGTATTGATAGTACATTAGCCCAAGAACAAGTAGGACTCAGCTTGCCTTGGTCCTGGTCTATATTCTTATTCCATCACTGAATATTTCTGTCATTCTGACCTCACCTGTGGCTTTCATGTGATAGAAAGGAATGGACTGTTTTTGCATTTTTCTATGTGCCATAAATTGTGCTCAATGCTTTTGTATATTCTATTTAATTAAATTTTCAGACCAATCATAGACATAGACTGTAGGTTAAGATTATTTCCATTTTATAGAAAAGGAAATTTGAATCTCACTAAAAAGTTAAGAGACATAGGGAAGGTCATACTACTAATAGGAAGCCAGGTTAAGAATTTAAAATCAACCTTGTCTGATCTCTAAATCTATATCCCCCACTCAATAACTTTTATAACAATGGATATATTTTTATTGTATTCAGGCTCAATTGTATTTTCCAGACTGGTGAAATATAATATTCAATTCTGAATTCCAAGTTTTTTTCACCTTTTAATATAAATCATGATATGTCTCAATTGATGGCAGTTACAGTTTAATTAGGGATAATTTTAAGTTTCTTAGAGGTACGTAAGACAATGCTGATTTTTAAAAAAAATCAGTGACATTTTACATTTGTTGAATATAGTAACATGTCTTTCTTTATAATTAAACTCAAATGAAATAAACAGCATTAGTTTATTTAATTTGGCAAGCCGTGAAAAGTTAACACACTTGCTTCTATGTTCACAGAAAAATAAGTACAGAATCTCTGTCACCTCTTCTCCATTGCCTGATATTTATAACCAACAGAAATGTTTTTAGATGAATGGGCTGCCTGGCAAAAGGGATGGCAGGGTCACTTGGGTCAAATTATTTAAGTTTAAGCTTTTCAGTAAATGATGACTTCTAATCAGAGTGTTTTGGTTTTAGGTAAGGCAAAAACATTAAGGAAGTCTTTTAAGCTGTGTCTGCGAATTTCAGAACAGTAATGATTGTTTACAATAAATAAAAGGTGAAATAATGTACATAAAATTATAATTTTCTTTAATAAATTATAATTTTTGCTCATATAATGAATCTGCATTTAAATTTAGTGTACTATTTGTTGTGGTTAATCCTACATGTCAACTGAATGATGTACATCGCCTAAGTCTATTGGGTCCATTGTAGCACACAGTAAGAATTATGTTGAATAAAAGAGGAAATTTCAAAGACTCAGTTTTTCTTCTAAATCTGTAAATGAATAGAGGCATACTATAGACTTAGCCAAAACACCATTAACATTATAGTACTGATGAAAAAATATTTAAATACCACAGCAATGTATTGAGTATTTTCCATGTGCACAACACTACATTAAAATTTTACACCTCACTAAATCCTCTCAACAATCCTGGGCAATCATTATTATTTCCACTTTATAAAGAGAAAACTAGAATGTAGGGACTATAACTCGCAAAGATTCCTTTAACTCTTATCCATTCAACTATTACTTATTGATCACTTTTGAGGAGCCAGGCACTGTGATGAGTACTTCACCACTGATGGTGAAACAATTAAATGTAAGTCTTCTCCTTGTGGGGCATATATAGCATGTGTCTTACAAGTAGACCAGCCAGGTATGTCACAGAGCACTATCCATGTTTAAAGTTTGAATATTGAGGTGATTCTCATAATTTATTTGGTAGTAATTACAACACTGACATCAGCTTAAAAAGTTGTTTTGTTTGTACCTACAGAAGAATATGGCCAAGATCCTAAAAAAACTGCCACTTCTGATGTGCCTTTATCAATATATGCAAAAAAATACCCTAGTTGAGTAAAGGCAAATGTGTACTCCCTGTAACTCCCTATGGTTTTGTGTCTAAATTCTTGTCACCTCTATTGTGACTCTCCATTTTGTCTGCACCCTCTGTTATAGTTCTTTCTTTTAAGGTACAGTGGGAAGAGTAGAAGCCTGAACTCTCTTGGCTTCAGGGTATAAGGCCCATGCTTCTCCATAGGCTGTTCTTGTCTTCTGTTAACCAAGTTAGTTTAATAGGGATGATATTGCTCCTTTCAAGAGGTCAGTTGCATACCAGAAAATCACTGCATGAATGTTTTGTGGTCTCTTTTCCAATTCTATCGACTGTTTCTGTGAATCCGACGGGACTTATGAAATGTGAAATCTCTTAATCAGCTATGTATGCGTACCCCCAAATCTTAGTGGCTTACAAGAATAAATATGGGACCGCACATCAGATGTAGCTCTGCTGGGCTTAGCTAGACACGACTGAGCTTGGTTTAGTTCTAGTCCAAATATCTTTCCCTCTGGGACCCAGGCTAAAGAAACAGCTGCTATTTAGGCATGCTATTCTTGTTTTGGAAGTAGGAACACAAGAGTCACCAGCAGAAACGTGATAACTATCATTGGCTCTGAATGGAAGTGGCACATGGTCACTTCTCACATGAGCAAGCCCAAAGGTAATGGAGCAGGGTGGTATCTATCACCTGCAGGGAGCCAGAGCAAGGCCAGGGAAGGAAAGAAGAAACATGATGAAATAACACAGTCATCCACGGGTCATTTAACTACTAAAGGCCTTTCATTAATATTTCTTTAATATTGTTCAGAAACCAATAAAATGTATCAATTCAGTTTTATTCAAAATTATGTAATTTACTAAGCCAAGAAATCATCCTCTTTTATTTTCCATCTCCATTTTTGCTTGTTTTTTAATGCCTCTGTGCCCCAATAATAGAATCAGTTTAGTAAAATCCATAAATTATCAGATATAGAAGATATTTCATTGGAACACCTAAAAGGTTAATGCACTACTATATATCTATTTTCTCTGAGGAGGTTCATGCCGTGTTTTTAAACAAAATTTTCTTGTCTTACTTGTTCCCAATGAAAATATAAATTTCCAGCATTTACATACAGAAGTTTATGGATGATAAGGTGGTTTGGATTTATACAGGCTGGAAAGTTAAACTCCTGTTTTCCATGTTTCCTTGTGGCAAAGTTTTGGCCAATGAAACATAAGTGATATATGAACTTTCATGGAAGATTTTTCAAAAGAAAAACTCAGCTAACAAAGCCTTTTTGGCCTGCCTGTCATCTGTAGAGAGGTGTGAGACCCACACTCTAAAGGATGATCAGGCAGGAAGGCAAAAGGGGCCTTGTTTTTGAGGACGTTGGAAAGCCATTATACCAGGTACCTACTGATCTCTCAAGATTTCATTTGGCTTTTTACTTCCCATGCTTTAATTAGACCCAGGCAAAGAAAATATTATCAACACCTAGAAAGATTCTGCATTTCCCCCAAAGCTCCAACCTGAGGATTCTCTTTACTGCATCTTATGTTGCTACTTCATCACCTCCAAGAACATGGCAATTCCAACTCTGTTACACTTTTTTGTAATTCTAGGTAACTATCATGACCTACAAGAAATCCAAAGTTCCAGCTCCACAATAATGAAATTTAGAATTATAACTAAACCCTCAACCACACAAAACCACTGCAGCAGATTCTATTCTAAGCACCTTTGTCCTTTTATTGGTTTGCCTTGACAAAGGAAAACTTGCACTGCTGTATCAGTTAGGGCTCCAGTTGCCAATGTTTTACTTCTTATTCTTCTCCTTTCTATGTGACTGTGGCCAGACTAAAATCCTGGTCCTCTTGTGGTTGATTGGGGTCATATTACCAGTTCTGGACAGGGAGTTGGAGTTGGAAATAAAAATGATGTGTGCCACTTTCTGACTGGGGTTTAAAGCATTTTCTTGCTACTGTGAGATCCTTTACAGCTCACTGTCTTCTGACATGACAACTGACTGTACCATTTACTTAAGCTCCCAAATGGCTATAATAAACAGGGTTCTTCCTGCCAATCCCTAATTGTCGTGTAATATGAGAAAGAAACAAACCTTTGTTTCTTTTTTAAGCTATTATAATTCTGGGGTGTGTGTTATTAGACCATGACATAACCTAATTGGAATGATTCAAGTCCAATTCAAGGGAGCTTCAACACAAGGAGATATTAATTAGTCCGCTGATTCTAGGGAGGCTTTGATGGTCAGGCCATAGGAAAAGCAGTGATGCATTTGAGGCCCGAGGAAAAGTTGAATGCTATAGAACTCTCTCTCTCTTTTTTCCTCTTGACTCTACTTGTTGTGGTCTTTTTAGCATTATTTCCTCTCATTGCAAACTGCCCCTCTTTACTTAGAGAGAAATATAAATTTTGATAATCTCCAAATTATACAGCTCACTACTTTAGTGAACAAGGGGAAAAATGACTTATACTTTTTTTGGTCTCAAATTTTAAAATTCCAGGAAAGATATCTGATTGACCTACCCTAAGTCCCCTTTAAAGTGTAGTCATAGAAGGATTTGGCACAGAATCATGTGACTGGAGCAGAGAAGGAAGCACTTCCAGAAGAAGAGGGGCATGGAAAACGAGGGGTTCTTAAAAGCTAACGTGCAGAGTTTGTAGATCATATAGATATTTAAAAACCTATGGTCTTAAATAAGTTGTATTTATTTATATATAGTATAAATACTTAAATATATACATATTGTCTTAAATAAATTTGTACGAGCATTAAATCAAAATAGTGTGATGTCCAAAAATTTGCAGTATATTTCCATTAGACTATATAAAATTGTTAGATTCTTGACTGGGGGATGGGAGGAGAGTAAGATAACTGAATGGAAACCTCAAGGGATCATCCTTCTGCATGAACAACTAATTCAACAACTATCCATCCAAGCAAACAACTTTAGAAGAACAAAAAATCAGGTGAGTGGTCATACTACCTGGTTTTAACAGTGTATCAAGGAAAGAGGCATTGAAGAGGGCAGAAAAGATAATCCACCCCTCCCCCATCCCCTGGCAGTGCCACCCCAGCATGCCTAGTGGAGACAGAATCTGTGTGCCCAGAGGAGGGAGAGTAAAGTGATTGTGGGACTTTGCATTGAACTGAGGGCTTCCCTGGCACAAGGAACACTGTAGAGGTCAGAATTCTGCTGATGTCCATCAAGGGAGCATTTTGATCAGCCCAGCAAGAGGGAAATCCTCTTCCGGAAGCCCAAGTTTCTGCTAGCTCCACTACCACCAGACAAAGAGCAGCTTGGGGCCTGGGCTAAATTCATAAGGCAGTTGGGCCACAAAGGCTGCAGTCCTTGGGCAATTCTTGCACCTGTGCTGGCTCAGAGTCAGTGGACTTGGGGTGCACATGCCCCAGCGAGACATTAGCAGCTGCTGCCACGCAAGTGCCTGTGTCACCCCTCCCCCATCTACAGGCAGCACAGCTCAGGGAGAGTCTTCCACTTAAGGAAAAGAAAGGGAAGAGCCCAGAGGACTTTGTTTTGTAATTTCTGTACCAATTTGGCCACAGTAAAATAAAGTACCAAGAAGACTCCTGAGGCCCCTGAGTCCAGGTCTTAGTTCCTGGATGGCATTTCTCAACCCACCTGATCCAGAAGAAAACATGCTTCCCTGAAGGCAAGAACCCAGTCCTGGCTGGATTTACCACCTGCTGACTAAAAAGCCATTAGGCTTTGAATGAACGTCAGAGGTAACCATGCAACAGTCACCATGGCTTTGGGCAAGATGGGCCTTTCTTTAGGTGTGAATTGATGCTGGTGGTCAGGACAATGAGAGATAGCCATGCAACAGTCACCATGGCTTTGACTGGGCTGGATTCAGGTGTGACCTGGCTCTGGTGGCCACAAGTGAGTGCCCATGTCACTACTCCCCCAACTTCTGCGGCCCAGCATAGAGAGTGAGAGACTTTGCCTGATAATTCAGGAAATTATCCCATATCTTACACAAGTCTTCCAAGGTGGTACCACCAGGAGTTTGCAAGAGTCACAACATTGCTGGGCTTAGGGCACTGATAGTGCTGATATGGCTGCAGTGACCAAAGAGTTAGACCACAACACTCAATTCCCTTTGAGTGTCTGGAAGCCTTCTCAAGAAGACGGGTCCACACAAGCCTAGACTATTAGGATTATAATACATAACTCAGAAAGAAGGTCATTATGTAATGATAAAGGGGTCAATTCCTCAGGAGGAGATAACAATTCTAAATATATATGCATCCAACATTGGAGCACCCAGATATATAAAGCAAATATTATCAGAGCAAAAGAGAGAGATAGATCCTGATACAGTAAGTGCTGGAGACTTCAACACTCTAATTTCAGCATTGGACAGATCACCCAGACAGAAAATCAACATGAAATATTGGACTTAATCTGCAATATAGACCAAATTGACCTAATATATATTTACAAAATGTTTCATCAACAGCTGCAGAACTCACATTCTTTTTCTCAGCTCATGGATCATTTTCAAGGACAGACCATTTATTTGACCACAAAATAAGTCTCAAAAAATTAAAAAAAAATTGAAGTCATACCATGTATTTTCTCTGACCACAATGGAATAAAACTAGAAATCAAATACAACGGGAACATTGGAAAATATACAAACACCTGGAAATTATATAGTATATTCCTGAATGACCAATGAGTCAATGAAAACATTAAGAAGGAAATTAAAAAGGTCTCCAAACAAATGAAAATAAAAACACAACATATCAAAACCTATGTGATATAGCAAAATCAGTAAAAAGAGGAAAGTTTACAGCAATAAGTGCTTATCTAAAAGTAGAAAAGCGTCAATAAACAACTTAAAAATGCATATTAAAGAACTAGAAAAACAAGGACAAACCAAACCCAAAATTAGAAGAAAAGAATAATGAAGATCAGAGCAGAGATAGATGAAATTGAAACCAAAAAATACAAAAGATAAATGAAACAAAAAGTTGGTTTTTTGAAAAGCTGAATAAAATTGACACACCTTTAGCCAGAAAAAAAAGAATGAACACCCAAACAAATAAAATCAGAGATGAAAAAGGAGACATTACAACTGACACTGCAGGAAACCAAAGGATCGCTGGCAACTAGTATGAGCAACTATATGCCAATAACTTAAAAAACGTACAAGAGATGGATGAATTCCTAGACGCATACAACCTACCAAGATTGAACCAGGAAGAAATCCAAAACCTGAATTAAACCAATAATAAGTATTGAGATAGATGCAGTAATAAAAAGTCTCCTATCAAAGTAAAGTCCAAGACCGGATGGCTTCACTGCTAAATTCTACAAAGCATTCAAAGAAGAACTAACACCAATCCTACTTAAGCTATTCAAAAAAATTAAGGAGGAGGAGATACTCCCAAACTCATTCTAAGAGGCCCATATCACCCTGATACCTAAACTAGACAAAGACACACCAGAAAAAGAAAACCAAAGGCCAATATCTCTGATAAACATAGATGCAAAAATCCTCAACAAAATACTAGCAAACTGAAAACATTGGGGAAACATTTAGGACACTGGTCTGGGCAAGGACTTCTTTAGTAATACCCCCAAAGCACAGGCAACCAAATCAAAATGGGACAAATGGGATCACATCAAGCTAAAAAGCTTTTGCACAGTAAAGGAAACAATCACCAAAGTGAAGAGGCAACTCACAAAATGGGACAAAATATTTGCAAACTACCCATCTGACAAGGGATACATAACTAGATTATATAAAGAGCTACAACAACTCCATAAGAAAAAAATAAAATAATGCAATTAAAGATGGGCAAAGGATCTGAATAGACATTTCTCAAAAGAAGACATACAAACGGCCAATGGATATATTAAAAAATGCTCACCATCATTAGTCATCAGAGAAATTCAAATCAAAACTACAATGAGATATTTCACTCCAGTTAAAATGGCTTTTATCAAAAAGACAGACAATAACAAATGCTGATGAGGATGTGGAGAAAGGAGAAATGTTTTACTCTCTTGGTGGAAATGTAAATTAGTGCAACCGCTGTGGAGAGCAATAGGGATGTTTCTCAAAAAACTAAAAATGGAACTACCCATATGATCCAGTAACCCCACTGCTGGGTACATATCCAAAGGATGGGAATTCAGTGTCTCAAGAAGATATCTGCCCTGCCATGTTTATTGCAGCACTATTTACAGTAGCCAAGGTATGGAATCAACCTTAGTTTCCATCAATGGATGAATGGACAAAGAAATTGTGATACACATATACAATAGAATATTATACGGCTACGGAAAGAATGAAATCCTTTCATTTGCAACACATGGATGGAAATGTTAAGTGAAATAATCAAGCACAGAAAGACAAACATGTTCTCACACAAACGTGGGAGCTAAATATTAAAAATAATTGGGCCGGGCGCGGTGGCTCAGGCCTGTAATCCTAGCACTCTGGGAGGCAGAGGCGGGCGGATCATTTGAGCTCAGGAATTCGAGACCAGCCTGAGCAAGAGCGAGACCCCGTCTCTACTAAAAATAGAAAGAAATTATCTGGGAAAAATTAGTCGGGCATGGTGGCACATGCCTGTAGTCCCAGCTACTAGGGAGGCTGAGGCAGGAGAATCACTTGAGCCCTGGAGTTTGAGGTTGCTGTGAGCTAGGCTGATGCCACGGCACTCTACTCAGGGCAGTAGAGTGAGACTCTGTTTCAAAAAAAAAATTAAAATAAATAAATAATTGATCTTATGGAGACAGAGACCAGAATGACAGTTACCAGAGGCTGAGAAGGGTATTAGGCAGGAGGGATAAAGTGGGGATGGTTAATGGTTGCAAAAGTATAGTTAGTAGTTAGATAGAATGAACAATATTTGATAACACAGAAAAATGACTATAATCAAAAATAAGTTATGGTATACTTTAAAATAACTAAAAGAATGAAACTGGAATATTCCTAACACAAAGAAATGTTAAGTGCCTGAGGTAATGGATTCCCCAATTATCCTGATTTGATTAATTCACACTGTATGCCTGTATCAAAACATCACAGGTACTATAAAGGTATCTAAAATGGTTTCTATAAAGGTATACAACTATTATGTACCCATAATAATGAAAAATAAAAAACTAACATTGTTAGATTCTTTAATGTGTGGTATACAATATATTGGATAAAGTATGAGAAACAATAATTAAACACAAATGTATTGTTTTAGAAGTCTGTTTTTGCAGGCAAGATTGAAAATTTATATACTGTATTTAGGAGATGTGAAACACATTAATTTATTATTTTGTATTCCTTGATAGTCTTATCTACTAATACATGTTTAACTTAATCTGTGCTAGAGTTTATTATTTACTAATATATATTTAGTGCAATCTATGCTAAGGCTTATCACACTACTTTGTAAGTGATAGCTTCTACTTGATGTTTTTCTTGAGATTGTGTGGTTTTTTAAATATGATATTTTTGTCTTATTTTCACTATATTTGAATGTATAAATTAAGAATAAAAAAAAATCTTAGTATAGGAATGTCTTAATCTTATTTGTCAATCAGAAAATATCCAAAGTCAAAGTCGAAATAATGTTCATACTATAGATAAATTTTTTCTGAACTTAGGGTTCTCAGTGAACCTAGATGGCTGCTCAGGTTGGCATGTTGCCCTTTCCTGAAACTTAGTAGTAGTGCATATAAAAATACATAAAAGCTCCTTTAAACTTAGATGGAATTATAGAAGCAAAATCAAGTTTTAATTAGTGCTGCTAATTGAAAGCAGGAAGCAGTGTAAGTAGTCTTTAAAAACTTAACAATTGGCTTGGGAATTTACATATCAACCACACATATTGAATTTTTTGGATTAAATTTGGTAGAGTGACAGACAAAAACAAATAATTATGTGTTAAGTCAGATAAAAGCTTATTTCTCTCTAAGAAGCCTGAAGGTAGGTGGTCCATAGACATTTGGTGTGGCCCTCCACGGTGTCAGGCACCCAACTCTCTCTTTAGTCCATTCTACATAGCCTCCATTCCTAAATTCATTTCATCTTCCAATATGGCCAGCCTTGGTCAAACCATTCATCTGCATTTTACTTAGTATGAAGAAAGAAAAAGAAGAATAAGAATAATTTGTCTTCTTTTAGGAATACTGCCTGGAATTTGCACACACAATTAACATTTATAAGTCATTGTCAGACACTTGGATCATGGCCAACACTTTTTGCAAAGGAGTCTAGGAAATGTGGAATATGTTCGAGATGGTCATTCGCCCAGGTAAAATTCAAAAAGTCTATCAACATAAAAGACGAGGAGGAAAAAAATATTTTGAGGCAACTAGCAATCTCTGCACACCGGCTATACCCACATTGACAACTTGACCTCTGCCTGTCCTTATGATGGACTCACATCTAGTATACCCATGGTTGCAACTTGATGCCTTTGCATCCATGATGGGCTTCGACTCCATACCAGTGATATTATGTAACAATCCTACAAAACTGGGACTGAGGGTAAATGTTCTTTCAAGGGCATTCCCGTGTCAGTAAAAGTCAAGTTTACTCTGCTTTTATAAGCAGAGGCACTGTGGAGAGTGCACATTGTTCATGCAGACTACAGACAGTGAGGAGCTAAAATCCCAGTGGAATTTTTGTGATTCAAAAGCTCAAAAAAGCCAATCTTATTACAATTCTTATTTCTGTTCTCCACCCAAATGAAATGTGTTTTTCTATTTTGTATGATTGTAAGATACTGTATGTGCTGGTTGTAGCTCCAGTTAGGTGAAATGATACAAATACATATTATGAACTAGAATGATTTCCCAAAATAGGGATCTGAGAAAATTAACTCCTCAGATACATTAAGAGACAGTCAAATGAGAAAATGTGTTTCATAGTAAAAATGTAGGTTCAGCAATGTTAACAGGTTTCTTTGCTATCAACAAGACTTCTAAGAACTTTCATTGTGCTCAATGGTTAACTAGACAAGTATTTCCTTGAAATTGATTTTATAGGGCACTGTAGTAAATACTGATTTAGTGTAATGTTTCTAACACTTGTCAAAAGAGATAATAACCCTCCCTCCCATGTACCAATTTCTTTAATTTAGATCTTCCAAAAGAAAGACCTTTTAACCTGTATTTTCAACAAGCAGCTCAGGCCACTCTTATCATTAGGCGATTTTTGGAGATAGTGATTTATATAATTGCTTTTTTACTAGGAGTCTACAACAGAATAATCTTGGAAGCTTTTGAAAATACACATTTATTGGGTCCCTCCCACATTTACGAATCAGAGGGAGATGCGGTCCTTCTGTAGCCATTTCTTATACTAACTCCCAATTGTGTTAGACCTAACTTTCTTATTCTTCATGTGCTACTATTCACTTATACATCAAGGTACTACACCCACGTAGAAGTGTTCTTTCTTGAGTCCATTCCTTATCGTGTATCAGGTTCTCCCTGTCATTCACTAGTCCTTTAAGGGCAAACGCAAAGAGGAATCCTAGCAATGCTTTATGTCAGGGCAGAGCTGATAGGAGAAAAAAGGAAAGGTCTTGGTTTTTTGGAACGTAATCCAGCCTGAAAGTAAAATATTCAAGAATAATGAAAAGCTGATTGCTAAAGTGTGAGACATTTTTATAGCTCATATGCTTTTAAATGCATACAGTTGGCACGGACAGGGTGGCCAATTTTTAAAAAGAGCAACTGAATTAAGTAGATTCCCTTGTGTAAAATACTGTCTGCTTGATCTGTTATCCAGATGTTTCCATGGCAAATGTTTTCTTAAAAAGCACCTGGATAGTATACAGCTCTTCCAGACAGAAATAATCATTTTTTTTAATACAGAGACTTATAGAGAGGAAACTGAATTTATTTTAAACACAGCAGGGATCACACTACTTCATATTCATATGGAAATATAAAGTGACAAAAATGTTTATTTAAACATCAATCTTAATATAAAGAGCTTGCTTCATGTCTGTAAACAACACAACAGTAGATACTCACTACAAGGTCTGCACAACTGTTCAACAGCTACATTCGAAGCATTTATTTTCAATTTTAATTTTTCTGCATGGTTTCTCTATAAGAACATAAAAGTAAGAGACAATACAGTGTGGCGGTCAAGAGCTGAGGTTTTTGAGCCAAACAATCTGGGTTTGAATCTTCTTCCACCGTCTCCCAGGTATAAAGACCTGGGCATTTTACTGAACCTTCTGTGTTTTGTTATCCTTATCTGTAAAATAGGGGTTATAATAGTACTTACTTCAGAAGGTTATTAGGAAGATTAACAGTGGTTACATACATAAACATTTTTTGACCCATAGTAAATGCCCAATAAATATTAAGATTGATAAAGTAGATATCTCAATTGGTTGTCTTCAAGATTAAAAGAAAGAAAACTCCAATGAGACTGATATTTTGCTTTGTTAGGGGACTAAAATTCGGTTCACAAAGGCTTCTTTGGACAAAAACAGTAGCTAGGAGATGGAGTGGTAAATTAAAAACTCCCACTCTATTACTATTTGATTTAATAATGGAACTACTTATTTCTTTAATTTACCGGGATATATTAGAGGGAAAATAGCTTTTATTTGTCATATAGCTTAGTTTTGAAAGTCATCAGAGAGATTAGGTGCTGTAAGCACCATTGGCCCAAGAAGGGAGAGAAATACAAGGAGGAAACACATGGGGGAAAGTGGACGGTGGGAGAATGAAAGAGAACAATGAAGATGAGTTAAAGAAGCAAGAGAAAAGTTTGTAGAGGTGTTGGCAGAGAAAGAAATGTGATATCAGTTGGGGATACTTAGTGCCAGCTGTACAAGTGCCACAGACATTTCTTACAAAAATGTAATTGGAACTTTCCCTCCATTATCAGCTAGTCATTTAACATGATATTTAAGAAAAAGGTGCTATATTTCAAATACTTTGCTCATCTGCAACTCCAGATGAGCAAGTCATTCTAAAAAGCATTTAAATAAACATGAATAGCTAGTGAAAACTCTGTGGGCATCTGAAAGATTTGGACTAAAACTATCTTCCTTCAAATAGGTCTCTGTCACTCTGTCAAATTAAAGAGATCAGAAACACATATGGCTGCACCTTGAATTTCTCCCACTTGCTTTTTTTTTTGTCTTTATGTCAAATTTCAGTTTCATGGTGGCTATGGATTTCTTTATTGGTTTTATTTTCAACTTGAAATAGACATGCATTTTCTCTTAAAGCATTTTCTTCAAAAGAGAAAACGTTCTTTCTGTTCAAAGTGTAAAAGGAAAAAAATGACATATAAAGATTTTTACAAGTGATTATTAATGCTTTGAAGTTAAAATATTCACATCAGCCCTTGATGAAGTTAAACTGCAGGCAGCCTCCTAATAATACTGCAAAAGTGAGAAAGCTAATTTCTATTTAATTGCTATCAAAATCAATGTCCCTGTAAAGCATACTCCTATCTTATCTTAAATTTATTTGAAAAATATTAAAAATAGCAGGACTCAGAATAGTATCTCAAAGAGAGCAAAATCCTAAGCACTACCCAGATGCACCTACTTTCACATGCACACTGTGACTCTATCAAGATGCCTGTCATTCTGGACAAAGGCATTCCATAAAATTATCATATAATCATAAACAACATAAAATGTAGTACAATTTCCATCTATGCCTACATTATAAAAGATCAATTATCTGCTCATGACAAATACCTAGAACTAGTGAAACCTTTGAGAAGGAAGGAAGTAAAATGGTAGCCCTAATGCCGTGATGCCGAAATATTTCCTTAGTGTAGCTGTACTTTCCACGTTTTCTCCCAGTTATTGATGACTACAACTTCCCTGAGTGATGATAATTTCTAAGTCACGGTGAGGTTTTTTTTTTACCTCAACATTGTTCCTTTCCTTCTCTTTTTATTCTCAGTATTTGTGATGGTTAACAGTACTGGACATTTTGTTAATAGATGATTTCAACTAATACATGATGTACTTCAATGTGAAAATTCCCCTGAGAACTCATGGTCATTATAATAGATTGGCATCCTGTTTTATTATTGTAGTCAGTTTGGGACTCTCTGTATTGAATTTATGTGAAATGAGCTAAAAAGATATATTTTTCAAATCCTAGACTCATCTCAATGCTACACAGAGTACAATCCAAGGCTCTCTTTCTGACCATTTTAAGGGGGTTCCTGGGAAATAACATAGAGTGTCCATCATAGGTAACATGAAATTAAAATTGTCAGGTCCTTTCATGATGCTGACAACAGCCAGCACCCCTCCACTTTGCACACTCTGGAGCCTGTCTACCTCAATTAAAGTCCTGGCTTTATTTCCTGCTTTAGCTGCGCAACCTGGGCAAATCAGTGATTTCCTCTGTGTCTTTGTTTTCTCATGTGTAAAAGTGAGATAATAACTGTACCCACCTCATAAAAACTAATGAAAGAATAAAGTGAGTTAATAGAGATAAAGATTTTATAAAGCTGAAAAAATAAGCATGGAATTCAGGTAAGTTATTATTGTCATAATTATT
>NW_012151341.1:94033-95302 GCF_000956105.1 Propithecus coquereli | reverse complement strand
GACACATCCTACTAATGTAAATTTTATAGTGTCTTCTGTGCCAAGTGATAAATGCAGTATTGATAGAAATTATTAAAGAAAGTACATCTGTTCAGTAAACATGAATTGAATACCTATTAAGTGACAAGCATTCTGCTAGTTATGAGTGATAAAACATGCAGTGGGCATGATCACTGAGGAGCTCATGGACTATTAGCAGAGTCAGATACACAAATGGACTTGTTTTTCAGTTTTTCAGTGAAATGAGATAAACCCAGGTTGGCAGTAAGCACAGAGTTCCGGGGAAAAGGAAAAAAGGGAGTTTGATATAGGATAGGCAGGTTGGGGACCAAGAAATTCTTCTAGGGAAGTATTACTGCCAAGCTGCTGAAAACTAGAGAGAGAAGGAGAAACAGAGAAATAGAGAAGAAGAAGGAGGAGGACAAAGGTGGGAGGGAAGAAAGGAGAGAAAGAAAGAAAGGAAAAGGGAGAGAGAGAGGAGATCTAATTTATTGTCTAAAGAGAAACTGGTCAATACGACTAGGACTTTAGTGACATCACAGGTCATAAAATATAAGCAAACAAAATTGTTATTGTTATTATTACTGTTTCTGCTACCAGAAACAATTATGTCATTCAGTTGATGATTTTCAAAAATTGAAAAAAAAATACATAAACTATAAAATGAGGCATTAAGACAATAAATAGTGTTCCTTGTACCTGATAGGTAAGCTTTTACCCCTCACCCTACTTCCAGCCTCCCCACTGCCTTTAGCATTACACAATGTATCCAGGACAAAATCTAATCAACCAAACAGCAAATAAAATCAAAAGGACACAAAGAAACTTTGGGAGGTGTTGGATCTGTCTATTGCTTTGATTGAGGGGATGGCATCCTGGGATTAACATATGTCCAAACTCATCAAATTGTATACATTTTATATGTACAGTTATTTGTGTGTTAATTATACCTCAATAAAGCTTTTAAAAAGAAAATAAAAGTAAATATTTTATGAAATTTCCATGAAGGATTAAATCTTTTTCATTCTTAAAGAATGTGAAATTACACAATGTATCCAGAACAAAATCTAATCAACCAAACAGCAAATAAAATCAAAAGGACACAAAGAAACTTTGGGAGGTATTGGATCTGTCTATTGCTTTGATTGAGGGGATGGCATCCTGGGATTAACATATGTCCAAACTCATCAAATTGTATGCATTTTATATGTACAGTTATTTGTATGTTAATTATACCTCAATAAAGCTTTTAAAAAGAAAATAAAAGTA
>NW_012151341.1:92546-93983 GCF_000956105.1 Propithecus coquereli | reverse complement strand
GCAGAACGGGCAAAGTATCAACCTGGAAAATGGGAGTTCAGTCCCATGGTGCAATATGAAAGTCAATGCAAAGCATGTCTCAGAGTTATTCCAACTAGAGAATGAAGGCTCTCTATTCATCTATATTGATTAACTCTTTAACTGTCATTTATTAAGGTGTGCTTCTGGGAAGGTTACTTCTATTTTTGGTCTAGTTTGTCCTGAGTATAAACTGAATATACCCCTTAGGCAAAACAAAAACAAAACAGCAAAAAACAAAACAAAATCTTTCATCAGAGGATTCCAGTGTTTTCAGTAAGCAGCCTGTAGCCATTGAGTCCCAAGGTGATATGGGTGGGGCGTTGACAATATCTGATAGAGTGTTCCATACAAGAAAATTATTGATTGAATGAATAAGTGAATGAAATATTTCTAAGGATCTTGTAAGTTGGACATTTAGTTTTATAAGCCCCTACAGAATAAAAGAGACAAAGTCAACAAGCACAGGAAATGATTTGAAGATCTTAGAAACATACCAGCTTTTCTGCCTAGATGACAGAGCAGAAAGAAGCTTAGAGTTTGGTACCAGAGGAACTAGATATAATTATGTTATTCTAGCTACAGGACCTGTATCATGTGATTTAATTTCTCTTAGTTTTTATTTTCTCACCTCTAAAAATGGGATAATTAATTTCAATTCACCAATTATGAAAGCATCACCAAAATTCAAACATATAATTGCCCCAAAGGGATAGAACTCCTACTGGACAAAAGATAGACCCTATTTAAAGTTTTAACATATCCAAATTTAAAACATGATAAGCTAAATGTGTTGGTCAGTAATAAATTTTGAGCTTTAATGGTATAATTGATAAGTTTGTTCCTTAAGTGAGGAAGATTGACTTAAGTTATTTTAGATGGAAAACATTTCCTAAGATCAGCCAACTTACTTTGGTTTGACAAGAGACTCAGTAATCATATTTTGATTATAACTGTTTTCCAATGTAAATATGCTTCCAATGAAAAACTGTGATTTTCATATGAATGAGAGTATTTTGTATCTAAAGTTATGGGCCTTATATGGCAATAATTTTCAAAGCTGGAAGTTTTTTATTGATAAGTATCTATGGGTCAATGAGACTGATGAACATGCAATGTTGAGGATAAGAGCTGAACTTTGTTAAATGCCACCCTGTGAAGACTTTCAGGAGACAGCCAATCACTTCCGTCTCATGTCTTCATTCAAAACATCACCAATAAATAAATGTGGCACCCAAGAGATAAGGCATGCTCCCAATTTAGAGAGGAATGATGGAGGGAATATATAAGAATTCTGAGGAAAAGATGTTAAACAAACAAACAAAAACTACCATTATGTCACCTGAAGTCAGATAAGTTGGACTCAGTAACTTGGACTTTCCTGTTTTAGAGATAAACTGAAGAGGAAGCAAGAAACAG
>NW_012151341.1:91100-92496 GCF_000956105.1 Propithecus coquereli | reverse complement strand
CTGTCTAATTCATTTTGGGTGCACCCTCTTTCTTAGCAATACCACTGTCAAACCTTGGAGAATCACTACCTTATATCTTTCTCTTTTTCTACTCTGTGTCCTCCACAATGTACACGTGAATCCAATTTCCAGGTCAGGGATTTTCCTTCCTCAGACTTCTTCACTTCCAGAAATATAGGAAGACATGATTATAAATGATAGCCCATCTTTGTAATTAAACACATACTTGATTTGCGTTTCTATTATAGGCTAGGTACAATTTTTTTATGTTTGGGATAACTCAGTAAATAACAACAACAACAACAAAAACAAATCATACCTCTCATGGAGATTATATTCTAGGAGAGGGACGATGATAATAAAAATAAACATAAAAATAAGTGTGTATGTCCAAACTTTTCAACTTTTTCTCTCTATGGAAAAAAATACCTCCACTCCCATGAATGTTTTTATTTAAGAATTATATCCATGTAATACTGTACTAATAGATACTCAAATTTCGCATTGGAAGAGAAAAGATAAAAATAACTATTAGCTGAAGATCTAATATTTTTTCCTACATGCACTGGGGATCTTTCATACCATCTTAGGTTTGCACATCTTGCTTTAGATCAATTTCGTTAAGAAGTAAACTATTGAGGATATAATAAACATCTCTTTATTTGAAGATAAAAGGATTTGTTGACAAAAAAATTTATAGGCCTATTCTTAGCATGAAATGCAAGGGCCTTTTTAGGTTTAAGAAGAATATTATCATAATCAATACCAAACTAAAGTACTACAGAAGTTAGTGATTCGGGTTATTTTAACAGATGGACTGTTGTTTTCTAAAACAAACATCATCTTTAACAAAATTGCTAAAATTCTACAATCCTAGCTTCACATGCAAATAGATCCATACTCTGAGATTCACTTTTGTGTATTTTTGTTCCACTGATGGAAAATAATCCTGGGACAGGTGGGGAACCTGTATCCTTAAGGCCACATGTGGCCTTCTAGGTCCTTAAGGGCAGTCTTTTGACTGAATCCACATTTTACAGAACAAACCCTTTTATTAAAAGGAGTGCAGCAGAGAAAGATGAAGCTTTTCTTGCCTCCTTTGGTGGCAATCTTAATGAACAATCTTAAAATCAGAAGGCCACAGTTTCCCCACTCCTTACTGCTATGATTTGTTTTTGCTGATGCATTTATCACTGTTTGTGGGAATGGCAGTTTTAAGTATTAAAATGTCTCTGAAGTGACATGACTGTATTATTCTCAAATTAGTTAGACTTGCAACAAAAGTCTATGTGAATCTCAGAAGCTGTTTTATGGTACACTTAGTGTATATCTTGCACTAAATATTTGAAAATATAAAGAATGAGTAAATGAAAGACTTCTATATAGTCTCGTAAAT
>NW_012151341.1:84544-86610 GCF_000956105.1 Propithecus coquereli | reverse complement strand
AAAGCAAAAAGCTTCAATCAGGAACATCCTTGAAGGGCTGTCTTCACTGCAGTGCTTTCCCATAAATGACCAGCTTAGAATTTTGTGACTGCTGCATAGTAGTTCAGCTTCACCCCTTACCTCCCTGCTTCCTTCCCCCCTCTACACCCTTGTTCTTGAGAGCACTGACCAATGAACCTTCCACATGCAAACTCCATCACAGTCCGTTTCCCACAGAACCAAGCTAAGACAGATCTGATGTGACTGAGTTTCTTTGGAGCCAGGGAAAGGAGAGAGATCTGTCTTTATTCACATGATCATGTGGCTCATTAGTACATAGAAGTGATAAAACGGGAGCAGGTAGGAGGAGAAAAGCACAAAGAAATACAATGTGGAAATGTGTTCTTTTTTGGAACATTTTCTCTGAAGTCAAACCGCTTGGGTGTTCATTCCAACTTTACCAATCATTAGCTGAATGTAGTTGAGCAAGCTACCTTTCTTCTCTCTGTTGTGGCTTTCTCATGTAGAAGTTGGAAACAATAATAGTATCTCTCTTATAAGTTTGCTATGAAGATCAAATTAGTTAAAATATGTTAAAGTGATTAGAACTTGAACTCATGTTTAGTAGGTACTATGTAAGTATTGTGTCTATTGCTGTAGAAATCTACCACAGTGCTTTGGCTAGTCCAGGCTATGCGAATGCGTTCAAGACAAGTTTAGCCGTCTCTGAGAAGCAGACAACATCAGTGACACAAGTATGTTGTATACTATCATAACACTTATGTACACACTTCTGTTTAAAATAAAATTCAGTTTGATTGCTGATAGTCTTCTGTCTTCTTTCCTCGTTCTATCTTCGATCGCATACTACCACATTTAAGACAGTGTTTGTGCTACAGCATGTGATAGCTAAACATGAAAGTTGGCAGAGGACAATGCCTGTGCCTTAGCATTAGAAACATGTAATTTAAATCCTGGCTCTCCCATGTGATATCCACATTATCTAAGGGTGAGAAAATTACTTGTTGTTCTGGTCTTTGGTTTCTTCAACATAAAATAGGTATAAAAGCCTTTATAAGGCTGAGTCTGATACAGTGACTGGTATATATTAAGTGCTATTATTATTTTATGATGAGTATTTCCATTAGGACTTCCTCCAGTCCACACCTTCAAGGAGTTCTTTCTGAGTGAGTCTTATTCTTACCTTCTTAGATTATTGTTACCAAAATTATGATAGGAAATGTATATTATTTTTATTATTATAATTGCTAAAATTTACAAAGTACTTATGTTCCAGGCCTATAGTTATAGATTTGTATATTTTCTAATGTCGGGCATTAGACCCTTTACATGTTTTATCAATTTTCACAAAAAATGTTATTTATTAGGTTATCCCAGTTTCCCATAATGGGGCGAGGAATTTTCCTAAGGTCATACGGCTTCTAGCTTGGGAAGACATGTTGCTTTCTTTCTTGTATCATAGAGCTTCCTCCTGTCCTGGGTTCTCAGTAGATTCACAATGAAGAATGGTATTAATGATCTTTTAGTGGCCCACACTTGATTTCATTTCTCCAGTTTTGATTGGTGGTCTTTTTCACCAACTAATCTTAGCCTGTGGCATGTCCACAAAGCAGGATCACAGGTGTTTATCTCTTTACAGATTCATCAACAGCTTGATTCCTAGACAGATGTCATGGTGCGGAAGAAAGAATAGTAGTCTGGGGCTTAGGTTCTTATTTTTGGTGAAGCCATTGAGAACATGCAATATCTCTCTAGGCATCAATTTAATCTCATTCAGGCCATGAAAGAATTGTTTATGTTATCAAAGAAGTCTTTCTAGGACTGAAGTTTTACATTGATTTTATAGTTCTCCTTAAACCCGTTTAAGGGGTACTTGATCACCAAACCCCAGAAAGTTCTACATTTATTCTGTTCTATGTAGTCTCTCCTCCTACCCCTACCTCTCTCCCCACCATAGAACAAATACATCGGGGTCCATTCTACATGTGCTTTTCATTCACAAACAGTACAGAGCCAAAATTAATATTTAACATTCATCAGCTATAGTTAATAGCTTCTAATTTTTA
>NW_012151341.1:76274-77469 GCF_000956105.1 Propithecus coquereli | reverse complement strand
GGCCTCCCAGAGAGCTAGGATTACAGGCGTGAGCCACCGCGCCCGGCCCAAGTTCTGTATTCTTATGTATATTCTTGAGATTGTTCCTGGGACACAGTCAAGTTACACAGTAAAAGTTTGATTATCCTGGTCTTTTAATATGCTTTGGTAGGACCAGAACAGCATTTAATTGAGGTATAATTATTTCCCATGTCTGAGGCTAACTGCTTCTTAGTATTCTAACTAATGGTCATGAATCACGACATTTTCCATTATGGTTTTTTGGAACATCTACTGTTCCCAGCCTGGATTGTGTACTGGGTACCACTTTCTCTACTTCTTATTGATTGTGTCTTCCTCTGCTTGGGTTATTATATCCTCAAATGCATGCACTTACCAGTATTTTGCTAATTTCTTGAGTGGACTCTCTGTAGATCTCCAGAATTCTCTGTTAAGTTTGCTCCTTTCCAGTAGTCTGTCTGTGAACTCTGGCTTCCTGCATCTCCCAGCCTCTTAGCTTCATCTCTGGAACTCAGCAAGTCTGTCTGGTACTGTCTGGGTTCCTTCTCCCTGAGCCGTTACCTAAAAACTCTCAAGGCATTAATCTGGGGCAACTGTAGGGCTTACTTCAACTATCTTTTCTTGTGATGTTTTGATGTAATGATGTCATCCAGCATGTGT
Source organism: Propithecus coquereli (assembly GCF_000956105.1). Taxonomy (NCBI): domain Eukaryota; kingdom Metazoa; phylum Chordata; class Mammalia; order Primates; family Indriidae; genus Propithecus; species Propithecus coquereli. The sequence continues at coordinate 76,809 of NW_012151341.1, read as the reverse complement.
CATTTTGAAATTTGCTCTTTTACTCAATAATAAAACTTTCAGTTCTTTCCATGTTAGTGTATGTGGAACCAACACATTTTCTTAAGCCACTGTATAATATTCCATACTCTGAGTATAACATAGTTAACTTTTCCATTCTTCTTGATAAACATTTTAATTTTTCATAATATTTTACCATTGCAAATTAGATATGGTGAATACCCGCTGACATGCTTACTTTATATCTGTGTGTGTATATGTGTGTGTGTATCCAATCATGTAGGTATTTCTCTAGGGTAGATAATAATGAGTGGCATTCAAATTTTATAGAGTCAAATTATCCTTCATGGTGGCTGTGCCAATTATACTCTCCCAGAAAAATACAGAAGCATCTTTGCCTCATAGCTTCATCCTCACTTGATATAATGAAGAATTAAATCTTTAGTTAAACATATGCATAAAATATCATTTATATTTCCTCTTATCCTCTGCAAGACACATCCATTCACATATTTGCCTATTTTCAATTGACACATTTGTTTCTTATTGTTTTCAA
>NW_012151341.1:72908-76224 GCF_000956105.1 Propithecus coquereli | reverse complement strand
TTTGTTTATGTCTAATACTGTTATTTTTTCCCTTTCTACCTTGTAATGGGGGTGTTAAGACTATTTACATTTGATGTGATTATTAATATGATTACATATAAGTCTATTATCTTACTATTTGTTTCTATATGTCTCATCTGTTCTTTGTTGTTGATTTGTCTGCTATCTTTTGGATAAGCATATCTTATGATCTATTTTATCTCCTTTGTTGACTTATTAGTTATACACCTTGCCACTATAGTGGTTGTTTGAATATTTTATATCTTTCACTATCATGATCTACCTTCCGATGATATTATAGAGTGTCATGTAGAACAATTGTCCCCAACCTTTTTGGCATCTGGGACTGGTTTCATGGATGACAATTTTTCCATGGACTGGAGTTGGGGGATGGTTTCAAGATGATTCAAGCACATTACACTTATTTTGCACTAATTATATGACTCACCATAATGCAGAGTCAGTGGGGGCCCTGAGCTTGTTTTCCTGCAACTAGACAGTCCCATCTGGAGGCAACGGGGACAGTAACACCCAAAGTGTGTTGCTTATGTTTGGTCTACTCCATAATCTTATTTTGATTGCTGTCACTGCAGAAAACTCTGCTTCATAAAGATAGGATCTTGCAAACAGAAGTAGGCTTTTCAGTGCTTTTGTGGCAATCTCAGGATATTCCACCTTGACTTTAATCCAGAACATATGGAGATTTGAAGTTGTGTCAAACGTACTTTTAAGGCCATCATCATTTGTGATCTCAAGCAGTTGATCATCTTCTAGCATGGACAAAGTCGATTCACCTGGCTTATGCGTGAATGGGTCACGGATCCATTCCTTCTCATTTCAGGGATTTTTTGTGGTTGGGAAGTAATGCTCAAACTCTTTTGAAAGCTGAGATAAGTGACTATGCACTAGCTGGAAGAAAGAAGGCCCTGGCTCAGTCTCTTTCAAAATCTCTGCTACTGTTTGAAACATGTCAAAAATCCCAATGTTCACTTGTCGCCCCCATAATTCCAATTTGGCTTTGAATGCAGCCAATTCATCCACCGACATGAACAGATCGTTGTCATTCTCCCCTGAAGTGACAGATTGAGTTCATTGAGCGGGTTGAATTTGTGACACAAGTAAGCAAATTTTGCAACCCATTCTGTGTCACTGAAATGTGCTGCCAGTGGTGACTGTGTTTTCTAAAAAAATCTCTGGAGGGGATCTCATAACTCAAAAACTCTGGCCAGGGACCTAACTTTAGAAAGCCATCCCACTTCTATGTATAAGAGAAGACATGTGTACTCTGCGTCCATCTCCTCACAGAGCTGCATGAACAGATGTGAGTTCAGGACATGTAATTTAATGTGGTTGATAATTTTAATCATATCTTGCAAAATTTTGTTTAGTTCAGGTGACATTTTTTGGCTAGCCAGCATTGCTCTATGGATGACACAGTGCATGGACTCACATTCTGAAGCAACATCTTTGACCCAAGTGGTGAAATCAGAAAGCTGTCCAGTCATGGCAGCCACTCCATTCATGTATATACTGACAAAAAATGACCGATTCAGATTTCCTGATATGTAATCATTCAGAGACTGGAATAGTTCTGAAGCTGTGGTGTTGGCTGGCAACAAAAGGGCATATAACATATCCTTATGAACATCCTCCTGAAAAATATATTGCACAAAAACAAGTATTGTTGCCTTGTTGTCAACATCGGCAGATTCGTCAACCTGGATTGCGTACCACGGTGACTCATTAATCCTCTCTAACAATTGTGTTTCAATATCTTTTACTGTTTCATCCATTTATGTAGTTACGGTGCTGGTCAAAAGTGGAAGAAGTGCCACCTCTTGAACTGTAGCTTCTCCTAAAAGTTCATGGCAAATGTCCTTAGCAACAGGCATGATCAACTCTTCACCAATAGTAAAGGGCTTCTTAGCTTTAGTGATGAAGTTAGCCACTAGGAATGATGCTATCAGTGCAGACACCTTTGATGGAGTGATGGCCTTCATAATTGCTTCTGTTTTTTGTGTTCACATTTTTTTCTTTTGAAAAACTCCAAACGCTAGTCTTTTAATGCAGGGTGTTTGGTCTCTATGTGGTGAAGCAGTTTTGAAGGTTTCATGGCTTCATTGGTTAGCTGATCAAAACATACTATATAGAGTGGGCTTGGAGAAGGTGAACCACCTGTTGCAATGAACCCATAATTTAAGTAGGACTCTTGACATTTTCTTTTAAATGCAGCTTTCATTTTGTTGGCAGTCCTAAAGCCTTCTGCTGTCTCATTATTGGGTCTCTCTCCCTTTTCAAAGAAGCTCTCCAGTGACGTTTGTTTTTTACTCATTTTTGCTAGGATTAGCTTGTGAGCTTATCAAAACTGTGACTGAGACAAGTGTACAGTGCAGGAAAGAGGCATATATCAAAGTGGTAAATTAAATAATGGGTGGGCCATGCGTGAACTAAAATAAGTGTCGGATTCTGATTTAAAGTCTGGCACCAGATGTAGCTGTACAAATGAAGTACATCAACTCACTCGCCACTATAAAACCTGCCACCACATGCAGCTTAATTGTCACTTGCCACCCACTGATAAGGTTTTGCTATAAGTCTGAAAGCAATTGATTTATTATGGTCTCTGTGCAGTCAAACCTCTCTAATGATAATCTGTATTTGCAGCCACTCCCCAGCACTGGCATCACCGCCTCAGCTCCACCTCAGATCATCAATCGTTAGATTTTCATAAGAAGCACTTGACCTAGATCCTTGCATGTGTGTGGTTTACAGTAGGGTTCTGCCACCACTGATCTGATGGGAGACAGAGCTCAGGTGGTGATGCGAGGGATATGGAGCAGCCATAAATATAGATGAAGCTTTGCTGGTTCACCTGCCACTCAACCTCCTGCTGTGCACCCCGGTTCCTAATAGGCCACAGACTGGTACTGGTCTGTGGCCCAGGAATTGGGGACCACAGACAGAGAATGTAGGAATCTTAAAAATAGTATACTTTCATAAATATTTTGGAGATGAAAAAATAAAAAAGAATAAAAAGTCATATTTTTATTTTCTAATTAATATTTTTGTTCTCTTTGTCATAGTACTCTGAAGGGTTTGATAGACACATTTTGAACATATCAAATATAGTTACAAGAACTTTTCAATACCTTTATTTGTTAATTATTTTATTGATGTCACTTCTGGGCCAGTTTTGATTGATTTTTATCCTCTGTGGGTCATATTTTCTACATGTTTGCATTATCTGATAAACTTGGATTAGATGCCAGGCATTGTGAACCTTACCCTGTTGGATGCTGAATACTTCTGTATTCTT
>NW_012151341.1:56453-58033 GCF_000956105.1 Propithecus coquereli | reverse complement strand
TAATATATTGAAACATTACATATTGATCAGTATTGTTTGAACCATGGTAAGAAATTCAGGGTGGCAGGACCTATTTGAAATATGTAGAAATCAGAAAATTGAGCTCCTCATTTAGAAAGTGTTCCAGAGAACTTCATCTGTCTTTACGATGAATTGATCCATAAAAAAAAAATACCTTTGAAGTATGTTCACTGGGAATGGTTTGAGGATAAGCGAATTTGACAATCGATATGTCCCAAACTGAAAATTTTAGTCCTACTTATCCACCAAATCCACTTCTTCTCCATTGTACCCTAGCTCAGTTAGAGCACTCCACACCTGATTGCTCCTGCTTGAAATTTGACAGACATTTGAGTTCTCTTTCGTCCCACAACCACAACCGAACACTATTCTTCCTACTTTTCCTTTCCACAAAATATTGACATCCATCCACTCCTCTATATGCTCCAAATCATTCTGCTCTACCAGGCCATCTCAATTGCTGCAAGCCTCTTGCCTCCACTATTGATTTTCCTATCTTTCATTTGTAAAATGCAGAGTCATTCCTCTAATGTGCAAACATGATAATATCCTCCTGCTTATAACCATTCAGCAACTAACTGTAACTCTGAAAATAATACTTAGACTTCTTGATGTGGCTTATAAAATGCTTAGTACCCACTTTATACACTGTTGGCCTCATCCCTGGCATTTCATGCAGCCACCAACTGCCACCCTCTCTCCCTTTACAAGCACCTGGTTTCACTCAACTCAGCTATTCTGAACTTCTTTCACCTTCAGGAATTATGCAAACTTTCATATCTCTGGGCATTTGCACATGCTTTTCTTTGCCAGAAAAAGTCTTCGTTCTGCCAGGAAAATTCTTATATTTCATCTCTGACTGCCTAATTTCCATTCATCCTTTAGGCTAGTGATTTCAAACACATTATTGATCATGATCCATCTTAAAAAATACATTTTACATCAAAACCCAGATCTCTCTTTCTCTGTCTCACACACACAACAAATATAATTGGAAAAATGTTTCTTGAATGAATACTCAAACATTTTATGATCAATGAAATCTCATAGTTTCTATCTTTTCTGCTCTATTGATTTGCTAAATTGATCAACATGCAATTTGAAAAATACGGCATAAATATCATCTCCGCTAGGGAGTCTTCCTTGACCCTTTTAAAGCTAGCTTGATCCTCCTGCTCTGTGATTCTTCTGGACCTTGTACTTCCTGTATTGCAGCCCTAAACCCACTTAGGGTTATGGTTTGTTTACTTCTCTGCCTTTTCCAAAGACTGAAAGTACAGAGAGGTGTGCATGGTGTCTATCTTATTAACTATCCTGTTTCCTTTGGTGAGTGCAGTACCTGTCTTACGTTAAGTGCTTAAACATTAAAGTTGAGTGAATCAATAAATTAAGTGAAATTCTGATCTATCTGAATTAATATCACTAAAAAAATCAAGTTGTTGGTTTTGTTCTTGTTTAAATCCCAAGTAAGAAATCTAGCTGTGAGTGATTTCAAATATGCCTTCAAGAAAAGGAGTAAGTATAAGAAAGTTTTAATGAAAAAAAATTTAAATGATAGT
>NW_012151341.1:51872-55333 GCF_000956105.1 Propithecus coquereli | reverse complement strand
CTAGGAATCTAATTTTTTTCTTCAAATGTATTGCCTCAATAAAATTAATTGATGTGAAATGTCCACTTTATTTATGCAATGGCTTGACAGACACAGCTATAGCTTTTGAAGATTTCTATTTATGTTCTCAGTTTATCCTAGGCTGCTGTACTGTGAAGTAAGCTCAGTAGGTAGTGTTCGTTCCTCCCTTTCCTGTGTGAAGAAACTGAGGCTCAGAATTTTTACTTAAGGTTAAGAGGTTCTAGAGAACTTGGGCAGGAGTTTGAACCCCAGGCTTTGGACTTCAAATCTTGTGCCAATTTCCTCTCTCCAGAGTCATGCCCAGCTTCTTTCTCTCATCTCTTGACTCATTGTGATTTTTAAACAGCTTCAAGATATAGAGTAGCTCCACTTCCCCTGATAAAAGTAACGAATCTCAGAAAACTTTTGATGTCAGAAAACTCACGTACTTGGCAATAAGTCAAGAACTCTATATTTCTATTTAGATTCCACTCTCCAATTTTTAGGGTGTGTGTGGACAGAGGCATAAATCAACTTGCTTAATTCTAAGGCATATACATACAAATTAAATCATTGTGACTCAGGGGCTTTTTTCTTTATGGACATTGTGGACTCCTTTTCTTTTCTGTGAGAGTTTATAGAGCTTGAAAGATGAAACTGAAAGGAGTTGGAAGGAAGAATGAAACTGTTTAACTGCTTCTTAAAAACAAAGTCCCAGAAGCTTTTTATCTTTAATGAAAGTGCACCTGTAAATGGTTGTACATCACCATCCATTTCACCCATATGTGGCTGACAAGTAAGTGAAATGGGGGTTCATTAAAAATAAAAGCAAAACAATTATAAGAACTGAGATACAAAGATCAACATCCATTATCAGTCAGAGGAAATGTGTGCTAAAAGAAGTATTTGCTTTTCAAGTAGTTTCAATCTACTACAGGCTATGTAATGATAATCCCTGCTTTCTTTTTTTCCAGCAAATGCCAACTATGTCATTTCTGTTTACAGATGAGTGAGTTTCAATCTTGAAATGTTTATTCTCTGCCTCTATTATAGAAAGAAAAAGATTTTCTTAGCTTGCCTGTGGGAAAGCAATATTGTCTGCATTTGTATTCTGAACTAGACTAAAGGAAGAAGCACTGGAACAGGGAATTACTCTATGTGTCTGATTGAATTGCAGCATTGGAAGACCACAAAACAGGTTTCATGCTAATAAAAAAAAGAGCAAAGGAGACAGATTATATACTTATTCACTGTGAGAGAAAGGTAACATGCAGGTTGTAAAATGAATGGAAGAATCGTTTTCAACACCTCTTGGTGCTTTTCTATTTCAACCACTGTTCTAATGTATTAAGTTGATCATCTACTCTTGGATCCAGATATGCAAATATTGATTACTCTGCATTTTTGGACCTACATTTTAGTCTGTCTACTAAATAACCAGTACTAGTATATATAACTGAATTTGTAGAGTAAGAAAATGGATTATATTACTGCAATGCATTTCACTATTGTAAAGACAGTTTCTTCCACTCTAACAGTAGCATAAGACATAAGCTAATAATAGCAACCATAAAGACAGACATTTGATATTGACAAAAACAGAATTCAGGCAAATAAGTGAACACAACCTGAGTTTTCTTGCTTTGCAAAACCCGACTTGTAGTTAAATAGTTTTACATTTGTTAGAGTCTAGAAAGATTATTTGTTTAAATGTTTTTTATACATAGCCTTTGGATAATTATACAAACTTTGCATTTGCAAAAAGGAAAAAATTTTAATAGTTTATGCTTTTCATTAATAAGTAATCCATATTCACTTTAAAATATTTTTAAACTACAGAAGAAAGAAAAAAAATTTATGATGCTACCTTTCAGAAATAAATGTTGTAAATATTGTGGTAAAATTCCTTTAAGTCTGACTTTTACATTTTGAGTTTCTTGGTATTCTATAGTCAGAAAAACACTATGTACAACAATCCATCTTGTTTATTTTGCTTTGCTTTATGATATAAATATTTGTATGTCAATATAACTTTTTGTAAACCCCAAAGTATTTATTTGGTAAATATATGAAACATTTTAATGGCATTGTAGTTTCTATAAAGAGGCTCTACTATAATTTATTTGGTCCTTATTTTTGGACATTTAGTGCTTTCAAGTGTGTTTTAAAATGATAAATAGTGCTACAGTAATCTTCTCTATTTATTAAACTTGACAGACAAATTTTGAGAAGTAATCTTATTAGGCAACAGGTCTTGGCATTGTTAAGGTCCTTGATAAACAGTGACAATTTATTTTTATTATATTTGTCACAAGCACTGGTGCTGTTCACTGTGCCTTGCTCATGTGATAAGATGAAGTGGAGGACAGTTTTTCAGGCTAGGCCTAAGGTCTCCACTCACACATATTCAGAAGCCCCCATTACTGGAGAAATAAAGTAATAGGAGAGTTGGTACTTTGACTTTTCAAAACACCTGAGAAAAATGATAGCAGTGAGCATAGTACCAAAAACCAAAACTTGTAATTTCCAAGATTCATGCTTTTCCAGAGAAGAAAAGCATCCAAAACAGAATACTCAAATGCTAGAGTAATATGTAGTTTCCACATACAGGCATATATGCGAGCACAGTGTGGGATGCGTACCATCTTTCTCTCTTTCACTTTCACTTTCACTCTCTCTGTCTGTCTCTTTTCTCTCTCTCTCACACACACACACACACCCCTGTATAGTATACCCTTTTCTAATTTTTCTTTACCTTCTGTAAGTTTTAACCTAATTTTAATATTAGTATTAATCCCATTTTAATTTTAGTTTTAATCCAAAGAAGATTGGGGGATGCTCACGGGAACATTTTCTTTGGGCCCCTAACCCTTCCTAGAGAGAACTCTAACCTCCCAATACCCAACAGTAATAGAAACCCTTTCAGACTAGAAAACATGCGATATGAAACACCTTTTCTTGGTAATCATCTGGTGATTAATCCATACACATTATTGAGTTCAACAGCATTCTTTGACATGAGTAACCGGTATCAAGACAGTATGCATATGTACCCCCCAAATAAGAATTCATTTAATAATGAATTTCCATGAACATTTTTCTCTGAATTTCTAGAGACAGGGACAGCATTTCTGTTTGTGCTCTATAATTCTGGTACATTGTGAGTGCTCAACTGGCAGAAAATTATAATTGTCAGGATGAAAATCCTCTTTATTACAATTATGTGGTATAAATGTGAATTTCTGGGGTTTAAAAAAATGTTTATATCCACACAACTTCTTATGAATCTAAATATAACTCCATTTATTTTTTTCAAAGTGAACATTTTTATATATCTCTATACAATGTAGTTTCTCTCTTAAACCACACAAATCAGTTTAAACACCTATTCAAATATTAAAGGTTAAGCCTCCACACTGCGAAATATTGGTGAATCAGACATACGTCAAACTAAAGATTAA
>NW_012151341.1:36961-37368 GCF_000956105.1 Propithecus coquereli | reverse complement strand
TTAATTCAACTTCTCTGCTAGGATTTTTGTTACACATGTAGTTTACAGCCAGTTATTGATTTGTATGACTTCACTGCATATATTGTGAAGAAAATTTATATCTCACATCTCTTTAACTTTTCATTATATGAGACACACACTAGGTATTTAATAAATTCTTATTCAAGTAAAAAATGAATAATATTAAAAGTTTACCCAATCAAAATGTCAGTGCATATTGATACATGCAAAGATAAAAGTGGTCAAGATATTTTATTGATAAATACTAAATCCATTTATATTAGGATCACTTTAGAATTTATGTTTTTATAAATTACAAATATATTTTTATGAGTTGCAAAGAGTTTAGGGCACTAAATATGGCTTCAACATTATATGTCCTCCAAGTATCAATTCCAAAATCTTCC
>NW_012151341.1:29500-30946 GCF_000956105.1 Propithecus coquereli | reverse complement strand
GATCATTTTCTAAGATCGGCATACTGTCACTTAATAAAGAAATTTGAGATAACCATCTACATACTACCATAAATAATCCTCTAAGAGAGATTTTAAGAATGAAGAAATTACTTCTATGCAACTCACAAATAATTATTTTTAAAAAATTGCTACAAACAGTTTTCCCTGGTGAAACAACTTCAGTGTTGCTCATTTATCTCTTTGTCTCAGCTGTGGTAAGAAAGGTATGAATGGAGCTCTCAGTCCATGACTGTGGTGGACAAACCTTAGGGTGATTCCCATGATTTCTGCACCCCAGTTTCTACCTCTTAAGTGTTAATAAAACCTGTGAATTGCTTCTAACCAATAAAATATGGCAAAGATGATTGGATATCACTCATAGTTATGTTTAGTCATTGCAAAGGTGGCGGGATTTTTCAGACATGATTTTAGTTCTTAATCAGTTGACTTTGAGGTAAACAAAGGAGAGGTTAACCTTGATGAGCCTGGCCCTAATCAGCTGGGTCCTACAGAAGTGGACCTAGGACTTTGCTGAAGGCAGGCACTCCAAGTGGGAAAGAATTTCTCTGTTGCTGGCTTTAAAGAAGCAAGCTACCAAGAATTTTAATACACCCATGAAATGAATTCTGCCAAAAACCTAAGAGAGCTTGGAAACTGATCCTTTTCTAGTCCAGCCTCCTGGTGAGAACACAGCCCAGCTGGCACCTTGAGAGACCCTGAGTGGAAGACCTAGTAAGCTGTGCCAGACGTGTGACCTACAGACACTCTGAGCTAATAAAAAGTACTGTTTTAAACTGCTGTGCTGGTGCTAATTTGTTATGCAGCATAGAAAGCTAATACAAAGCCTCTTATATTCTAAAAAAAGAACAGATGTCCTTATATTTCCAAAGCAATTCTAAGCTTTTTAAATGTACTATTTTAATGTTTCATCAGTCTTCACTATAATGTCAAAACAGTATATTTTTTGCTCCTAGGCAACCACTTTCCTCAGTGATTTCTGCTTGGAGATATTTAATGTTTTTTAGTTTCTTTCTCATTGATGAACACATATTAGGCCCCCCAAAAAATAGGAAAGAAAAAGAAACAAGTGAAGCTCTAAGTAGGGCCTCCGTGCTTTCCATTCACATTGCTATCTTCTTTCCCAGATCAGTTCGTTTCTTGGAATTTCTCTTCTTAATCACCTGAGTTTTACAACATATACCACAGACCATTCCATTTTGATTTTCATTCAATGGCTGCCATGTTAATTAAACTCTAGTGGAGGGGTATAGATGACATTATTTTACCGCTTGTCAATATGAATGAATTACCACCTGTGAATCAATGCTGGGACATCCCCTGAAAGATTTGCAGGTTGGTTGGCTCAGACCGACCGGCATGACTTTCAACACTGCGTTGATTTCTAGCCATGTGACTTTGGAGAAGTTATTTAAATTTTCTATAGCT
>NW_012151341.1:27823-29450 GCF_000956105.1 Propithecus coquereli | reverse complement strand
AATCTTCTGAATGATACTCCAAAATACTTTTATTGAATTTGATAAATGATATATTGCTTGAATTTATAACTAATCAGTTTAAAATAGTCTCTAACAAAATGCAATGTACCTTTTAAATTATAAACAAAGTACCCAGAGGATTCTCTGTGTTCCAATATAAGTGGAATTATGAGTGGCAACAGCTATGATTGTTCCCCAAATTAAAAAGAGCAAAATTATTCACAAACATCAAGAAATAACATTGAAAATGGCTATTTCTTTTTCCATTTAGGCCCTCTGGGAAAAAATTAGATGCAAGAACTAGCCTAATTTTACAATGGCCATAATCTATTATTTTAACTGCTAAGGACAAAAAAAAAAAAACATGATAGGATTTGGCTAAACATCTACAGCTTATTGGGCATAATAATAATGATAATAAATGCTTCTCTCTGAACCGAACTTGTGCTCATTATTGCACAGTGCACTGAATTACAGCACATTTGTTAACTTATCAACAAATGGTCTCTATTTACATTGTTATGACAAATTATTTTCTCTAACTTTTGTTTGAATGCCAAGACCACAAGGTTTTAGGTCATTTACAATATATATTATTCTAATATATGCCATTGCCATTGAGAATTTCTTAACTAACTGGAGCCAGTACCATTAGTTCTTTTTCTGGACTGAGGTTGTGAACGGAAGCCAGGCAGTATAGAAAGGAAAGCAGAATAAGAGAGGAAAAACAGAATTTCTGACAGATGTCAAGTTTCTGATTTCAGTTTCTTTCTAGTTTTGATTATACGCCTGCCCTTAGGTTCCATGAGGCATCCCCATATCCTGATAATAACTCCTCTACTTTACTTAACCTAGCTCAAATTGCTTTCTGTCATTTGCAGCCAGTCCTAACTAATGCATTCTCTGTGTCAGGGTTTAAAGGATTAGAGATAATCTAAAATAATTTCAGCAGTTCTTTGCATAGAATCTATAGATGTTTCTACAATTATAATTGTCCACATGTGTGAAAGCCTTTTGGATTACTATATAACTAATAGATGAAAAATGTTAAAACTAGACTAAAGTCCTGTCTGGATGTCTGTGCTAAAATTATTAGAAGTAAAACAGACTATTTGTTGCTAGAGATTCCATGATACCTTAACATGTGCATTGAAATACTTGTAGAGAAACAAATGACATCTCTACCCTAGCTTTCCTCAATAATCCTCCTTCTCTTGGATAATTCTTCTTTCTCTCAGTTTTATGCTGCTACCAAGAGATTTTATGGGACAAGGATGATCATGTTCTTTTTTGTATATTTCCCTTTGCAGTGTGCAAACTTGAAGAGATAACTTTAGGATCCCAGAGTTCCAACAATAAGATAGTGAAGGTACATGAGGGTGGTGATTCTCTGGGCATTGCTTCATGCCTCTGAAACTTAAAAAGATTGTATATCTCCAAAGATCCAGTACAATAATAAGTAAGTATACCACATACACAAGGTGCATCCAAAGTTATTAAAATTTGATACAGTTAAGTATTTGCTGGCAAGCTATTATATGGCAGATATTCTTTTAGATAATACAGCTTTAAATATGAATATTAAGAATCCTTAAAGGTTTCACTGTTTAAATGGGAAAGCAGATGA
>NW_012151341.1:25398-27773 GCF_000956105.1 Propithecus coquereli | reverse complement strand
TCTTAAGATTTCTTCTTATAAGTCTATTCCTGAAGGTTTACTCTTATTTAATGAGCTTAATTGCTTCTAACAAAATGTCTTGCAGAGCTATTGCCCCTTCTTCCCAGCATTTACCACTTTGCTCATTTAATTATTTGAGTGTAATCTGTTTTATCCACCAAATCGTAAGCACTATGTCTAATGTAACCAGTATGTCTACTGTGCTTACTATTGAACATATTGCCTAGCAGACAGCTTAATATGAAATAACTGCCCCTCATATTTTTGGATGAAGCAAAAAATAAGTGAATCTAAAGAGAATATTCTTCATTTTTTTTTAAATTAGTAGTGTCTTTGTGCTATTCTTCACAGAAATAATCTGAAGTGATTGATGTATTTTTTTATCCTACAAAGCTGCAACAGAAAATTTTCTAATACAGGCAATCCCTGGTTTACGGATGAGATATATTCCTGAGAATGTCTTTTTTTTTTTATGTCAGCATATTATAGGGGTACAGATGTTTAGATTACGTATGTTGCCCTTTCCCTCCCTCCCCCCTAAGTCCGAGTTTCAAATATGTCCATCCTTCGGGAGGTGCGCATTGTCTTTAGGTTGGATTTGTATGTAACTGGGATACCTGATGAACAGTACATATATGGTAGTAATAATAACAATAATAACAATATTACACTGGTTCTTATGTGGTAATAATAATAACATAGTGTCATACTGTAATAATAATAATACCCCTGTATTGTAATAAGTTACAGAAACTATTGTGCTCTTTCTTTTAATTCAAACAGAACATAAAAAACTCATACAAAAAGTTTAAATAGCAAATAGAAGAAATTTCAAAAAAGAATATTAAAGGTTAACACTCACCTAATGTTGCATTAACAGTAGGCTAATAGGAATGTTAGGCTTGTTTTGATCTTTTAACCAAATCAATAATAACCTTTCCATTTTCAATATTTAGTACAATATGCTGCTTAGTATTAATTGATGCTTTCATTGGAGTGCTGCCTTGCACGTGTTCCATTATTCTCACTTTATCCTTCACAATTGTTCCAATTGTTGAGTGACTGAAGCATAATGCTTTCCCAATGAATGATGGTGTCCGGCCTTTCTCTGAATGTTTAATTATTTCTACTTTTGTTTCCATTGTAATCACTTTTCTCTTTGCTGCAGGCTCACCTGGACTTGCAGTACACTTTTGCTTTAGCAGCGTGGTCATGATGGTAAATACACACTCACAAAATCGAATAAAAAAGACTAAAGTGATGCTGTGCGTGAGCAACCATATAAGCAATGAGACCAGAGGCTGTCGTAAAGATGCTGCGCCAGCAAACTGCTTACCGTGGGGTTTGTTTACATGTGTGAAGGAAACTAGTTCCTGAATTAGTAATATAACTATTGCATTATAAATTATCCTTTTTGGGGAACCTTGGGAGCTCATTCATAAGTAAGGAATGCCATAAGTCGAGTCATCCATAACCTGGGGACTGCCTGTATTTAAAACTTCGATGTTCCAGCACCCTTAATGCCAAATGCCGATAAATGCTGGATGAATGTAGTGTAAAATCAACTTATCAATTTAGTATTTTATAAATAAATAAATCTATTTCTTGATTTCATCCTTTTCTTTATGTTTTTTCTTTTTTTCTTCCTTGCACTTATCCATGGGTCTTACATGGTGTTGATTCAATCTCTGAATCATCTTTTTATTCATCCATCTCCTGCCCTTGCTACTCTAGCTTGCTTCATTTCCAATCTGCACTCAAAACAGGAGCAGACTCTCTGGCCTTAGTCTCCATTTTCTTCTTATCTATCTGTTTCTCATAAGGAATGCTGGAGTTCTTTTTCTAATACATATATCTGCTCAATACTTTCTTCTTTTTACCTGGAATTCAGCGAGAAGCCCACACTAGGAATAATTTAAAAGCCAATCATAATTTACACATCTTTTCACCTTCCTTCACTTTTCCATGAATTTCATATCCTACATTTCAGCCATGTTCAGCCCTTCACTTATTCTCACATACTCTTCATTGTGCCATAACTGTTCTTTCCCCCGACCTTGTTCACATTACAAACCCCTCATTCCTTAATGTTCAACTTAATGTTATTTCCTCATCAGAGAGTTCTTTAGAGCAACAAATTATAGGAACAAAACAAAAAGAATTAAGTGGCATAAGTTTTGATTTCAGGCTCTGTACCTATGTGATTGAATCCTGGAAGATTCTTTGTGCTCTCTGGAACTCAAGTTTCGTCATGTGTAAAATGGACTTCAAAAACAAAAACATTGTTATACTAAATAAATTTTAATTTCAATTTCCTTCTCTACTGTGCTCCAATGAGAATAAATCATTCCCCTCTTTCTTTTTTTTTTTTTTGA
>NW_012151341.1:23168-25337 GCF_000956105.1 Propithecus coquereli | reverse complement strand
TTTTCATTACTTTAACACTAATTTATGGGCAATTCAATCCATATGTTCCTATGAAATACTTCATATATCACCAAAATATTGTTGTGAAAGAACTTTACAAACAGCTGTTTCTTCTCCCAGTATTATAGTGAGACTTCAAATAGTCTATTTTTTGTCTTAGAATTTTTGGCAAACACCAAATGCATGGGCAGATGACTGAGTAAGTCATGCACTATGTGTTTCTTGAAATCACCATGCATGAGAAGTTGGTTTATAGATTATTTGATTAAGAATTTGATGATGATGTGGTTTCTTTCCATTTCTCAGATCTGCTATCTTTCTTCCTCATGCTGGGAACAAGATGCCTGCAATGATCCCTATGTGGCAGTGTCTAGAAAAAGAAGAGACATCACCACTTTTTGTGCATCATGATTAGTGCTGTGGAAATTTTTTCTAATCATTGTCTCCATCACAGCAAAATTTTTCATCAGATCTTCTTGATGACAATTGGGTTGCATGTTCTTTTGCGAACCAAGAGCTGGAAAGGAGAATGAGATAGCCTTTAGACCAACAGGGTTTATACTTCGGTTGGAGATTAAATAGCCTTCCTCTAAGGCTCATGGCTGATTCATGAAATGGATGAAGATCTTTAAGTCTTCAAGTAATTAATATTCATTACGAAAGGACTGTTTTTTAAAAATTTCATAAGTTCTATTAAGTTAAGGAAATTGTTTATCTCCATATGTGTTTCTTTCTGCATGCTTGAGCCAGCTTTACTGAGCTATAAGCAATCAGTTAGAAGCAAGAATTTTAAAAATTAGATGAGTTGAAAAATAGATTCATAGAGGCACTAGAAGTCCATGGTTAGAAGTTCAGACTCTATTGAAGAGCCATTGTTAAACTTGATTTAGAGTCAGTATAGAGTTGTGAAATAGGGAATTATATGAGCTAAACACCTGAGTAAGGAGATTCGTGTCACTCTCCTTCCACAGAGCGGCACTCACCTTGTCTTCTCTACCCATCTGAATCTATTTTCAGCTTTAATTGTTGATTTTCATTGCCTGATAAGAAAGCAGTGAGAACATTTGGACAATGACCTCCCTGACTCTATTTTCCCTTCTCCCACTTGCTTGCCAGAATGGAAAATTGAAAGCACAAAACAGAAGGGTGGTTTGTAGTTGAGCTAGAGCATGGGTTCTTTCTGTCCTATTAAAGTTTTTAGAATATTTTGAATGTTATAGTAATAACAGCATGTTTCTTTAAAATAAAAGAAAATATGAGTTTCTTCAACCCCACTCATTAGTCTTTTGATGGAGATTATAGTCCATAAAAGAATGGAAAAAGAAAACACAGATATTCAAAAGTAGAATGGCCACTCCTCTGTAAAATATGGAGAGTTAATCAAATGATCTCTGCTCCCTTTCAGGTGTAAAAACTGATGATCCCATCCAAGTAAGTCTATTTAAAAGCAAGAAAGAATATTATGTGTTTTCACTTCTGTCATTTTTTTTTTCTATCTAGAAAAGCTTTCAAGCCAATTTTGGAATTTCCTTTACTAGATGATTCATGCTTTACATTTTAAAAAATGGATTTTAGCCCAGCTGGTTTCAGTGAATTAAAATTTTACCATAAGAAATGTGAAGAAAGACCTGCTATTTTCAAATTCATAATAATTGCCCCAGTTTCCCAAAGAACTTAAGTGTAAATAATGAGTTCTATCCGATTAGTCAAACTTAAAACAACATATAGTAAAAGCACGTTTAACACATGATTAACCTCTAATGCAATTTGAAATAAAAAATACAAGGTGTAGTAAGTGAAAATTACTATCCATATTTATAGCCTCGCTGCTCTGGGGTGTCTTGTGCGTGTGTGTGTGTGTGTGTGAGTGTGTGAGTGTGAGAATGTGTGCGTATGTTTATGCACATGCTCCTGTGAGTGTTTTAAACAGAAATTTTTAGAAAAGTAATTGTAAATGCTTTGGTTTTATTTATTTATTTAGTTAGTTTTCAGTTTTTACTTTTACTCTTCATTGTCAATTTAAGGTAAATTCACGTGGCTAGTCACCAACAGGATTTTCAGTTCACCATTGCAATGGAATTACACAAACATTGAAAGTAAAGACAATAGATACTTTTGCCTGGGGCGCTCTTCTCCTTTCGCTTCACCCAAGTCAATCTACATCATCTT
>NW_012151341.1:20306-21711 GCF_000956105.1 Propithecus coquereli | reverse complement strand
CATTATATTAATTCTTGGATACCTCTACAACCATAGTTTAGAAGACAAAGAAGCATGAATAGCTAGCATGACTACAAAATGATACCTAATTTTATGTAAAAATACATTATGTTCATGTTATCTGAGGGCAAGAATTTTATGATTTAATTACTTTGAAATTTCTCTACCTAATGATTTTCATTACTCAAATTTTCCCTACATTTCAAAGCAGCATCTACCTCTGATGAAGGGAGAAATGCAGCCCACCACCTTCACAGCACTGAAATGCAATTGCCTTTTTATCAAGGACATAGGGCAACAGTTACAAAGAAGCATTATGTGGGTCCTGAACCATATAGTAACGGGAATATAAATTGAGGATCATAGATTGCACAATTTCAGTACTGAGCACTGGATTCCATCTGTCAAGATCTGTGAAAGACCTGAGATTTTATTCTATTTGCAATGAATAAGCTAGCCTTCCAAGTTGTATAGATTCTTATAAAAGACACAAAACTCCTGGGTCAGAGACAAAGAATTTTATTATTCATGGCATAGCAAGCAGCATGAGCTCCTGTCTTAGTTCAGGCTCTTGTGACAAAATACCAGAGACTAGGTGACTTATAAAGAATAGAAACTTATTTCTCATAGTTATGGAGTATGGGGAGTCCAAGATGAAGGCATTAGCAGACTCAGTGTCTGGGGAGGGTCTGATTCTCAGTTCCTAGATAGAGACTTCTCTCTGTATCATCACATGATGAAACATTTCTCTTGGGAGTCCCAGATCCTCATGATCTAATGACATCCCAAAGGTTTCACCTCCGTGACCTAATCACCTCCTAATACCATCACCTTGTCGGGGGGAGGATTTTAACATATGGATTTGTGGGGTACATAAACATTCAGACCATGGCAGCTTTGATATTCACTCATCCCAAGAGGGTGATGCGGAATACCTCAGGTAAATGGTGTGCACACAATGGGTCACAGCTAAAGAATCCCCAGGTTTAGGAAACTCCCATTCTCATAAGAGGGATGCTATCAAGTCTGCACAACATTTACCCTAGAGGGAAATATTACGTCTTTATTGTCCTGATCAGGAAATAAATCTCCAGAGGGAGTCACTATCTCTATTTTTGAAAGCTATTCATTATAAAAGTATCCTTGAAAAGATTGTACAGAAAAAAGACCTATCAATGCCTCTTCAAAAAAACATGCAGAAATACAAGAGACTATGGAGAATTCCCTCCCAACAGCTATCCATGTGATTTAAAATAAATTATTTTATGTGTATGTATGACATTCAGGGCCTTATACGGTGCAGGGAGCAAATCAGAGGCATCTCTTGCCTGGATCAATGCGTGGTGCTGACAGCAGTGAACAAAAACGTTTTATTTCACAGAACTTATATTCTGGTGGTAGAGAT
>NW_012151341.1:18606-19462 GCF_000956105.1 Propithecus coquereli | reverse complement strand
ACTAATCCTTCCCTCACCCCTAAATGCTAACAACCATTGACCTTTTTACTGTTGTCATACTTTTGCCTTTTCTAGAATGTTATGTAGTTGGAATCATAGAGTATGCAGTCTTTTCAGAATGGCTTCCTTCCATGTCTTTTCACGGTTCGATAGTTCATTTCTTCTTAGCTCTGAATAGTATCTGAAGGTACCCACAGTTTATTTATCACCTACTAAAGGTCATCTTGTTTGCTTCCAAGTTTGGGCAATTATGAATAAAGCTGCTGTAAGTATCTATGAGAAGGTTTTGTATAGACATAAGTTTTCAATATATTTTGGTAAGTAGCAAGAAGCACAATTCCTGGATCATATGGTAAGAGTATGGTTAATTTTGTAAGACACTGCTACACTGTCTTCCAAAGTGGCTGTATCATTTTGCATTCCCAACAGCAATGGATGAGATTTCCTGTTACTCCACATAAAGAAGGCAATAAGTGAGAGAGGGGAAGTGAAGATGGAGGTAGGACCTGGGTTTTGTTGTAAGGGGGCAATTTCCTTCAGCTTAAGGAAAAGAGATATACAGTCCCCTAAGATTATGCACAGAACTGACAACGAGTAGCCCCGAAATGCTCAGCTATGGCCAGTGTCCATGATAATGCAAGCCCAAGGCTGTGAAAATATAGCAGCATGCTGAATAGCAATGAGTGATTAAAAATTGTTGAAGGAAGTGGAAGACTTCTGTTTCATAGAACTTATAAAATGAGATAGAAAATTTTGAAATTAGCAGGTAGTAGCTGAGGCATAAACAAAGAGTAATATGAGAGAAGTCAAAGTGTGGGCTACTCCATCCTTCGCACCCCCAAAGTGTTTGCATGGT
>NW_012151341.1:17163-17470 GCF_000956105.1 Propithecus coquereli | reverse complement strand
CTCCCTCACATGTCGACATCCCACACAACATTAGTACACATGTTAGTGTTGGTAAACTTATATCGACACATCATTATCACCATAGCCATAGTGTACAGTAGGGTTCACTCTTAGTGATGTACATCTTATGGATATTGACAAATGCGTAATGATATGTACCCTCAATTTCATATAGAATAGTTTCACTGCCCTAAAAATCATCTGCTCTGTCCACTAATCCTTCCCTCACCCCTAAATGCTAACAACCATTGACCTTTTTACTGTTGTCATACTTTTGCCTTTTCTAGAATGTTATGTAGTTGGAATC
>NW_012151341.1:16428-16845 GCF_000956105.1 Propithecus coquereli | reverse complement strand
CGATGCTCTGAGAAGTGAATGACGATGCAATTAATATTAATACATAGTAAAGGTGTACTTTAAGGTAAGTGAAGGGGTGAATTCCATTCTATATGAAGTGCTATATTTCAAGGTAGCAGTGTGATAATATCTAAGATTACTCTTATACTTTATTCAAATACAGATGTGAATAAATTGAGAGCAGGAACTACTTTAAAAATTTCAGCCACTTCTGCTTTGAGGAGTAAAGCATTGTTTTTTCTCTAAATCTTAGGAAAGAATCTGGAAGCTAATTGTTCTTGGCTGCTTTTAAGTTGAAAGCAATTGCAACTTAACTTTTTTTTTTTTTCTGTTAAAGTCTGCTGTCTCTAAAACATTAGCCTCAAATTAGAAAGTCCTTCTTGATAGTTTTATGGTGAAGGAGAAATAAAGTTTATA
>NW_012151341.1:11436-11952 GCF_000956105.1 Propithecus coquereli | reverse complement strand
CACAGGCTAACGAGATTCTAGAGATGATCTTCTCTTTTTTAAAAGGAAATAAGAGATTTCTTTGACTGAGAATAGCTATATCAAGTTAAAGATGGTTCATTTATTTTGTCAGTCTGAGGTCACACTTGACAGTGTTGGCGTCTGACTTCAGTACACTGTAGGTCTTTGTCAGTCGGTGGGCCTGGTTGCAAAAGCAGAAACAAAACTGATTTAGCATAAAAAGAATTTATAATTGGACATCCCACAGATATAACAAAACACAGCTGCATAACAGCTCACAAAATGAGTTTGAGGAAAAAAAAATGAGCTGAGACAGTCAAGAACACAAGCCTGTCCTCCAGAAGAATGTCAGTGCAGGTCTCACACCCATGGACGTTTCTGTCTTTGTGTGTAGACTCTCGATTCCATGGCCACCATCATTACTTGACCACATACACTAGATTTTTCCACTGTAATAAACTAAACTTTCCTTGCTTTTTTGACACCTGCTTTAGACCTGAAATTATAGCTGGAGCA
>NW_012151341.1:10601-11218 GCF_000956105.1 Propithecus coquereli | reverse complement strand
TATTCTCAATTCTTGCTTCTCTTAGTAACAAAAACATGAGGGCATGCTCCTTCTATTTCCCTAAGGCAGCAATTTTGGGGGTGGGTATAATAGACAGTTATGGAAGATATGGAATAACTTAAAGTCAAACATAAGATACTCACTTTCTTAAATACCTGTGGGCATTTCTGCTGTAGAAAAAATAATCCAGTATCAGCCTCCTCTTTTCTGAGGTTCTGGCTTGCAATCCTATTGATTCATCCACCTTCAGTGTCTTAGTTCAAACAACAGAAACAACAACATTAACGGTTTTCTTTAATGACTTCCTGTCTGTGAATTGAATTCCAATGCAGAACTCAACATCAAAGTATTTATGGGGAAGGAAGTAAGAGAAGATTTATTCTTCCTCTTCTACAGTTTTGTTGTTGTTTTAACCTGTACTAATACAAGTAAGGTTTAATTGTGCTGGGTTGAAGGTTGTGCCAATTCACTGTTTAGAAAGCTTTGCTTGAAGTAAGAATTTCCCCTTGCCTTTTGGTAAGTGGAATTTTTAGTTAAATGTTTAGTTACTATTTCTCAGAGAGTGATCCAAAGGTCACCTGCATTAGAAATTCAGTAGTTTTAAGAGATAAATTCCT
>NW_012151341.1:8766-9071 GCF_000956105.1 Propithecus coquereli | reverse complement strand
GCAATCTGAGGAAACAATCCATAAAAAGACTATTATCCACCAGATTGTACTTTTTCTTCATATTCCATAATTTTTAATACTGGAAGGCCATGACTTTTAGATTAATTGCAATAATTCTACAGGAAAACTTAAGTAAAATATACATAATTAGGGTTCTTATTACCATATGGAGCTTGTGCTCTACTTGAATGAGTTTTTCTACATAAAAAGTAAATATCATAAGCAAGAGAAATATCTTCACTCATACATTTATAATATTATATGAGTAAAATTAAGCAAATTATATAAAATATTCACTAAATTCA
>NW_012151341.1:6681-7116 GCF_000956105.1 Propithecus coquereli | reverse complement strand
CTATGAGCTGTCCAATGATAGCACAAGAATTCCCTGTCAAGTCTGACTTTCCTGTGATTATTCAGCAATTATATAATCATGGATTTTATTCTGCCAATTTAAACACCTTATATATTTTGAAGTACTGAATATCAGGGATAAATATTAGAGACAAGTCAATAATGAACACACTATTCCATCTTTTAACAATTTAGCTAATCTCACGTTATTTTACTATAGCGTGCTGCATCTAATCCACCTTTTATCACCTAAAAAGAACACTTTCTAAGAATGATCCCCGTCACACTAGTCCTGTTTATATTTACCATTCTCTACCCTCTCAGCTTTGTTCTCACTTTGCACTTGACTGACCTATACCTGTGTTCTTCTAGCTTTTGGCTTCTGCCTATGATCCACATTTTCAGGCTCTCAGGTTTTGTGTATATTACAAATTCT
>NW_012151341.1:3384-3964 GCF_000956105.1 Propithecus coquereli | reverse complement strand
AATCTGGGAGAAGATGTCAAAGTATAGTGTCCACTTTTAGTTTAAAGAAATTAGGAAAATTTTGTCTAACCATTATCATTTCCAGTCATACTAATTTTCACAGTGGTTTAAGAACAAGACTCAAGTTTTGGAAACAAAAGAGTGGGAGCTTTTTAGGATACTAATTCAAATGCCACCCAGCTGAGTAATGATCTGGTTGTCCTTACCAAACTTATTATTTCATGGTTTCTCAGAGAATAATGTCATTTGAAATTACTATATCCTTCAGTTCACTCCTTTATGGACAAATGCCACCATTCAAACATCACCATGTCACCAGTTCGTCCTGAGAAGCTATTGAGCAGTTCAATGCTCTCTTCATGTTTAATGAAGGATTAAAAGAAAGAGGGAATAGTCCAGTGCTGTTGTTGGCCCTATGAAAGCATTTGATTACTGCTAATTTTCATGCCCCTGTAGTGTCCATTGAGTGGTTAATTTTAGTAAAACTTTAAAGCAGCTGGTCTCAATTCCGACCATACATAGAATCACCTAGGGAGCTTTAAAAATTATATATTACTGGGCTTTAACCCAAAGCTACTGA
>NW_012151341.1:2693-3334 GCF_000956105.1 Propithecus coquereli | reverse complement strand
ACTTGACTGACCTATACCTGTGTTCTTCTAGCTTTTGGCTTCTGCCTATGATCCACATTTTCAGGCTCTCAGGTTTTGTGTATATTACAAATTCTGTGTCATTAATCCTTAATTCTCCACTACCTAATTGTTTTTTACTTTTACTTTCAAATCATTTTGTTGACATACCCCAATCTGATCTAGTTTATATGGCTTATGCAGAAGAACGATCACAAAACTACAAACATCACGCAATGCTTTCCTGTCCATGTAGT
Source organism: Propithecus coquereli (assembly GCF_000956105.1). Taxonomy (NCBI): domain Eukaryota; kingdom Metazoa; phylum Chordata; class Mammalia; order Primates; family Indriidae; genus Propithecus; species Propithecus coquereli. Next base: position 3,080 of record NW_012151341.1, on the reverse strand, counting down.
TCTTAAATACCACGTAAAGGAGTATAGAAAGTGACCTTGAGCTTGAATTCTGGAGTCAGCCTGCCTAGGCTTGATAGCAACTTTGCTATTTGCTTTAATTGTGCATTCTTGGACATCCTAGTGAGCATCTCTATGTCTGACTTTTTTCTTCAGTAAAAAGAGTTTAATATTACTGACCTCATAGGGTTGTTGTGGGATTAACTAAAAAACTCAACATAAAGGGCCTATTAAAGGAGTGTGGCACTTTCATATATTTACCATTCTTGGTTAATTTGATCAAGATTGGTAATCATTTATCATTGGTATAAAACAAAGACAAGTTCTTTTGTACTTCTGAAAAAATTCACCACAAAAAAAAAATGTATATAGGGTCCACTCAGAGAAATA
>NW_012151341.1:0-313 GCF_000956105.1 Propithecus coquereli | reverse complement strand
GATTTTGAAATCAGCCTCGAACACCACCTTTGATGCTTTCTAACTGGATAGTCCTGATCAAGTCCAAATATTTTTTAAACTTCCCCCCTTGTCTGTAAAATGGAGATAATATCCTTTTTTCAGTTGTTGTGAGGACTACCTGAAAAACAGAAGAAGTCTGTCTACAACAGTTCATAGCCCATAGTAGACCTGCAGTAGGTTGTGGCAGAGACTGTGATGTGTTTACCAAAATTCGTTTCCTCTTATTTCTGGTCACATAGATAGATTACATTTCCTAGCCCACCTTGTGGTTAATCGTGTTCATGTGATTAAG
>NW_012151340.1:8542-8893 GCF_000956105.1 Propithecus coquereli | reverse complement strand
ACTGGAGTTAAATTTGCATTTTGCTGTGGTTTGAATGTGTTCTCTTCAAAATTTAAGGGTTGCCAATGTGATAACATTAGGAGGTGGTGCCTTTACGAGGTGATTAGGTCATGTGAGCTCTTCCCTCATGAATGGGATTAAGGCCCTTATAAGAGAGGCCCCTTGCCCTTCCTCCTTCCACCAGGTAAGGATGCAGTGTTCCTTCCCTCGGAAGGATGCAGCAATAAGGTGCCATTTTGGAAGCAGAGAGGAGGTCCTGCCAGTCACCCAATCTGCTGGCTCCTCAAACTTGGAATTCTCAGCCTCAAGAACTGTGAGAAATAAATTCCTGTTCTTTATAAATTACCCGGT
>NW_012151340.1:3432-3901 GCF_000956105.1 Propithecus coquereli | reverse complement strand
TCCCTCTTAGCGATGCTTTTGCTGTATCCTGGAAATTTTGATAACTTATGTCACTGTTATCATTTATTTCTAAAACTTTTTAAATTGCCATCTTGATTTCTCATTTATCCACAGATCATTTAGGAACAGGTTGTTTAATTTCCCAATATTTATATAGTTTTGAGACTTCCTCTTAGAATTGATTCCTAGTTTTATTTCATTGTAGCCTGAGAGGATACTTGAAATAATTTCAATTTTTTAAAACTTCTTGAGACTTGTTTTATAGCCTGTTACATGTTCTATCTTGGAAAATTTCTATGTGCTGATGAGAAGAATGTATTTTCTGCAGCTTTTGGGTACAATGTTCTGTAAATGTGTGTTGGGTACATTTGTTCTAGAATCCAGTTTAAGTTCAATATTCCTTTGTTGATTTTCTGCCTTTATGATCAGTCTAGTGCTGTCAGTAGAGTATTGAAGTCTTCCTCTATTA
>NW_012151340.1:2266-3253 GCF_000956105.1 Propithecus coquereli | reverse complement strand
CTGTTTGAGTTTACATTCCCACCAACAGTGTATAACAGTTCTTTTTTTCTCCACATCCTTGCCAAAATCTGTTATTATTTTGTCTTTTTAATAATAGGATTTCTGACTGGGGTAAGATGACATTTCTTTGTGGTTTTGATTTGAATTTTTCTGATGGTTAGTGATGTTGAACATTTCTTTCATATTCCTGTTGGCCATTTGTATGTCTTCTTTTGAGAAATGTCTATTCATTGCCTTCAGTCACTTTTTAATAGGATGATTTTTTTTTTTGCCCATTAAGTTGTTTGAGTTTCTTGTATATCCTGGATATTGGTCTTCTGTCAGATAAATAGTTTGCAAACATTACTCTCATTCTGCAAGTTGTCTGTTCACCCTGTTGATTATTTCTTTGGCTGTGCAGAAGCCTTTTAGTTTAATTAAACCCCATTTGCTTATTTTTGTTTTTATTGCCTGTGTTTTTTATGTCTTAGTCATAAATTCTTTGCCTAGATCAATGTCAAGGAGAGTTTTCCCTAGATTTTCTTCTAGCATTTTTATAGTTTTGGGTCCTAAATTTAAGGCTTTAATTCATTTTGCATTTATTTTTGTGTATGGTGACAGATAGGGGTCCGGTTTCATTGTTCTGCATGTGGCTATCCAATTTTCTCAGCACTGTTTATTGAAGAAAAATGTCCTTTCCCCAATGTAAGTCCTTGTCAGCTTTATTAAAGATCAATCAGCTATAAATATGTGGCTTTATTTCTGCATTCTCTATTTTGTTCCATTGGTCTGTGTGTCTATTAATATTTTTATATCAATACCATGCTGCTTTGGTTACTATAGCTTTGTAATATATTTTGAAGTCTGGTAATGTGATGTCTCCAGGTTTGTTCTTTTTGCTCAGGTTCGCTTTGGCTCTTTGGGCTCTTTTTTGCTTCCATATGAATTTTAGGAGTTTTTTTTTTTTTTTTTTTCTAATTCTGGGAAGAATGACATTGGTATTTTGAT
>NW_012151340.1:0-2216 GCF_000956105.1 Propithecus coquereli | reverse complement strand
AGAAGATTCAGACTTCCCCTATAGTTTTTAATCTTTTTCTGACCTCTCACCAGAATTGCCCTTAATGCTTCACTTATGGCAATATAGGCTTTTTCTAGCCTGCTCCTCCAAATTCTTCCAGCCTCTACCCATTATCTAGTTCCAAAGCCCATCTACATTTTCAAGTATTTTTATAACAACAGCTTGGCTTCTGCGTATCAATTCTCTAAGTCCAATTTTTCTTGCTGTAACAAAATAGCATAGACTAAGTAATTTGTAAAGAGAAGTTTATTTGGCTCACATGATTCTGGAGGCTGGGAAATATAAGAGCAGAGTGCCAGCATCTGCTGACGGCACAGTGGAAGGCATCACATGGCGAGAACAAAGGAGACAGAAAGAAAATGGCAGCCAAATTTGCTTTTATAATAAGCCCAGTCTCACGATAACTAACCCATTCCAAATAATGGCATTAATCCATTTGTGAGGGCAGAGCCCTCATAACTTAATCATTCCTGAAGGCCCCAGAGAAATTAAATCTCAACAAAAGTTTTGAGGGGGACAGACATTCAAACCACAGCACTTAAAGTTCTAGAGGCCAGAACTCCAAAATCAGTTTCACTGGACTGAAGTTAAGGTTGGCAAAATTGGTTCCTGATGGAGGTTCTGAGAGGAGGATTTTATTTTTTTTTTTTTGCGTTTTTCAGCTTTTAGTGACCACCTGTGTTCTTAGACTTGTGAATCCTTTTTCTATCTTCAAAGCACATCACTCCAATCTCTGCTTCCATCATCATATCACTTTCTTCTCTGACTCTGACCCATCCTCTGTCCCTCTTATAAGGATTCCTGTAATTACATGTAGGACCCACCCAGATAAGGATAATCCAGGATGATCTCCCCATCCTGGTCTTTAGCTTAATTATTCAAAATTCCTTTTGCCACATAAGGTCCAGGTTTAGAACATGGTCACATTTGGGGGTCATTGTTCAGCCCACCACATTCCTCACCCTCCGTGTCTTGGTTTCAGTGTTTCTCCCCAAGAGAGGACAGATTGATGCTCTGGTTTACATGTGCTCTGTCAGGTTGTCTCTTTCATTAAACTCTCTCTTTTTGTGTTATCTCAATTAGTTTCTAGTTTAACACCTGCCTTTTCCACCAGACTTGAAGCTCAAAGAGGTCAAAGAGTATGTCTGTTTTGTTTATTATGCTGAATAAATGAACTGGTGATGTGGGGATGCATTTTTATATTTGCCACAAAAGAGCACAGCTTGGTTTCCTTAAGCAAGTTAAATTTATGACAATGACACATTTGAAGTAACATTTTATTTTTAGCTTGTGTTTTCCCATGTGCTTTCTTTTAGAATAGGCTGAGGGAAAGCACAACTTGAGGTCTTTAGCAAAATTTTCTTTTTGGTAAGGGGAAAAAAAACCCCTAAACTTAAAGCCCTATCAGCATGTTAGTTATTAAGTGCTTTAACATTTTTTTGTTTGTACAAATTTATGGGGTACATGTAAAATTTTGTTACATGTACATAGTGTGTAATGATGAGGGGGTGTCCATCCCCCAAGTGCAATACATTTTTAACTATAGTCACCCTAATCTGCTATCAAATATTGAATTTATTCCTTCAATCTAACTGTATGTTTTTACCCTTTAACCCACTTCTCTGCATCCTCCCCCTTTTTCTTTCTCCTCTCACCTTTCCAGTCTCTGTTCTCTACCTTTCCACTCTACCTCCATGTGATCAAATTTTTAGCTCCCACATATAAGTGAGAACATGCAATATTTGTCTTTTTGTGCCTGGTTTATTTCACTTAAGATAATAACCTCCAGTTCCATCCACATTGTTACAAATAAGATGATTTCATTCTATGTTAGAGCCAAATATTAATAGTATTCCATTGTGTATGTGTACCACATTTTCTTTATCCATTCATCCATTGATAGGCACTTAGGTTGATTACATATCTTTCCTATTGTGAATGGTGTGGCAATAAACATGCTAGTACAGGTTTCCTTTAATATATTCATTTATTTTTCTTTGGGTACATACTCAGTAGTGGGATTGCTGGATCAAATGGTAATTCTATTTTTAGGTTTTTGAAAAATCTCCATACTGTTGTTTTCCATAGTGGCTGTTTGAGTTTACATTCCCACCAACAGTGTATAACAGTTCTTTTTTCTCCACATCCTTGCCAAAATCTGTTATTATTTTGTCTTTTTAATAATAGGATTTCTG
>NW_012151339.1:11014-12019 GCF_000956105.1 Propithecus coquereli | reverse complement strand
CAGGGGGATTGCCCTGCCCTAGTACCACCATTGGTACCTGAGCACTCCTCCTTAAGACCTAATGACAGGTCCACCAAACCGGCCACTACCATCACAACTGGCACATTCCTGGATGTACTGCCTGTGGGCCTGGGGATGGGCCCACACAGCCTGCTGCAGCCACAGCGTTGGGCCATCCCAACATAGCACAGACCACTTGGGAACCACAGCTACTGCCATTGCCCATACCATGCCAGCTGCCCAGGCGCCCAAGGACACGTCAACCCACCTGGCCCATTACGGCCACTACCAGCACCCAGGAAAGCTGCCTGGAGGTTCAAGAATCAGCCACCTGGACTCACTAATACTGTTGCCAGCATATACCACCCTGGGGCCCAAGGACAGGCACACTTAACCTGCTGCTGACACCACTGGGCCCTAAGCACTGGCCCACCTGGTGTCCCAGTTCCCCAAAAAAACTTTACCAGAGCCTGTACTAACAACCACGCTCTAAGCTACGGAGGAAATCACAGACACCACTGACACTGTTTACAATCAAAGAAATTATATAGTGACTATACTATTGCATGTACCCAGATTCAAAGCCAAAGTACCCTTCCCAACCAACACCATAACGTCCTGTGAGACCATAACACCAGATGTGCAGATACCAATATAAGGACCCAAGATATATGAAAAAACCGGGAAACATGACACCACCAAAGGAACACAATAATTCTCCAGCAATAGATTGTAACGAAAAAGAAATTTATGAAATCCTTGAAAAAGAGTGAAAAATACTGATATTAAAGAAGCTCAGTGAGGCATAAGAGAATTCAGAAAAACTATACAAAGAAAGGAGAAAAACAATTCAGGATATGAATAAGACATTTATCAAAGAGATATAAAAAAGAACCAAACAGAATTCATGGAACTGAGGAATTCCTTAAATGAAATAAAAAATATACTCAAAAGCTTCAACAATAGACTATATCAAACAGATAAATAAATTTCAGAACTTGAAGA
>NW_012151339.1:5541-7319 GCF_000956105.1 Propithecus coquereli | reverse complement strand
GACAAGAATACAACAAAAAAAGAAAACTATAGGCGAATATATCTGATGAACATAGATGTAAAAACCCTCAAGAAAATACTAGAAAACCATATTCAGCAGTATATCAAAAAGATAATGTGCCATGATCACATGGGATTTATCCCAGAGATGCAAGGATGGTTTAACGTATGCAATCAATAAATGTGATACATCACATCAACAGAATGAAGGATAAAAACTATATCATCATTTTGATAGATACAGAAAAATTATTAGATAAAATTCAGGATCCTTTCATGATAAAAAAGACTCTCACAAACTAGGCATAGAAGAAATATAACTCAAAAAATAAAAGTCATATATGACAAACCCATAGCTAACATCATAACGAACAGGGAAAAGTTGAAAGCTATTTGTCCAAAAACTGGAACAAGACAAGGATGCCTTCTTTTACCACTCATATTCAACACAGTAATGGAAGGCCTAGCCAGAGCAATAAAACAAGAGAAAGAAATAAAAGGGATCCAAATTGGAAAAGAGGAAGTCAAACTGTTCCACTTTGGAGATGATATGATCTTATATTTTGAAAAACTAAAGGACTCCACCACAGAACTCTTAGGGCTGATAAGTAAATTTTATGAAGTTACAGAATACAAAATCAGCATACAAAAATCAGTAGCCTTTCTATACACCAATAATGAACTACCTGAGGAAAAACCAAGAAGGCAATCCCATTTACAATAGGTAGGGAAAAAAAACCCAGAGGAATAAATTTAACCAAGGAGGTGAAGGACCAAGGAAAACTACAAAACACTTATTAAAGAAATTGAAGAAAATACAAATGGAAAGACATCCCATGCTCACGAATTGGAAGAATTAATATTGTTAAAAAGACCACACTACCAAAGTGACCTGTAGATTCAAAGCAATTCCTATCAAAATACCAATGTTATTTTTCACAGAAATAGAAAGACAATGCTAAACTTCATATGGAACAACAAAAAAGTAGCCATAATAGCCAAAGCAATCCTGAGCAAAAGAAAAAAGCTGGAGGGATCACAGTACTTGACTTAAAAATATATTAAAATGCTATAGTAACCAAAACAGCAAGGTATTGGTATAAAAATAGACGCACAGACAAATGGAACAGAACAGAGAACCCAGAAATAAATCCACATTATTTGCAGCCAACTGATTTTTGACAAAGGTGCCAAGAACATACCCTGGGGAAAGAATACCCTTTTAAATAAATGGTGCTGGGAAAACTGGATATCCACATGCGAAGAATGAAACTGGACTCTCATCTTTCCCCATACACAAAATTCAACTCAAGATGGATTAAGGACTTACATGTAAGACCCATAACTATACAACTACTAGAAGAAAACATAGGGAAAACACTTCAGGATATAGGTCTAGGCAAAGTTTTTATGGCTAAGACCTCAAAAGCATAGACAGCTAAATTAAATATAGCCAAATGGCACTAAGTTAAACTAAAAAGCTTTTGCACAGTGAAGGAAACAATCAAGAGAATGAAGAGACAACCTGTTGAATGGGAGAATATATTTGAATATATACTCATTCTACAAGGGACTAATATCCAGAATATATAAGGAACTCAAATCCTCAACAGTAAAAGAAAAATCCTATTAAAAAAGTGCGCAAAGGACATGAATTAACATACAAATGGCCAATAGGTAATATGAAAAAATGCTTAAGATCACTAATTATCGTGGAAATGCAACTCAAATCCACAATGAGATATCATTTTATTAGAATGGCTCTTATTTATTTACTTT
>NW_012151339.1:4413-4785 GCF_000956105.1 Propithecus coquereli | reverse complement strand
GAGGTTGGAAGGCTGTGTGTGTATATGGGGTGATAGGGATGAAGAGAGGTAAGTTAATGGGTACAAATAAACAGAATAAATAAGTTCTAATATTTAACAGCAGAGTAGGGTGACTATAGTTAATAATATAGTGTGTATTTCAAAATAACTAGAAGAGAGGACTTGAAATGTTCCTAACACATGGAAATAATAAATACTCAAGGTGATGTATACCCTAAATACCCTGACTTGATCATTATATATTGTATGCGTGTAACAAAATTTATATGTACTTCATAAATATGTACAAATATTATATATCAGTAAAAATATGTGTTAATCAACTGTTTCTGTTATCAGTAAAGCTTTTGGCCAACAGTGAGATATTATTAG
>NW_012151339.1:0-399 GCF_000956105.1 Propithecus coquereli | reverse complement strand
CTGTAGGAATTCAAATTCATAAACCTTTTAACATGTCTTTTCATAATTTTCAAAAATGTAATGAGCTGAGCATATTGCTTTAGGGAATGTAGTGATATTTAAATAAAAATGTCTAAACCAAAAAGCAAGCTTATAAAACAAAAATCACAGCCAAAGAGTCCAGAGATTTATCTCACCAGCCTAATAATGTACCATCTTCAATGATTCTAACAAAAATGCCTTAGAGTCTGAAAAGATACCAGATGTTACTTCTTGAAAAACATTTTCTACAGTGTGGTAAATGCATATTTTAATAAGCAACCAAATAATGGACTAAGGGACCATGACAAACTCACTTTGACTCCAGACACTTGTCGCAAATGGTCAAAAATTTTAAGCTTTATGCCATTTGTAAGCCAA
>NW_012151338.1:15367-15822 GCF_000956105.1 Propithecus coquereli | reverse complement strand
TAGCAAGACAAAATCAAATGACCGGTAAATTATATTTTCCATGAACTAAAACTATTTTTAATATTTTCCATTAAAATTTTGGTCATCTGCTATGTATTATAAAAAGAGATTTTATTTTTTAAGAACAGAGCTTTATGTACACATTAACATTACTCACAATAGTCTTCATTGGATCCTCCATTTTGTTTACAATGAAATCTCTGTATTATGCCTAGGTTATGCCTGCCTGCATAACCTCAACTATTTCATCTCTTGCAACTAATCATATGTGTCATGAGTTCAATTATATTGCAATAACTGTTACTTTTTACAAATTGTGTGGTTTTGAACTGACCCCCCCACTTGGCTCAAATTGTTAACTCCCCTTTATTTTTATAACTACGTTTTACTTAACCTTCAACAGCAACGTCAAACTTTTTCTCCATCAGAGAATCTCTGCAGACTGAATTAGTTGC
>NW_012151338.1:4873-5382 GCF_000956105.1 Propithecus coquereli | reverse complement strand
TGAAACAGAAGAAATATTTGAAGTAATAATGACTTAAGAGTTTTCCAAAATTAATGACAGAAACATATTGACAAGTTTTACAGAATAGGAGGTGCGCATATTTGGGAAGGGTATTTTTCAGCGCACCATATCCAGCAAACAAAAACTAAGGAAAATTGTTACCAACAGACGACCCACGATAAATGTTCAAAGAAGATCTTCAGGCATAAGTGCAGAACAGTTCTCAAGGTGGCCTTGGATCAACCTAGTTCTTCCCCTTTCTTGTTTGTACTTCTCAAGAATAACTGTAGAATGCGCATAAAATGCAGCATCCTGAGATAAGGAGGAACTAGCTGGAACAGCCTGGGCTCTGTTCCAGTGTCTCCTGGAAGCAAGATGTCCTGCAGTGCTTTTGCCCAGCATGTCATGTCATCCCTGAGGTATAAAACTCAGAGTGGGTTGCTTTCCGGGGCCCCTCAACTGCAGTGCGAGGGATGCGCATGCAGGCGAGCAAGATTCTATTCATCTTG
>NW_012151338.1:2262-3253 GCF_000956105.1 Propithecus coquereli | reverse complement strand
ATCTTAATTGGTTATTCTACTCCAGGCCTTCACTGGCTGCTCTGATTTGGGAAAATTATATTTTTTCCCTAAGAAAATCCAAAATAAAGAGTCTATTCTAGATAGTATCTTATTCATTCACGATAGGGTAGATTTTATTTGCCGCAAATTGAGCCATAAATACAGGTTACTTTGCTTTACATGCCAAAGTAACACCTGGGAAAACAAGTGCTTACTAAAATAGAAATTAATTTGACTGAGAAGATGTCAAGGGTCAAAATAAATATATTTTAATGATTCGTTTTGTACACAGAATTTTCTTACTGTCATGCATAACATGTATATAATTTCTATTAAACATGGTATTATACTTGTCAAGTGAAGAATGACGAGGTTCATAAATTTGCAAAGGAGAGCTTTATTTCTCATAAAGTATTGCTGCCTGCAGGGTGGCCATCCTCACAGGCTGGGAAGCAATAACTTCAAGCAGAAGCTGACAGCATGAACTTTGAGAGAATGGCAATGCGGACAGGAATTTACACTGAGCTAGCTGACCAAATATAAATATGTAATCAACTATAGGATAGTTGGAGAAAGGAGAGATATGAATACGTGCAATGGAGCTTCATGTGCCTTCCTAGGTTGCAGGTACAAAAAATGGTGGCGTTAGTATGATCTGAGGTTGGAGTTTTCTGCCCTCTGACATCGAAAAGTGAAGCAGAGGACATAAAAACTCTCACAGCATGTCTTCTACGAACTGGCCAGCACCACTCCATGTTCAGTGGCCCCTTATCAGTAAGAAATACTGGTCAATTCTTGTGCCTAAACTGCAAAAAGACAGGAGTAGCATTAGTGGTTGATTGAAATCAGTTGTGCAGCAAGCCTTTTCGAGGTCTAGTTCTATTTAACTCTTACGGAAAAAAAGCCTAACGGCAGTCAATAAAGGAGGGGGTAAAACAAGGCATGTTTGACCTCCTGTCTCATTATGGCTGGCAACACAGTTTCAAGGTTT
>NW_012151338.1:0-397 GCF_000956105.1 Propithecus coquereli | reverse complement strand
ATCCACTGTTTATGTGTGTTCCATTGAACTCAGACATGAACTTCAAACTCTTACTTCCATAAAACCTATACACACAGTCAATTAGGAAAAATAAAACATAATGAAAAATAGGCAGGCAATAAATGGATATGTATGTCAAAATAATACATACAATTTCAAATTAAATGCTAGGTAAACTCATTCCTTTTTTCTTGCTTCTAAGAATATATTTTTATTGTTTTATTTATCAATTTATTCATGTCAAAATTTTTTTTAATTTCAAAATATTAAAGGGGTACAAATGTTTTAATTACATGGATACTTTGTATAATGCTTAAATAGGGGCTTTTAGAGTGTCCATCATCCAAGTAGTGTTCACTGTACCCGATAAGTAAGTTTTTACCTCTCACTCCCTCCC
>NW_012151337.1:8757-9864 GCF_000956105.1 Propithecus coquereli | reverse complement strand
CAAAATACACAGATTAACATGTTTTTCATTGAATTATTCTTCTCCTTAAAATTAGAACTTTTATATTAAAGTATCCAGTTATATACCCACCAAACGCACAAGATTTAAGCACAATAACTAAAATGTAAGTATTTTTGAAGGGCAAAATTCTCAAAAATTTTTTGAGTGTCTTACACATGAATGCTTAGTGATTATGGATCATTGTTCATGTCTTCTTTTCTCTTTGCAATGTTAGCAAGAAGGATTTTTAATTCCCCTCCTTTGATAACTGAAGTGTCAATGGCTCCTGATGCTTAGAGTTTATATTCCATTTGGAGATTATATACCCCTTAGTTTTATAGGAGAGAAAATAGGCTCCAAATGTGAATCTCAGTTCTACCACTTATTTACTAAGTGTCTTTCTGGAAGTTAATTTACTAATCCTTGTTGTTTTTTTCATGTTTCATTTAAAAAAAATTGATACATAATAGTTATGTATATTTATAGGTACATGTGATTTTTTATACATGCATACAAGGTGTAATGATCGAATCAGAGTAATTGGGATATCCCTTGCCTCAGACATTAATATTTCTTTGTGCTGGGAACATTCCAAATCTTCTCTTCAGCCTGGTAACCACCATTCAACTCACTATCTCCACGAGATCAGTTTTTTTAGCTGCCACATATGAGTAAGAACATGCAAGTTTGTCTTTCTGTGTCTGGATTATTTCACTTAAGATAGATAATGTCCTCCAGTTCCACCTATGTTGTTGCAAATGACAAAATTTTATTCTCGTTTTATGAATGAATAGTATTCCACTGTGTACATATACTGCGTTTTCCTTTTCCATTCATCTGTTGACGAACACGTGGGCTGATTGTATATCTTGGCTATTTTGAATAATGCTGCAATAAACATAGACGTGCAGATATCTCTTTGAAACACTGATTTCCTTTCTTTTGGATATATACCAAGTAGTGGGATTGTTGGATCATCTGGTAGTTCTATTTTGAGTTTTTTGAGGTATCGCCATACTGTTTTCCATGGTGGCTGTACTAGTTTATATTCCCACCAACAGTGTATGAGCATTCCCCTTTCTCCACATCCTTGCCAGCATCTGTTCT
>NW_012151337.1:4836-5252 GCF_000956105.1 Propithecus coquereli | reverse complement strand
ATTATCTTTCCAATCTATACTTTGCTGGGCACCTTTTTAAACCTCCCTACAAGTACGCTTTATTTTCCTTCTGTAATTAATTAGACATTTACGGTATTATTTCCTGACTGGCTTTGCTGAAAATAGCTGATATCTGTTATCTGATCTTGGAAGAGATTCATTTCTTCTTTAATATTAGCATTGTCTGCAAGCACTGCAAAATCAGTCCTATTTTTTCATTATTCTATTTAATGGAAATGTCTCTTTCATAGAATACCAGTGACCATGGCAACATGCAGTTGCAAAAACAATGCCCAGGAGGTGGCAGCAATTTTCAGCATTTCAGTACATTTCCACCCCTTAAAATACACTTTATGTATGCCCTTTCCGATATTTAACCAGCTCATCAATTTAGTGTTTCATTAATGTACTGCTTA
>NW_012151337.1:1870-2276 GCF_000956105.1 Propithecus coquereli | reverse complement strand
TTCATATATCATTGCCAAAAAAATAGAATCCTTAGTAAAGCTTCTGTGTTCTGAATTTTGATAAAACATAAATTGTGTAACTCAGCGTAGGAGATGATTTTTAATAGACAGGTTTGAAGAAATAGTATAAGCAACAGCATGAATATTTAAGTGCATGAATATTTTGTTGTGGTGGTTACTTTTTTTACAGTAAAATGTTCTAACAAGTTTCAAGAAACAGCCACATCAAATTTTTAGCTAGCAATGTTTCTCAGCTGTTAAGTTTTTCACCTATTTCCAACCTCATTTCAAGTATTTTTGTCAATAATATTTCTAACAAAGGAATTTTTGTCCTCTGACACCTCAGTGACAAGCTAATATTTGGGAAAAAAAATATGCAACATCTGCTACAGCTATAAAACAAATG
>NW_012151337.1:0-422 GCF_000956105.1 Propithecus coquereli | reverse complement strand
CCATAATATGCTGAAATTAAAAAAAAAAAAAACTACTGTTTTAGAGTAATCCTTAAGAACTCTAAAGTAAATTTAAATTGCACAAATCAGACAAAAGTAGAGAAAAATACTAATAGAACAATTCAAATGCTTTCCAGATACTGTTGTGTCAAGATCACCTCTTTATTTCTTGCCAGGCAAGCACTGTGCTGGTCCTCACGTTGTTATAACCTCAGGGGCAGCATACTGTCAGTCCCACGTGTCATGTCATGTTTGTGACAAAGAGTGTGAGGGAGCTACTCAGTGTAAAACAGAGTTGTCACTTCCTCTGGCTCCATAGTTCTCAACCCTAGCTGTGCATCAGGTAACTGATGAGCTTTTAAAGAAATACACATACACAGGCCACACCCATGAACGATTCAATCAGACTCCGGGGACTGGGC
>NW_012151336.1:18689-19185 GCF_000956105.1 Propithecus coquereli | reverse complement strand
TGAAATATTTTTTAAATTATAAGCAATCTTAATTCAGTTAAAGCAGTTTCTATTTCAAAGGAATGGATAGGATTAATATTAAAATTACTACTTCAAGGGGTTTTACTAAAACAAATATTGTGGCCTTATACTCAAACAACCGTAGAAAATATTATGTTTAATTTAAATGGATGCAGGTTGTCTACTAAAGACCACACGTAACTATATTAATTGTTCTTAAGTAATAAACAGAAACCAAGGTACAGCTACAGACTCCTCTGGACAGTTCACACGCTACCCTGTTCTTGCTTTTGCAGTATAAGGATTTCAGCCTCCAACTATTGGGTGATCACCTTGAGTGATCAGTTTTCTGTTTTCAGTAATCTGGAATTGGGATTCTGCAATTTCGCTAAGCAAGAGAAGACAAAGGAAGGGAAGACTCTTAGTGATTTTGTCAAGATTAAACTTGCGGCATAGCATTGAGGATTTTTTCCCTAGGGAATACTTTATTTTTTTT
>NW_012151336.1:13321-13801 GCF_000956105.1 Propithecus coquereli | reverse complement strand
AAACTATTAGAATATAGATGCATTAGACAACCATGCCCATGGAAGGAATTCAATATCCTCTTATGCTTAAAACATTCTGTGGAAGTTGAATCAAACATGGAAAATGTATCACATGCTGAAAAAATGAGGGGCTTGGGTAATAAGTGATGAATTATTTGAGCATCTATGGAATGTGATATTAAGTCTTGTTTAAATAATGTTTTGCCATGCTGCATGCTCTATTATAATACATGCTGATGATGCCTCTTTTTGAATCGTAGAGTCTCAAGTTCCTGATCAGCCAAGCTCTCTTCATGTGAGGCCCCAGACCAACTGCATCATCATGAGTTGGACTCCTCCCCTGAACCCAAACATCGTGGTACGAGGTTACATTATTGGTTACGGAGTTGGGAGCCCTTATGCTGAGACCGTGCGTGTGGACAGTAAGCAGCGGTATTATTCCATTGAGAGGTTAGGTGAGTAGCTGTGATTTCTATTCTA
>NW_012151336.1:11214-11686 GCF_000956105.1 Propithecus coquereli | reverse complement strand
TGAGGCTTAGAGAGGATAAGGAATGTCTTATGGTCTCACATCTCGTGAGTATCTAGTACAAATTTGAACTCTGCTCTTTCTTCTAAAGCTCAAGCTTTGAGTCAATCAATATTTGGAATGCCAACTTAATCAGAAGGGAAACTCAGAGAAGTTAAATAATTCCATGAGGACACGGGGCTAGTAAATGACAGAACGTGGTATTAAACCAAATTTGCACAGCTCCAAATCCTGTGTGGCTTTAACCCAGGCCACTGTCGGCTTCTCTTTAATAATTAACGCACTTTTTGCACTTACAATAAACCATGAATCAAGTACCATCCTAATCATGCCAGGTAGATCATGACCCTAAACTCTTCCTCCTGACAATTTCTTAAGGAAAGATTGGTACATTTGTTTTTGTTTTTACCTAAATCAGAATAAGTAATTATTGGGAAAGACAGCATTGACATTTTATTTCCCATTCTATTATTCT
>NW_012151336.1:0-304 GCF_000956105.1 Propithecus coquereli | reverse complement strand
TCATTCGGGATTGTTTCTATTACTATGTGTTAAAGTCACTATCTTTTCAATTGGTTAATCTGATCTTAATCCCATTCAGTGTGTTTTTCATACTAAATGTTATAGTTTTCATCTGTAGAAGACGGTTTTGGATCTTTTCTTTATATTCCACATTCTAGTTAACATGCTTAAGCTTCCCTCTACCCTCTTGAATATATGGAATATAGTTAGAATAACACTTTCATTGTTTTTATCTACAAATTTTTTTATCTGTGTCACTTCCTGGTCTTTATTAATTTTTCTCTTTATTTTGGCTTATTTTTCC
>NW_012151335.1:38665-39276 GCF_000956105.1 Propithecus coquereli | reverse complement strand
ATCCAGCAATCCCACTTCTGGGTATATATCCAAATAATTGAAATCAGTATGTTGAAGAGATATCTGCATTGCCATGTTCATTGTCCTTGAAACCTAATAGAGTTTATTTCACATCTGCCAAAACAAAAACTCAGATAAATAGGACTGAAGTAATAAGTTGAGTGAATTGAATATAAAATGAATTTTCAAATTGCTACATTGAGAAATGCAGCCACAGTAAAATGAGAATTTCTTTCCAGAGGGTGAAAAGAAGAGAAAAAAAAGAAGAGTTTTCTGCAGCTATATTTACACAGGCAAAATAAAGTAGAAAGATACTCTCTGGGGAATCTGGTCTCTCTGAAATGGTATCTCAGCCATGCAATTCTTTCTCCACATTCCCCTTTCTAATCATTTCTTTCATTTCATTGAAGTGTCCAAGGTGATTTTCATCCATAAATGCTCTGAATCTATTTTTACAGTGTCCAAAGAGGCTTTAAGAGAATCATGTGAATCGTGAATTTTATTAATTCTCTACTACAATTTCTCGACATAATCTCAGAGCAAGAATTTGAAAGGTTGTCCTCAGCTTCTGTCAGCAGATGACAAGTTCTATTCTTCTTAGAAAAGATTCG
>NW_012151335.1:26356-27065 GCF_000956105.1 Propithecus coquereli | reverse complement strand
TTTTTGGTAAAAAAAAAATCCAGATTTCTCCCTGTCTTGTGAAACTAAATTTTTTATGCATTCTCTGAGGCAAGTAAAATCTCTGTACCTTGATGATTTTGATTCACTAGTTAAAATCTCTTAGAGAGATCAGAGGACTATCTGTGATCTGATGATTGTTTATCTTCAGACAAAAAGGGGCTATTAAAGAAACTTCAACTACATTTCAATTTAGCAATGCTACTCATCTCAGGTAATGTTGATAACCAACTATTCTGCAGGCTAACTAAACATTTTATTTTCATTTATTTTAAATTTACCTGCTTTCATAGATGAACCAACATTGACCTCATATGCCTAATTATTAAAATGAAATGCAAAATGAAAGTATTTGTTTGATGTACACAGTAGGAAAAAGTGGAGTAAGATAGAGTCAATTAAATAATTATAACTTCTCAATTTTAACCAGACAATTTAACCTCTTGGTTCAAAAACCTGAAATATGTAGAAAAAAATAATCATACAATTATAAAATTCCAGGAAGTTTATATGTCAAATATTGCAAATCTTTTCAGAAAACAGGCTTGGTAGAAATATAAACAGACAAAATAGTGGGCGTCTTTGATCTCTCACAAAGACTGAACCTGATAATTTTAGGAGAGATTAAATAGTGACCTATAGCCAGTGCAGGATCAGGCTGAATGATTTTGACAAACAGATTCAAAATCTG
>NW_012151335.1:13045-14621 GCF_000956105.1 Propithecus coquereli | reverse complement strand
AATAGGAAAGCCACCAACTCATATTCAGTCCAGCTGTCCACTTTATTTTAGTGTCATGATGGTTTTGAGTGTCATTCACGATCTCTTTCCTGGTCTCCCTTGGGTCAGGAATGAACACCACCCCTTGGTGAGGGAGCAAGTCAGGACTAGGGGCATAGATGGTGACTGAGGGACAGAATCATTTCTTCTAAAATAACACTTGGCCCAAGATGTCTGAAGCCTCCTGGTGTTGGCCTCATTTCCCCTACAAGATCTCCAGTCCAAGTGCTCAATAATGTGAGATGTGACTTGCCTCAGAAAAGAGTCAATCCAAGCCTTTATTATTTTACTCCTTTTCAAAGAACCTCTTTTTGAAACCTAACGGCAAAATAGTCAGACTTTCTGATTGAAAAGTTAATGAATTATAATGGTTCTGAGGATATTGTCAAACACTCAGGAATCATAACACCTGCAATGTGCTAAATTCCTCATTTCTCCCACAGGATTTTTCAATGCTAAAAACAACATCAATGCCAGTCTTCCTGGCAAAAGCATTGCTAATTGACAATCAAAAGAATCCAACTAATGTGTTTACTGAGTGTGAACAAGAAAGGTTGTCACATCCAGAAGTTCCAAAATAGTTTTCTTTCTTTAGAATGTGTGTATCTTCCCAGGACAAGCTTCAGTTTTCTCACATGTTTAGTTTGTGTCATTGGCTACAGCTGAGTCAGAACAGAGGTGCCTTTGGGGCTATTGCAAATGCCATTTTCTGTATTTGGCAAGTGTGGCAGTCTGGATGTCCTCACCACATGAAAAGGATGACAGAATGGTCATTTTAAAAATGTGCCCAGCCAGCCTATAGAAGGCATAAGAGGTGGCACCCAGATGATAAATGGCAGGGTCAGGGCACAGGAACGTGGTTGTTATCACTGACACAGACCATTCTTCCTGTCAGCAAGATATCAACAGCATGTTTTTTGCTGTGAGGTGATATGTTTTGGAGATACAAGTAAGAGAATATAATTCCCATCTACTTCAGAAAGAGATAAGCATGAACACCTAAAAAATTACACACTCATATGAAGTACACTGTGGAACAGCTAAGAACACTTGGTTTCATAATCTGCTCCTCCCAAATTTCTAACAATATTGAAGAAAATTGGTGTCATGAGACAAGAAGATGTATAACCTTATGAGCATGTTGGAAGCCATCTCCATCAGCCATCATATATTAATATATCATTCTGGAACAATTGGACGAAATTAGAGTAACAAAAACAAAAAGAAACAAGCTATTCATAGCTGGAAAAAAATGCAAATGATTTTTTCATAATACTTAAAATAATACTGCTCTTGGAAGGACCTTGGAGACCATATAATCCAATTGTGTTCTTTTCACAAGTAAGGAAAATGAACCCAGAAGAGCTAAGTAATCATATTTAAAAAGAGCATTTTATTAAAACTCAGAACAACCTTTAATTTTGTTCAAAAAATCAATTATTTTGTTTCTATAAAGGATGCAACAAAAAAGGAAAACTACAGACCAATATCCCTTATGAATATAGATGCAAAAATTCTCAACAAAATTCTAGCTAAC
>NW_012151335.1:0-330 GCF_000956105.1 Propithecus coquereli | reverse complement strand
GTATGTTGAATTCTCAGCACAGTGCCTGATATCTCATATACACTCAAAGACAGTTTTTATTATTTATTAATCATTCATTTTGGCACCATACTTCATGAGATCATTGCCTTTATCTTCTCTATAATGCTTTTTCTCAGCAATTCTCGTGTATAATGAAAGGAGAAATGCACTGCCAGGTAGCATTCTGTTCACTTTCATATTGATTAAAATGTGCCCAGCTATAAATCTACTGTGAGAATTCTGTAACATCCTTCCCTATTAATTTTATAAATCATTTTTAATAACCTGTTTTGGCTTTTTAGATGTGAGGAACTTAGCTTACTCAATGCT
>NW_012151334.1:12246-13632 GCF_000956105.1 Propithecus coquereli | reverse complement strand
TCCAAACAGTTAAATACTTAATTTTTCTATGCTTTTAAAACAATTGGAAAGGATTTGGTCTGAGCTTTAAAAATCTGTTTATAATGTTTTATTCCATACTAAAGATATTTTGTATGTGATAAGAATTAACAACTGTATGCTGTCTGCCACTGTGTTGGATTACCTTACCCACTTTACTGTAGACAAAAACTAATAAGAAATCAGCATTAATCTTAGTAGTCTGCACAGTGCTCATATTGTGTATTTTCAAAAAAATTTTTTTTAGATAAAACAAATTCTATCTTCTCCACAGGAAAAAAAAACCCTCTCATCTGTATTTCTTTGATTTTATTGAATAACGTAGAATAATATGGGATTTTTATGTGCCAAATTTAGTGGCAATAAATAGCTAACTATAGATTGAAATATACTATATTATTAGAATGTTTCATGTATCTAAAATGTTATATAACCCTGATGGAATGTTGCAGATGAAACAAAGAAATCTGATTGGTTCTTCGCAAGATACAGCAGCCTTGAAATCCATTCTAAGTAGAGGCTTTCACAGCAGCCTGGGTGGTTAGTTAGCATCATGGTAAAAACAAAAATACCTTGGAGATGGGGAGGGGTTTGGAAGAGAAAATGAAGTTGCCAAAGCACTTCAGTAATTCTTATCATTGAATATTTTATTTCCTTGCAGGCTTTTTTCCCCTCCCTTCAGCCTTTTTTTTTTTTCTTTTTGACTTTGCTGATTGTTATTATACTTAAAGGGAGTGTTATATTCTATTAAGTTAACGAACTTTCTAAATAGTATTATGTAATGAACCAGAAGAGCCTCTCTTAAAAGAGTTTTAAGTTAAGTGATAGAATGGGTTAATGAATAACATAATTTCAAAGCACTTATTAAATATGGATGAGTAGGACTTGTTGGGGAAAGGGGAAGTATGTGATGGAAAGAAGTTCTGAAGAACAGGACACTAATAGTAACTCTTTGGCCTCGCCCTTCTCCATCATATTAAAATTGCATTAGATAATTTTTCATGTAAGACTTCAGCTATGCTTGGTGAGGGCACATTGTTATTGACATTCAGACAGCAGGATGTTGCAAGTCAAAACAGGTGGAGAATTGTTTGCTTTCTGCTGGCTATTAGAAATACCCTTGAGATGTGAGAATAATGTATGTTAGCTTTTATGTATTTATTATTATTGGCTAGATGGTCTGCTGGAATATAGTTATAAATTACAGTACCAAATGTGCAGCCCTTCTATGCTTTGACAGAAAATATTTAAAATAGGCCTATAGTATATTCTATTAAAATTTGAAAATTCTTACATTCGAACAGTAGCAGGTCAACTTCATTTGTAGGATCTGGGGAAGGGAAAATTACTCTGAGCAGGAATGAGTAT
>NW_012151334.1:9151-10261 GCF_000956105.1 Propithecus coquereli | reverse complement strand
TTTGCTCTTATTGGTGTATATGGACCTAGTTTGTTTCTTTTATATATTGTATAGTATTCAATTTTATGAACACATTTCCTTCATCCATTTCCCTCTTTATGTAAATTAGAGTTTATTTCAATTTTTGTGTTGTGTGTGTGTGATTACAAATAATGCTGCAGTGACTGTCCTTACACGCATATTTGAATTTTTCTAGCAGCTATATTCACAAATGGAATTGCTAGGATGTAGATTATTTGCATTTTCACTTTTACTAAATAATTTCTTTATTATGTCATTGTACCAATTTGTATTCTTCTCAGAAGTGTTTGTTTCTGTTTTGCTATATTCTTGCCAACATTCATTTGGTCAGACTTCTTAATTTTTCCAAATTTGGTAGGTGAAAGGCAATATCCTACTGATTTAATTTGTTTCCCTAATTTCTAGTGAGGTCGAACATCCTTTCATATGCTTTTTGGTCTTTTAGAGTTCCTCTTTTGTTAGTAGCCTCCAAATATCCTTTGTGTATTTTTCTGTTATATTATTTGTCTTTTTCTTATTGATTTATTGGAATTCTTTGTATATTCCTATACATAAAGCAAAATCATTTGACCCATAGGCCAAATCCAACCTGCTCCCTGTTTTTGTGTGGCCTGTTAGCTAAGGATGGTTTTAACATTTATAATATTTTCAATGATTTGGGGAAAAAAATAAAGGTGAATAAAATGTCACATGTGAACATTATATGATATTCAAATCTCAGTGTCCATGAATAATTTTATTGGGATACAGGCACATTCATTTATTTACTTATTGCCTATGCCTGTTTTTGTGCTACAATGGCCAAGTAGCGTAGTTGTGACAGAGAAACATACAAGGTTTACAAAGTCTAAAGTATTTACTCTCTTTACTGAAAAAGTTCCCAGACCCTTGTTCCACATCGATCCTTAGTCTGTGCCATTTATTGCAGATACCTTCTCTCAGTTTGTTTTTGGTTTTAGGACCAAAATTCCAAGTTCCTTTTAAATAGAAGTTTAAAATTTTAATTTATTCAAATTTATCATTCTTTTTATTTGTCCTGCATGTTATTTCAAGAATCTTTCTTTAGTCAGAGACCACAAATATAGTCTC
>NW_012151334.1:5723-6745 GCF_000956105.1 Propithecus coquereli | reverse complement strand
CAAAGCCAGGATAAATCTGTAGCTTATAAGATCACACTAATGTTTCCAATGGAGATTCAGTGCTACATAGTTTTTACTTAACTTCTTCTGTATTAGATTCGTAATTCCTTTCTTCCATACTGAGAATTCTGGTTCTCAAGGGTATGATTAATTATTTGCTTTATCTCTCATTGTGAATGTGGTAGTCTGTGTATTATCACCACCAATTTCTGAAATCAGTTAATTTTTTTGTTGTTTATGCTGTCTCCATTCTTCCCCCATTTGTTTATGGTTGTACTATATCTACATTGTCAAATGATGTAGTGATTACGTACAATTTCTCTTTAAAAGTGTGCATTTAGTCTTAATTTTGGAAGCAATTGCATATTTAGTGCTTACCACCAGTTCTTGTTTTGATGTCTCTCTAGTTACTTTCGTGACTTAAAGTTCTTTTATTAGTAGAGCTAGGGAGAGCTAATGTGAACAATATTCCCTGAGTTTTTTGCATGTTGTTAGCAGTTTTGTCTTTACCCTTTATACTTAAAGATAAGTTTTACTATTTGGAAAATCCTTAGCTTAAATTTTCTCTCTTTGTGTATTTTAAATATATTATTTCATTTTCTTGTATTATTTTTCCTTTAAAATCATGTGATGTTTTGCCTAAATGCCCAAAGGATTTTTTTTCCTTTTTCTTTAAAGTCCAGTAATTTTAGTAGAATATGTCTTGATGCATTGATCTAAGTTGATAATCTTAAGTACACAGGGTTTTCTTGAAATATGTAGTTTCATGTAATGTGTATATGTGTGTGTATTTATACATCCATGTATAAATGTATATGTATATACATACGTATAGATATATACATATAACTGTATATACATATAAACATAAAACACATACATACCCTTTTTTTTCTGGAAAACTTTCTTGAATTATATTAATAGCTTTTCTGTTTTACTTTGATTTTCTTCTTTAGGGACTCCTATGTGTCTTTTCTCTGGATCATCTTTGCCTATCTTCAGTGTCTGTCAGTTTCTTGCAA
>NW_012151334.1:0-602 GCF_000956105.1 Propithecus coquereli | reverse complement strand
AGAAAATATCAAGTCTATATAACCAATAATGTATTAGTTTTTTAAAACAAATTGATACAAATATGGGAAATTTAAAGATTTGTTAAAGTTTGATAGTTGCTACATGAGTATGCATTATTTTTCACTGTATTTCTTCATATTTAAATTTTTTTTCATGATAAATTAATTTTAATGTTTAGTTACAATAATTATAATTATTATGAACATGAATATTATGAACATGTAGAGCAGGTTTTCTCAGCTATTGGCACTATTGAAATTTTGTGTCCAATAATTCTTTGTTGTGGTAGGCTCTTCTGTGAATTCTTGGATATTTAACAGCATCCCTAGCCTTTGCCCATTAGATATGAGTAGTACCCTCCCAGTTATAACAACGAAAAATGTCTCTGGACATTCTTAGAAATCCCTGGTTTGCCCCTGGTTGAAAATTACCAATTTAGAGATTACAAAGTGCTATCACATGTATTTGCTAATTTGAACCTCACAACAGCCTTCAGAGGAAGATGTTACTTTGCTCTCTCAGTTTTAGAGATAAGAACACAGAGACTCAGAGAAACTCAGCTAAAAGTGGCAGGTATAGAACAAAAACTCAGGTTTTGTTA
>NW_012151333.1:13484-14103 GCF_000956105.1 Propithecus coquereli | reverse complement strand
AAATAAATGGCATGTACTATTCAAAAAAACAACGTCATGAAAGAAAAACACAAAAACTAAATGCAATGGACACCCTAGGATTGGATCCTGAGCACCCCCCAAAAAACACCATAAAGGACATTATTGCAATTGAAGTTTTTTAAATAACATCTTCAGATTTGATAATTATATCATATTAATGTTAAAGTTCCTGATTTTAGTAAATGTGCTGCTGTTATATACATGAGTATCCTTGTTCTTAGGAAATATATCCTGAAATATTTAAGAGTAAAGGAGCATGATATTCACAACTTATTCTCAAATAGTTAAGAAAACCAATTCAGACATTCACAAACATACACACATACACATACACAAACGTGGGAAGGCAGAGACAGAGAAACAGCAAATATGGCAAAATTTTAACACTTATACCTCAAAATACCCACTATTTATCATTTTTTTTTGCTGCTTACCTTTACATTGCATTTCCTTGTATATTTATATGTTTTTCTTTAACATATAGTAACATAAGGCAAAAAGGTGTGGGGTAAGAATACTTTATACCTCTGAAAATTAGCCTCTCAAGCAGTGCTACCACAGAAAAGTGTAATTGTAGGAAGACTATAAATTCTGAGAA
>NW_012151333.1:10374-10984 GCF_000956105.1 Propithecus coquereli | reverse complement strand
AAGAATATCAATAAAGAGTGTATTAAGCCACCACAGTGGGCAAAGAAAGCTAAATCCCATGGGAAAATACTGTGAAACCGTGTAAAACACAAGCCATGTGCAATGGCTCATCTCACATGTCAGCTTGGCTGGGCTATGGTGCCCAGGTGTCTGGTCAAGATGTTGCTCTGAAGGTGTTTTTCAGATGTGATTAATATTTATCACAGTAGACTTTCAAGAAGAGTTCTCCCGTAATGTGAGTGGGCCTCATCCAATCAGTTGAAGACCTTAGGAGCAAAGACTAGGGTTCCCCAAAAAAGAAAGTCTGACTCAAGACTGCAACATAAAAAGCCTGCCTGAGTTTTTAGCCAGCTGGACCGTCCTGCAGGTTTCAGAGTCAAGACTGCAACATCAACTCTTACCCGAACGTCTAGCCTGCAATTACAAATTTCATATTTCTAGCTCCTACAATCACATGAGCCGATTCCTTCCTTAAAGTCAATTTCTCTCTCTCTCTCTTTCTCTCTCTCTCCCCGTGTTTCTCTGAAGAACCCTGGCTAATGCACACACAAAGGGTAAAGATGCCAGGTTAGTGATATACCATTGTCCTCCAATCATTGGTTGAAAAGCT
>NW_012151333.1:6371-7211 GCF_000956105.1 Propithecus coquereli | reverse complement strand
GGAACTTTTTATAGTTACATTTCTGTGGTAGGCAGGATTCTAAAATAATCCTGAATATTCCATACCCTAATCTCTGGAACCTGTGATAATGACAAGTTATCTCTCCTGTGATTATGTTATATTGTAAGGCATGGTTGATCTTATTATAAAGAGTTTATCCAGGTGGGCCAAATCAATCATTTGAGCCCTTTTAAAAGCAGAGAGTCTTCTCGGTTTGATAACCGAAGACAAAGACGGAGAGATTAGAAGTACAAGAAGAATTTGGTGGGTTGCTGCTGGTTCTGAAGATGGAGGGGGCCATATGATAAGGAATGCAGGCAGCCTCTAAAAGATGACAGTGGCCCACAGCTAACAGCCAGGAAACAAGGACTTTAGACTTACAGTTGCAACAAAATGGAATTTGGCCAACAACTTGAATAAGCTTGAAAGATGATTCTTCTCCACATCCTTCAGATAAGAGCACAGTTGGTCAAATCTGATTTAAGACTTTTGAAACCCTGATCAGAGAACCCAGTTGAGCCACGCTGGATTTCTAACCTGCAGAAACTATGAGATAATAGATGAGTGTTGTTTTAAGCTGCTAAATTTGTTGAATTTGTTATACAGCAGTAGAAAATGAATACAATTTTCAAGTATTTCTCCTATTTTTATTCTTTTCGTCAGTGCCACCAATTACACTTGTGCTGAATTTTCTTTGTGCTCAGTATATCTATCTTTCTATTTTTAATCCTTTTGTTCATTACCACTTCATCTTGAATGATTTTCTCAATCCTGTCCTCTGTATACCTTACTGCATTTTTAACAGTGCCTAGTTTCTCTTGTGCTACTTACAAAATGGTC
>NW_012151333.1:0-642 GCF_000956105.1 Propithecus coquereli | reverse complement strand
TATCCAGTGAAATTATCTGTTGAAATTAAGACATATTCAGATGAAGTAAAATGAAAAGAACTCCTTACAACTACACTTGCTCTACCAAAGATACTCACACACACACACACACACACACAAATCTTGAAAATTTTAAAAGCATTCAGAAAAAAAATGAAACAATTCAAATGACCCTGGGTTTTCATTAGAAACCATGAGGCCATGAGACAACAGAACATCTTTAAAGTACAGAAATAAAGGAACCCATATTCTTCTACATCCAGTGAAATTATCTGTTGAAATTAAGACATATTCAGATGAAGTAAAATGAAAAGAACTCCTTACAACTACACTTGCTCTACCAAAGATACTAGAAGAAGTTCTTCAGGATGTAAGAAAATGATGCCAGAAGAAAATTGGATTTTTAGGAAATGGAGAAAGAGCAACAGAGATGATAAATAGTGATATGTTCTACGTTGAATTCTGTGTGCCAAAAACATAAGACATGTTCAAGTTCTAAACCCGGTACCTGTGAATGTGATCTTATTTGGAAATAGGGTCTTTGCAAATGCAATTAAGATATAAATTCAGATAGGGTCATGCTGGAGTAGGGAGCAGGGGCCTTAATCTAGTATTACTGGTGTCCTTATAAGAGAAGGGACA
>NW_012151332.1:17968-19531 GCF_000956105.1 Propithecus coquereli | reverse complement strand
AGAGAGAGAGAGAGAGAGAGAGAGAGAGAGAGAGAGAGAGAGAGAGAGACATCCTCCTCCCAGTGTTTATATGGTGTGCTTACTGTTCTTTTACATTTGTTAAAAAACACAGATGCATTTAAATTGATTCATGAGTCAGACATATCAATAAACCACAGGAAATTGTATACTTAAGTCTAACCAACACCAAAATCAGAATATAGAACTTCATCAGACCCCAGGAAAAACGCTGATCTGCTTTCTGACACTATAGATTTGATCTCTCCTCTCTATAGTTTCATATAATGCAACCATATACGATGTATTCTTTTGTGTCTAGCTACTTTAGCATAGTTCTTGAGATTCATCCACGTCATTGTCTGTAGTTGGTTCCGTTTCATTGTTGAGTAGTGTTCACGGCATGGATGTACCACAATTTGTTCATCCATTCAGCAACCGATGGATAGTAAGTGTTTAAAGTTCCAAACAACAAGAAATGAGAGCTCCATTTGCTTCATTGACTCACCAACAATTTGGATTGTCAGTTTAAGAATTTTAGCTATTATTTGTCATATTATTGAATTCTAAAAGTAGACACTGGTATAGATGGATATATATAGATGACTTATATATAGTAAACATTCTAGAATCAAGTCCCTTAACACATATATATATGTATTCCAAATATCTTCTCACCGTCTGTAACTTGCCTTTCCATTGCCTTAATGATGTCCTCTACAGAGCAGTTTTTAACTTTGACAAAGATTAATTGTATTAGTTTACTTTTGCTGCTGTAACAAATTACCAAAAACTTAGTGGCTTCCAACACAACTTACTATCTTACAGTTCTGTAGGTTAGGCATTTGAAATGATCTCACCAAAACTGAGGTGTTGGCAGAGCTGCAGTCTTTGTAAAGGCTCTAGGGAAGGAGGTGTTTTCTTTCTTTTTCCACCTTTCGGAAGCAGACCACCTTCCTTTGTCCATCTTCAAAGCCATCAACAGGGCATCTCTCTTACCATTCTTACTTAGTCATATCTCCCTCTGCATTTAAAGATTCCTGTGATTAGATTGAGCCCATCTGGATAATCAAAAATAATTGCCCCTATCTCAAAATCCTTAATGTAATCACATGTACAAAGTTCCTTTCACCTTATTATGTAACACATTCAGAGGTCCTAGGGATAAAGATATGGACAACTTGGGAGGGCATTATTTTTCCCACCACACCAATTTATTGTTTCTTTCCTTTTGTGATACTTTTGGTGCATATTCTAAGAAATCTTTACCTAATCCTAGTTTGCAAAGATTTTATCTTCTGTTTTTTAGTAGGTGCTTTATAGTTTTAGTGCTTATGTTTGGAGCTATCATCCATCTATTTCAATTTCAGTCTTGTCTATGGTGTGAGGTAAGGGTTGATGTTCATTTGTCCCATCTGTAATTAGTTGTTACACCATTTGCAGAAATTATTTCCTACTTGAATGATCTTGACAACTTTGTCAAAACTCAACCTTGGCCATATGTTTCTGGGTACATTTATGGATTTTATACTCTAGTCTACTGATTTGTATGTCTAATCCTATGTT
>NW_012151332.1:14774-15567 GCF_000956105.1 Propithecus coquereli | reverse complement strand
ATTTTATACTCTAGTCTACTGATTTGTATGTCTAATCCTATGTTGATTACACTATTTTGATTACTGTAGCATTTTAGTAAACCTCGAAATCTCTGGAGCTTTCTCTGGAACCACAGGATGAATAATGTCCTTTTATAATTTAACAATTAATAACAAAATTGATTAGCTAATGATAATAATGAACTGCTGCAAATTTGGCACTTTACTTACACAAAAAAACTGTTTTCAGGATTCAGCTGTGACCATGTACAATAATTTCAATTTCATCTTCTTGGAATATAATTTACTGCCTCTACCCCCATGACATGTATCTTATACACCACCTTGTATCTTTTTAATAACATATTTAATATTTCCCAATCTAAGTAGTAAACTCCTCCCATGGATTAAACACATATTTGTATCTCTAATGTTTTGCATTTAACAGGCGCTCAATAAAGAACTGTCAATAACATAGAAGATTATCTGTTAGCAACAACAAAAAAGCTGTCTTTCTGGGAAGTATTCTAACATTTATTGTTAATAAAAGATGCTTCCTGTAAATAACAGTATTCCACAGCACTCACCAAAGGGGTACAGAACAAAGATAAGAAAATAAATCAGCAGAATGCTGTTTAAATAGTGTAACACAAGTTTAAGAAGATTAAGAAATTGGCATGGCTGCTGTCAAACATTGGGCCTGAGGAACTTGGCACCGTTCATCTAAGCTTTTGATCGCTGCTTTTTTTCTCATCTCATTATAATTGTCCTCATTCCTTTATCATTAAGTGTTTCATTATTCTTTGGATAGAAT
>NW_012151332.1:3683-5964 GCF_000956105.1 Propithecus coquereli | reverse complement strand
TTAATAGTATGAATAAAAGGATGTAATTGCAATGTTGGACATATTGCCTTACCCATATGACAACTTTTATCATATAATATCACACAGGAAACACACTTTAGGAATCATTGCCCTAAATCATTTGTGTATTTAGATATTCACTTTTCATGTGGTCTTTTCTCTTTGTTGTTATGACCTTCAACCCAGAAGATTAAAATATTATCTTTGTTTTCTGTTAATCTCATCTTCTGCTTAGTAAAAAGTTGACCAATGTTTTCCATTTCTTTCTTCCAGTTAATTAACTAAATTTTCATGTACTTGTAGGCATGTATCTGTTTATCTAAATCACTTCCCTTGGGAAATCACTTTTCTCTCACTCTAAAAAAAAAAAAAAAACACTACTCAACCTATTACGTTTGGTCAGGGCCAACTCTGCCCAAGAGCGAGCAAGATAAGAGTATTCCATGCTCCTGGGGTCAGGATTGCACACACGAAGCAAACCAAGATAGACAGATTCATCCCCGGAAGCTTTGCAGTCAGAAAAAGTAGGACAAGGAGAGGAGAAGAAAAAGAGGAGAAGTGTGGGGAGGGGAGGGGAGCAGAAGAGAAGGCTCTTGGTTTGCCCAAAATTGCAAGCTGTGAAAACAACATAGGTATTTCATTTCCAGCAACCATTATGCTCATATCCTTTTTGCCTAGGGAAGTTCAATTTAACTGTCTGTCTCAGATAACTGGAAAAGTCATAACAAATGCTTTCTAGTTATTAGCAAGGCATCAATGACTCCTATAGTTCATATTTACCCAAATGATACCCAATATAATTGAATATTTCTCCATTTAGAAGAGACCCTAATTTCATACAGAAATAAGTGATAACTAACTTTCCTCTCTAGTTCCATTTCTGGTTTTTTTTTGTTGTTGTTGTTTTTTTTTTAAGACACTGTATTTGCTAGTACAAGGCTTTTTCTTCAGAGAGTAAGTTGCTTAAGAACAGAGAAGATATGTTGCCTTATTTGCATCTTCCATAAATCTTAGCCGAGTATTCAATAAATATTTGTTAAACTAAATTATTTCTTTGATATCTTAGATAACGTACCATAGAGTTTATTGATTATAATTAATTACTCCATTTCCAATTAAAACTTATTCACTGTAACTCAAATTGCATACCCATCTTAAGATGCTTTACATAAATTGTATTCCAAATTGAATATCATGTTGAGGGATTTCCTCTGCCCTTGCTTCTGGCAGCCTGCTTTTCCTTAATTTGAAACATTAGTCTCTAAAGACTAGTGTTTCCTCTGAGAAGATTATCAAGATTAACAGTCACTCTGTGCTTTCTATTCTACAAGGAATGCTTTTTTCTCAATTTCTTCCAGAAAACAAATGCACTCTCTACTTTTTCTGATTTGTTGGGTTAACTTATGTTATTTTGTTGTTGTTATTGTCCCTGTTATTGTTGTTATTGCTGCTGTTATAATGTTCAAGTTTTGGAGTTAAGCTCTCCACATAACATTGAGAACATTCCCGTAAAGCTCTGGTTTTATGTTGAAATACTAGGGAACAGTAGTCCTACAAAAACTAGAGGAGCAAGTTTGCCTTTTGGTCCCCATATACTTCCGCTATACTGGGATAAAAAGATCTTAATTTATCCACAGGTTTAAATTAACATAAGCTTTAATGAACATTATTTGAACATCTACTTTCTACCAGTTTCTGCTTTTTGTATTGTGGAAACACAGCTGCAAAATACACTTTGCTTTTCTTTCACCAAATGCATTTTATTTCCTTAATATCAGCCCTTGTAATCTAATTCTGATTCTCTTTTTCATAATATTTCTGCTACTTTTTTTTTTTGGCTTGGATTTCTTGTAACCTTCTGTGTTGGTTAAGATATATTATACACTTCACTACTATAATAGAGAGCCTAGATAACTATAGCTTAAACGTGATTGAATCTTTTCCTCGCACTCCTAGCAGTCTGTGTGGAAGCAGTCCAGGGCGTCTATGCTGGATCCACAGTGTCAGGGACACAGGCACATCTGCCACTCTTAGAGGACTGCTTCATCCCCCATTCAGAATGACTCACCTTCACATCTGCAGTCCGGCTATTAAGAAGGTGAAAGGAACACACAAATCAGAGGCTTTCATATACGCCAACATCAGTCATACCAAGAACCAAATCAAAGACTCAATTCCCTTCACAGTAGCAACAAAGAAAATAAAGTATCTAGGAATATATTTAACTAAGGAGGTAAAAGAACTCTACAGGGAGAACTATGAAACATTGAGGAAGGAAATA
>NW_012151332.1:0-3633 GCF_000956105.1 Propithecus coquereli | reverse complement strand
TGGGAGCAGGGAGTGTGCTGCAAATGAAACGAGACTGCTACATTACAAGGGGATGAAAGATGCTGTATCAGTTTCCCAGAGCTGCCTTAACAAAACGCCAAAAACTGAGCAGCTTAAAAAAACATAAATTTATGTTCTCATAGTTTTAGAGGTTAGAAGTCCAAAATCAAGGTGTTGGCAGGGTCAGGGCTCTCTCTGACAGTTCTGGAGAAGCATCCTTCCTTGGCTCCTCTGGTTTCCAGTGTCTGCAGGCAGTCCTGGGCATTCCTTGGCTTCCAGAAGCAGCAGTCCAGTCACTCGGCTGACTCCTCCCTGTGTTTTTCTATCCTCTCCCCTCTGCATCTGTGTGTTCTAATTTCCCCTTTTCCATAAGGACCACTAATCAGTCATATTGCATCAGGGCACACACTAACGACCTCATTTTACCTTGATTACATCTGTAGAGACTTTATTTCCAAATAAGGTCACGTTCTGAGGTACTGGGGGCTTGGACTTCAACATATTTTTTTTTTTTTTGGTGGGGGGAAGACACAGTGACACAATCCAGTCCATAGTATATGCCTTGCTTAAATCTAGCCACGTATAGCATTTATGATACTTCATTGATCTATAAAAGAATATAGCTTAATTTGCAGTGACTCGTATGTGATAGCTCCAACATACTTCAGAGTGGTGATCAAGTACAGAGAAATCCCGTGTTTAATAGCCTGCTTAAGATCATATGTACATCCCTATCTTTATTATTCATATTCTATATCTGAAAGCTTCCAAATATAACCAGCTTTTATTTTTAATTTTTATTTCAGAACATTATGGAGATACAAACATTTTAGTCACATGAATTACTTTTGTACAGTTTGAGTTAAAGTTATAAGTGTGTGCATCACCCAGATAGTGTGCATTGTACCTGTTAGGTGTAAATTTACCCATCCCCTTCTCCCCACTACCTGCTTGATTTCTGTTGAATTATACTACCATATGTACACGAGTGTTGATCATTTAGTTCCAATTTAGTAGTGAGTACATGTGATGTTTGTTTTTCCATTCTTGTGATACTTCACTTAAAAGGATGGTCTCCAGTTCCATCTAGGTTGTTACAAAAGGTATTAGTTCACCACTTTTTCATGGCTAATATTCCATGGTATACATATACTGCATTTTATTAATCTACTCATGTATTGATGGGCACGGGGATTGTTTCCACATCTTTAACACTTGTGAATTGTGCTACTATAAACATTCGAATGCAAGTGTCTTTTTTATAAAATGTCTTCTTTTCCTTTGGGTAAAGACCCAGTAGTGGGATTGCTGCATCAAATGGTAGGTCTACTTTTAGTTCTTTGAGGTATCTCCATATTACTTTCCATAGAGGTTGAACTAGTTTCCAGTCCCACCAACAATATACGAGTGTTCCTTTCTCCATGCATCCACACCACCATTTGTTATTTTGGGAGTTTTTGATAAAAATCATTCTCACTGGAGTTAGGTGATATCTCATTGTGGTTTTGATTTGCATTTCCCTGATGATTAGGAAATTGAGCATTTTTTCACATGTTTATAGGCCATTAGTCTATCTTCTTTTGAAAAGCTTCTGTTCAAGTCTTTTGCCCACTTTTTAATGTGGTTGTTTGACGTTTTCTTGCTGATTTGCTTGAGTTCTTTGCAGATTCTGGTTATTAGCCCTTTATCAGATGTATAGAATGCAAATATTTTCTCCTATTCTGTAAGTTGTCTATTTGCTCTATTGATTGTTTCCTTGGCAGAAGTTTTTTAATTTAATCAAGTCCCATTTATTTTTGTGTTGCTCTGATTGCCTTTGGGGTCTTCTTCATAAATTCTTTGCCTAGGCAAAGTTTTTCCAACCTCTTCCTCTAGAAATCTTACAATTTCATGCCTTAGGTTTAAGTCTGTTATCCATCGTGAATTAATTTTTGTGAGTAGTGAGAGGTGCAGATCTTGTTTCAGTTTTTTACATGTGGCTATCCAATTTTCTCAGCACCATTTTGCATAGGGAGTCTTTTCCCCATTATATATTGTTGTCTGCTTTGTCAAAAATCAGATGGCAATACGACAATGGTTTTATATCTGAGTTCTCTGTTCTGATCCATTGGTCTATGTCTCTGTTGTTGTGCAAGTACCATGCTATTTTGGTTACTATAACCCTATAGTATAGCTTTAAGTCTGATAAAACAATGCCTCCTGATTTGTTCTTTTTGCTTAAGGGTGCTTTGGCAATTGGGGGTTTTGTCTGGTTCCATATGAAGCATAGAATTATTTCATTGCCACTTACTGATGGCTCACAGTTTTTCTAAAGTATACCTTCTATACTTCATGCCACCTGGTTTTATATAATATTTAATCTTTTTTCATTCCTGTTCAAATTTTCATTTCAAGATCCCTTGATAGGGATTATGACTCTTTATTCCTAAACCAGTATTTGGAATGTTTATAGTGGGCATGTTTTTAACAATCCCTGGTAAAATAGAGTAAATGGTGTTTCAAAAAGTAAAATAGGCATATTTCCTCTAAAACACTTCAGTCTTTTGTACACTAGTATATATTGAATAGTATGAAGAAAAGGATGTAATTGCAGTGTTGGACATATTGCCTTACCCATATGCCAACTTTTATCATATAATATCACACAGGAAACACACTTTAGGAATCATTGCCCTAAATCATTTGTGTATTTAGATATTCACTTTTCATGTGGTCTTTTCTCTTTGTTGTTATGACCTTCAACCCAGAAGATTAAAATATTATCTTTGTTTTCTGTTAATCTCATCTTCTGCTTAGTAAAAAGTTGACCAATGTTTTCCATTTCTTTCTTCCAGTTAATTAACTAAATTTTCATGTACTTGTAGGCATGTATCTGTTTATCTAAATCACTTCCCTTGGGAAATCACTTTTCTCTCACTCTAAAAAAAAAAAAAAAACACTACTCAACCTATTACGTTTGGTCAGGGCCAACTCTGCCCAAGAGCGAGCAAGATAAGAGTATTCCATGCTCCTGGGGTCAGGATTGCACACACGAAGCAAACCAAGATAGACAGATTCATCCCCGGAAGCTTTGCAGTCAGAAAAAGTAGGACAAGGAGAGGAGAAGAAAAAGAGGAGAAGTGTGGGGAGGGGAGGGGAGCAGAAGAGAAGGCTCTTGGTTTGCCCAAAATTGCAAGCTGTGAAAACAACATAGGTATTTCATTTCCAGCAACCATTATGCTCATATCCTTTTTGCCTAGGGAAGTTCAATTTAACTGTCTGTCTCAGATAACTGGAAAAGTCATAACAAATGCTTTCTAGTTATTAGCAAGGCATCAATGACTCCTATAGTTCATATTTACCCAAATGATACCCAATATAATTGAATATTTCTCCATTTAGAAGAGACCCTAATTTCATACAGAAATAAGTGACAACTAACTTTCCTCTCTAGTTTCATTTCTGGTTTTTTTTTTGTTTGTTTTTTTTTTTTTTTAAGACACTGTATTTGCTAGTACAAGGCTTTTTCTTCAGAGAGTAAGTTGCTTAAGAGCAGAGAAGATATGTTGCCTTATTTGCATCTTCCATAAATCTTAGCCGAGTATTCAATAAATATTTGTTAAACTAAATTATTTCTTTGATATCTTAGATAAC
>NW_012151331.1:5344-5738 GCF_000956105.1 Propithecus coquereli | reverse complement strand
TTAACAGTGCAGTAGAAATTATACCAAATGACAAAATTATTTTTGCTTTTTTGCTGCATATATAAATGGCTCTGGAGATTGTTGCCATCAGTCACATATGTAAATGGGCTTGCAGTTATTACTAAACTCCTCTTCAGTGATAGAAATCAAAATGTGTATGGAGTCTTATGCTACCTCTGGGTTAGCTGTACAACCTACAAAAAACATCGGTATATAGGTTAAATATGTATGGACAGGAAACAAGGTAACCAATTACTGAGTGAAGAAAGGAGAGAATGATGTAGCATCCTTCCCGGTGCTCTGAAAAGTTGTGCTGTGCAATTAAAATATCCTTATTCCATAGTCTGTTCTTTATTATGTATAATTCATGTAATCTGTAACCTATGGGCAAGAC
>NW_012151331.1:4780-5294 GCF_000956105.1 Propithecus coquereli | reverse complement strand
GTGGTGTTGGTAGTGGTGGTGGTGATGGTGGTGGTGGTTGTGATGGTAGTGGTGTTGGTGGTGGTGGTGGTGATGGTGGTGGTGGTGATAATGGTGGTGGTGGTGGTGGTGATGGTGGTGATGGTGGTTGTGGTGGTGATAATGGTGGTGATGGTGGTGGTGGTCGTGATAATGGTGGTGGTTGTGATGGTAGTGGTGTTGGTGGTGGTGGTGGTGATGGTGGTGGTGGTGATAATGGTGGTGGTGGTGTTGGTGGTGTTGGTGGTGGTGGTGGTGATGGTGTGGTGGTGATGGTGATAGCGGTGGTGATAATGGTATTAAGAATTGGCGCTGTGCCCTGCTGTTACCTCAGACGGCTGGGGTCTACATAGAAGAAAAATGGCCTGCTTTTCTTACAAACTAAACTGGGGACTCCCCTAATCCTTTGAGGCGTAAATGAGTAGTAAACTAGAGGTACAGAGGTACCAGTAGCATAACTTCCAAGGACAGCCAAAGTATATGAGAAGCACAGTAT
>NW_012151331.1:3029-4730 GCF_000956105.1 Propithecus coquereli | reverse complement strand
ACTGATAGTATCGTGATAGTATAGAAGTAGATAATATAGAAGCTTTCTGTCTAAAGTCACAGTTTGTTAAACATTTAGAAGACCTATATAGGAAAAAAAAAACTATTGTTGTAACAAGTGCGTGAAAGATTTCATCAAAAAGGGACGACACTGTACACTAGAAAATACAGAAAGTAAATATTGAATATTATGTATTAGAGATTTCAAACAGAAGAGTAGTCCTAATAATTTGAAGAATTTGATAAGCATGACTCTTGAAATAATTCTGTAAGGAAGTTATGTTCACTGTATATAAATTATTACAAACAGTAGTGAATTGTAAATGGTAGATATGTTTACTTAAATGCGAAGACTTCTGCTTTCTGCTGCGGTGGCATAGCAAGGATCAGATTAACTCTCCTGCCCTAAACTGCTAGAAATTACAATATATATGAAATATGATGGTTTTCAGATGTACGACAAGCACAGGTTTGTGATCCCTGGCAGAACATAGACAGACAAAGTGAGGTGTGTCCTGTGGTCGCCCAGCCTTCTACCTAATGACAGTTACCAAGTTACAGTTCAGAGAATAGAACAGACAGCCTTGCTGAAGTGAAGAGACAGGATTGGCATTTGGGGAAGCCACAGTAAGTAGAATTTGCAAAGGCAGGTACTGGAGAGGAGGGAGCTTCCCAGAGTCAGGGCTCCAGAAATCTTCAAGGAGTCCCCTGAGTACTTTGGCTTAGTACTGATTTGCACATGTGTGAAAGGAAACTTCCTGAGGCCAGGCAGAGAAACACTGGAAAGCAGTAGGCTGAACAGTCGCTGGGGTCAAACAGGGCTGGGAATAGTTAATGTTCCCACCAGCCAGAGTGGAGATAAATTGTACATCAGGTAGAGTACTCAGAAGGACATTGTCATAGGAATGAGGCTAATTCGCTCTAGATTAAAAGGTGTTCTGGACCCAGAATGTCTGGCATTCCAAAAACATATGTGGCATGCAAAGAAGCAAGAAAATATGACTCAAAACCAGGATAAAAATAATTCAGGAGAAACAGACCCAGAAAATACAGGTGACAGAATTAGTAGACAAGAATGTTAACATAGCTATGATAAAGTAGAGGGAAAACACAAATTTGATGAAAACTGAGGCATAAGGTATATTTTTAAAGGTCCAAATGGAACTTCTAGGGATAAAAACAACAATATCAATTTTTTAAAAATGCTGGGTGGACAGATTAGACACAGAAGAAGGAAAAAAATGAACTTGAAGAATAAGAAAAAACTATCCAAATGATATATAGAGAGGAAAAAGACTTTTTAAATTTCAAAATATTATAGGGGTACAAATGTTTTTGATTATATGGATCAGTTTTGTAGTGCCGGAGTTAGGTCTATAAGTGTGCCCATCACCCAAATAGTGTTCATTGTACCCATTAGGAAGGTTTTCAACCATCCCCTCCTCCCCCCTCCCCCTGCTTGATTTCCACTGAGTTTTGCTATACGCATGTGTGCTCATTAGTTAGTTCCAATTTAATAGTGAGTACATGTGGTGTTTGTTTTTCCATTCTTTAGATTTTTCACTTAGGATAATGGTCTCCAGTTCCATCCAAATTTTTGCAAAACAAATTAATTTATCCTTTTGTATGGCTGAGTAGTATTCCATGGTACACATATACCACATTTTGTTGGAAAAAGACTTTTTAAAAAGAGAGAGAATAG
>NW_012151331.1:0-1329 GCF_000956105.1 Propithecus coquereli | reverse complement strand
TCTGAAAAGTTGTGCTGTGCAATTAAAA
Source organism: Propithecus coquereli (assembly GCF_000956105.1). Classification (NCBI taxonomy): domain Eukaryota; kingdom Metazoa; phylum Chordata; class Mammalia; order Primates; family Indriidae; genus Propithecus; species Propithecus coquereli. Next base: position 1,301 of record NW_012151331.1, on the reverse strand, counting down.
TATCCTTATTCCATAGTCTGTTCTTTATTATGTATAATTCATGTAATCTGTAACCTATGGGCAAGACTTCCACTTCAGTAGTCAAAATTACTACAGGGACTTCCTCAAAGCCTTTGAAGAAGGCTTTCCCACCTTTCCCATCAATTCCCATCCCACAAATTGTCAAAAAGAAAATCAACGTTTCTAAGATTAAACCTGGGTTGCTTCACTTATGATTTCATGAAGCATAATAAGTTAAGTTGAGCTGGGTGTGGTGGTGTGTGCCTGCAGTCCCAGCTACTCAGGAGGCTGAGGCAGGAGGATCACTGGAGCCTAGCAGTTTGAGACCGCCTGTGAGTGAACAGAGTGAGACCCTGTCTCTAAAAATACATACATACAAACACACATACATACATACAAACATACATACATACAAACATACATACATACAAACATACATACATACAAACATACATACAAACATACATACATACACACAAGAGGCCCACTGTAGATGGCAGCATCCCCTGTCATTTGCTAAACATCTCCCTTAAGAATTTCACTTTTCTTTATCCTCTCTCAACTAATCATTCTCTCCCGTTGGCACACAAACATCATTTGAAGGGAAATAATTGCCATTAGGCTACACAGAAGTCTCTTTTTTTCCCATTGGATTTGCATTTCAGTCTGCATTCGGAAGGAGATCTTTGTACAGGTTTTCTACTTCACACAGCTCCAGGAGGCTCCATTCATTCCCATGGTCTGTGTTAATAAATGTGTATTACTCTGGTCCTGTCTTTAAGGAATGAACTAGCAAATGAAATAAATATTTTGGGACTTGAGTGACATTGGAATACAGCGTTGTGAGTTACCTGTAATCGTTTGTTTGTAATAGTACCGTGTTATGTGTGTGAATAAAATGGTTTCCACCCCAGGATTCTCCCATGGCCTCATTTATTTGCTATATAGTGAAGGGAGAGGCCATTCTCACTCCTCTTGTCTTGGAAAATTGTATTTACCTCATGAGATCTGTCTGCAACTTAGAAGCAGGCAATATAACATCTCTTGACTAGTTCGAAAGAATGAAATTCAACTAAGCTATACTTAAGTATGCTTTCTTCTACAAGTTTCCTTCCAACACCACACATCCCAATGACTTATCAACTCAAATACCTTAGCGAGTAGTGGATTTATACTGAGACCAAATATGTGACTTTAGTGATACTATCTAATAATTCTTTATTTTCTTTCTGGGATTTTTGCAACTTAGAACACAATTATTATTACTCATTGTATCCAGGTAGTCTTTTTTTTTTTTTTTT
>NW_012151330.1:1250814-1256475 GCF_000956105.1 Propithecus coquereli | reverse complement strand
TATATTTATAATTCCAGGCCCTTGAAAGCAATCATGGTAGTTAAGAACAAAGTTTTGAGTCATTAAGATAGAGGCCAACTTGGAACATCTCTAGTGAGATGAAATCAGGAAACTGGCATTAGAACCCCACAGAGTTAGTCCTTTCCAAGACGCAGGAATCAGGCTGGCATTGTCCCTCTGGTTCAGCGGAGTGGCCATGGCGCTCCTCCTTGGCGAGCCTCACTCCTGTCCACCCACCTGGCACCACGGCGGGGACGGCCACCCGCCCCCTTGCTCCAGCGAGCCGCCACCCGCCTGGCCTCCCGAGCCTGCAGTTGGTTTCCTAAAATCCCATTGTTAGAAACACTTGAGCATCACTGAAAAAGAAATATGCGATTTGGTTTAAATGCCAGTTTCTTCAAGAACCTGATATTTCAGTTACAAATAATTGAAGATCCTTTTTAAAAAGAAAATTCGACTCCCTCGTAATCAACTACTTTATGTGAAGAAAAAAGGCATTGTTACAATGGCTCAAAACCGTTCTTCCAATGCGTGCGACAGACTCAGTCCGGCTCTAACTAGCAAAGGCTTTGCCCACGTCCTCCTTCCCTTTGTACTTCCTCTTCCCGTGTGTGAATGGTATGTACCGGTATTTGATCATGTGCTGGGAAAACAAACAGACAGGCTGGAGTTACTTCAAAAGTTTCCTGATCACATTTTCCCCAAATCTTGAACAGCCAAAGCCCCCTCCCCATCTTTTCTACGTATCAGATGAATGAAACCAGGACTCCAGTAACATGCTTCTCGTCTCCCCTCCACACAGCAAAACCTCCCACTGCCCAGATGATCTGGCCTGAGGCCCAGCTGAGACCCTGTGGCTCTGGGAGACGTTTCTTGAGCCCTCCCTGCTACACAAGAAGAGCTGGAAGGGCGCGAGGCGGCCCAGGGCCCTCTGTGCTGCCGATGCCCCTGGGGCGCAGAGCGAGGGCCACGGTCTGGGTTAACTTCACACAGCACCCTCCTCCTCGGGGGCCTGCGTGCCCCACCAAGAACAGCTGCTGCAGCACGCGGACCCTGGCCCGGCACAGCCAGGGCTTTCCTGCTTGGCTCTCGGGAAGGGAAGCTGCTACTGAAAGAGTCCGAGAGCCCGCTCGCTGCGACAGCTGAGCTCGCACGTTTGCACGCACGGAACGTGGGGGACGTGGAGCACTGCACTGTCGCCCAGGACGCCACACCGCCCAACAGCTCTACGGCCACGCTACGCGGGCTGCCACCACCCGCACGGCTCATCTGCGCCTTGCTGCCAGTGCTGCTGAGGTGCCCGACATGAGCGCCGCGCGGCGCCCGGCAGTTACCTTTATCTGCCTCTTCATCGTGATACAGAAAAGCATGATGAAGTACATCACCAGAATCGGCCAGAACACCGGGACGTTGAACGCGTCGAAGAAGGTACAGATCATGGCCACAAGGATGCCCTTGGTAGCTGCGTGCCTTCGGGTGAGGAGAGAAGGTTAGCGCTGCCGTCCGCAGCCAGCCCTGGGCACCCGCCGGCCGCCTCAGGCCTCGCAGCTGCGCCTCCCTCGCCCACAAACTGGAGCATCGCGGGGAGGGGTCCCTCCCCTGGGTGGCACGTGAGCAGCCTGTCCTGGGTGTGTAGTTGATACGCATGTGCTGTACTTAACCACCAACACATCCTCCTCTCAGTCCCTTGAAAGCTAAGAAAACATCGGTGCTGAGGCCGAGTGCCCGCTACCGACCGACCTGCCGTCTGGAGCACGGGCCCAGGCCCTGCACCTGCCGTCCAGGAGCTGGCAGAGCACGGCTGTCGCTCTCTCCCACCCGGCACACAGCTAGCCCTGCCGTCACCTTCACATCAGGCTCGCGCTCCCCACTCAAAGCCCCCTGGCGCTCCCTTTCCCACAGAACCAAGGCCAAGCTCCCCGGGGGCTTCCAGGTCCCCCACCCACCTCCCACTGCAGCATCTCTGGCTCATGCCACAGGGACTGGCTGAGGCCTGCCTGTCCCCACACACACTAGAGGGGTCAGTCTGCTTATTCAGTTTACGGATCCAACAGAGACTCTGGCTCTCCCTGTGCCCCTGGGGCAGGGGCACAAGACAGGACCAACATATGCGGTCACAGAACTCCTGTCCCTCTGACAGAGCTGCGCCCACCGTGTCCACCCATCCCACACACCATGGCCTCTCGCTGCCTACAGGAGCCCGGGCCTGCCGGAGACCTGGAGAGGCAGCCATACCTGCAGCGGGCCTGGCCCTGTGCCCTGCTCAGGACTCTCAAGAACTAACTACTAGAGGAGAAAGCCGGTCCACCCCTGCTGGCCACGGGAGGCCACAGGCCCGGAGGGAGGGAGGCAGAGCAGCAGACTGGCGGGCAGGCCTGCCCTCCTGGGCCTGGGTCTGTGAGGGAACCAGCCCCCAGAGCGCTGACGCTAACTGGAAACCCAGAGAGGGTGCGAGGCCGGGGGCATATCTCCGAGAAGGGCCCTGTGAGTCACCGCATGCCCAGCCCAGCAGGCACCTTTCAGATGAATGAACGTCACAAAGCACAACACAACTCTCGTTTCTTTAAGAAGCTGAATTGGCTGTCTAATTAGAACAAAACCAGCAAACTCTAACAGTCTTAATAGCTATACTCTAATACCTGTAAGGGTTATTAGCTCACCAAAATTTAAACTCTGGAAGCCTTCGAATAAAAGGACGAAATTCCTCGTTCTGTTTGGTTGGTAATGACGGGCCATCGTCTGAAAGGCACAATAACAATCAGAGAAGAAGCACCTTTACATTTTTGTTTCTATCACATTTTTAAGTTTTTCCTGAAGAGGTTTTGAACTAGTAGGCGTCATATATGGAAATATGGATTTATACCGTCTAATCACAGATAAAATGGGGATCTGTGTTAACTTATAAGTCAATTCATTACTTTAGAAGATTCTACTAGAATTTTTTTAAGAAAAGACTTCTAGGCCGGGCGCGGTGGCTCACGCCTGTAATCCTAGCTCTCTGGGAGGCCGAGGCAGGCGGATTGTCTGAGTTCAGGAGTTCGAAACCAGCCTGAGCAAGAGCGAGACCCCGTCTCTACTAAAAATAGAAAGAAATTAATTGGACAACTAAAAATATATAGAAAAAATTAGCCGGGCACGGTGGCGCATGCCTGTAGTCCCAGCTACTCGGGAGGCTGAGGCAGGAGGATCTCTTGAGCCCAGGAGTTTGAGGTTGCTGTGAGCGAGGATGACGCCACGGCACTCTAGCCTGGGCAACACAGTGAGAGTCTGTCTCACAAAAAAAAAAAAAAAAAAAAAAAAAAAAAGACTTCTACACTTGTTAAATACACAGAAGAATCCAACCGCACACATGTTCTCAGGAACATCAACCGTACTCCGTGCAGGTCCATATAGAGCGCGAGGAACTCACATTCACAGACAAGCACGGCGGAGGCGGCAGGGCCGCGTGCACCTGCACACAACCAGCCGGGCGCTCAGCCTCTGCCCGCGCCAGCTGCCCGCGCCAGGCCTGCGCTCATCTACCCCCACAGATGGACAAACGGAGGACTACATATAAGGGGTCTCCCCGTGATTTTCCAGTCTCCCCCAATAGCAGCATTAAATGAAAGGGGTGTGTCCCCTTTAATATTTTCAGTAAATATTCCACAGAGAAAAAATCACAGGCTTCTGGTCACACAATTTGAAAACAGTCGTGCTCAGAGTGTTTGTCCCATAACAAAGAGGACTGACCGCGCGGGGAGCTGCATCTGCATTTTTTCCAGCAGTGGCAACAGGTGTGCCTGGAGTGAACAACTGTCACTTGCTCCCTCGCGGAGGGCTGCCCAGTCAGGCGCACTCAGCCCAGCTGGCGGGGACGGCCAGGGAGCAGTCCGCGCCTCACCGGCTGGCACACACTCACCAGGAACATTTCCAACTCATCACCCCCCAGCAGTCAGAGGCCACCCAGCCTGGCCCTCCCCATAGGCGGCCAGGGTCCCCATGGTCTCTGAATCACAGCGAGCTGCCTGTGGAAACCTAACCGGTGCATCGAGAGGTGATTCCGAGACAGGCTGTCTATTCAGGAAGGCGAGATTCAGGAGGGAGAGCTCTGGAGTCAGACGTCTAGGCCCAGATCCCTGCTGTTGTGCGCTCTGCCATGTGACCTTGGACAAGTTATATAACCCTGTGCCCCAGTTTCCTCATCTGCAAAATGGGGTAACAGACTCAACACCTACTTCATGGCTATTAAGATGGTTTAAGTCGTCCTTCTACAAGCAAATGTACCCCGATCACCCAACGTTTCAAGTGCATTGAAAGAACAGTCCCGAATGTTTTTAGGGAACATGCAAAGAACACAAAGTCACAACCCTGCCTGAACAAACAGCACAGTGCACAGCTCTACTCATACCTGAGTCTTCCATTAAGGAAGGATCCACTTTGGGAGAAAGAAAAGCTATGAAAAGGTTTAGATGGTAGATTCCCAAGGCGTAGGTCACAATGTACCAACCCTGGAAGAGAAGAAAACACAGCGTCAGTGACAAGCTTCAACCATCCGCCAACCTGGACCTATTTGTGTTTTAACACTCCGGTTAACTCTCGTCTTGGTTTTGACTGATCTTAAAAGCAAACACAATTTACTTTATGGCAAGGAGGCTATAACTTACGTGAGAAGGAAGTACAGTAGTGACGGTTTATCTCAGATTACTTTGTGGGTCTGATACTACCCAAAGTGGACAGCCCAGGGCCGAGAGTAAACGTCTGCATGGGCTCAGTCAGATGCAGATGGTACCTGCAGCCGCTGGCTCCCGCCCAGGAGGGCAGCAGAAAAGGAGGCTTTTCTCAAAAACCACGTGCCAAGCTACAGGCTGGGGCGCGCGCAGCCTGGGCACCGGAGTGGTGGTGTGCACGCCCAGCCCAGAGCCCCGCCGTGAGCAAACAGGTTCACCTGATGCGAGGCAGAGCCTCAGCGGCCACGGAGGATGTGCTCACTGACACTCCTCTGTGGACTCACGTCGCCAAAGACGCTTTGCCAAGAGCGTTCGTGATGTCTGCCCAGAAGAAATCCGGGCCAGGAAATCAAGAATAAGGTTTTTAAAAATGCTTTAAAGCCAAGCCTTCCTCAAGATGCAAAGAAGCAGGACAGATGCTGGCAGGACGCCTGCATGCAACACGCTGACTTGCAGCTAATTCATTTTAACAATCACCAAGTTTACCCCATTAGAGACCAGAACTGCACTATCAATTTTAAAAGCCTCAACTTTTTCATTCAAATAAGATGAAATCTCTGCCTAAAAAATTTTCAAGTCAGACAACTAAAAATTAGATGTGAAAGTTTAATGTTTATCTTCATGTTGCGGGCCAAGCCTGAAGGGACGCCCAGTTAGGCATAAACTGGGTTTAGAACACAGGAAAACCAACCCGTGTGTTGCAGTCCCCCACTGTTGCCTGAATTCCCTAATTTAAGGTTTCTAGGTCATTCTTTCCATTAAAGAACGGACAGAGTTCCAATTTAAAAAAAGAAAAAAGCCCAAGATCAATTACAGCAACCTCAACGTTAGTTTTAAACATCCTGCGCAGACTGGGTCCCACACTAATAAACTAGGGCGGGGCCTCTCCCCTCACAGCACGCCATCGCGCGGGCACAGATGCTGACGAAGAACAGCGTCTACGTTCAGTTCACTG
>NW_012151330.1:1221698-1249789 GCF_000956105.1 Propithecus coquereli | reverse complement strand
CAAAAAAAAAAAAAAAGTGATTATTAAAGACCATGTCCTTCAAGATAAATTGGACCAACAACACGCCAACCCACACCACACCCAGATAAATGAACAGAACAAAGTCCGTCATTTCAACCCAAACCTACCTGCAACAGGTAAACTCTGATCATGTAGACAAAGCTGAGGCCCAGCGTCACGACCCATCGCACAGCTGTGTACGGCGTGGACTTGTCTAGCCAGGACTGATAAATCTAGAAAGACAAGGTTCAAAAGCATGAAGTGGACCCTGTAGCTCCTGCACCAAACTCTGCTAGAAAGTGTACTCTCTGCTGTAGCCAGCTTTCCATTTTAAAGAGCTAATTACAACAGCAAGAGGAAGGGTGCCATGGCTCACGCCTGTAGTCCCAGCACTTAGGGAGGCTGAGGCAGGAGGATCCCTAGAGCCGAAGGGTTCAAGGCTGCAGTGAGCTGTGACTGCGCCACTGCACTCCAGCCTGGGCGACAGAGCGAGGCCCTGTCAGGACAGGAGGGAGGCAGGGAGAAAGAGAAAGACATAGAGAGGGAGAAAAGAGACAGAAAGAGAGAGAAAAGAGAGAAAGAAAAAATGAAATAAAATAGCAAGATATGGTGGATCATACATGTACTGGCACAAAGCAATGACCACAATCAATCCAAAAATTATCAGTAATTCCTGAGGCAGGTTCATTTCCTAAGCAAAAATACTACAAACAATCTCTCATTGGAGTGGCTGTGATGCTCCAAAGGGATGGTGGTGGGGGAGACCTGACCTCACCCAGAGAGAGGACTGCACCCCAAACTCCCACCTCACAGCATAGCCCTCGTTGCCACGCCCCCTCCCACAGCCCACTTCTCCACGGGGCCTTCCCTTCCGCCTGCCCCGGCAACAGAGCTTGCGCGTGCGTGCACCGAGGCAGCTGTGGAAATTACCGAGGGAACCCTTAGTTTTATATATTTTTTTAATTTTTACATATATGTGCTTTTAATTTTAATTTTTAAATTTAATTTTTAAATTTTAATTATGAAAATTTTCAAACATTCACAGAAGAGAATATATGAGCCCACACATACCCATATCCAACTTCAATAATTATCAATAGTTTTCCATACACTATTTTTTAATTAAAAAGTCCATAAATTTCTAATTGTGCTGAGATATTAGGCCCCGTAATTGTTCACTGAATCAGACACACCGTGTCCAAATGCGGTCCTAGGCCCCGGTGCTCTGCCAGGCAACCTCCAACACAGCCCACAGGCACCGAGACCTACATCCACCTGACCAACACCTAAACCTTTCATGCCCAGGGAGCCACGTCCAGCAGCCGTCTGCAGAGAAGAGGCAGGGCGAGGGCTCCCAGCCCATGTGGACTCGGGTGTCCAGGGAGGGGATGGCAGGGGCAGAGCAGCCGCCACTACTGTGTCTGTACCTCCTGGGAGCCAGGACCGAAAAACACATATGTGGGTGGACACCACGTGTGGCCTCGAAAGCCTAAGCTCTTCGCATCTGGCCCTCGACAGAAAACACAAGCGCGCGTGTTCGCAGTGAAGAGCTGTCTTCAGACCTATGGTTCAGTGAAGACGTTGCCCGGCCTCCATCAGGAGCGTTAGCAAACACACCCTTCAGGAAAATGTGTCAGGAGTCCATAATTTCTATTTCAAATATTTATACTAATCTTCTACAAATAAAAACCCACCAACCTGTCCAAGCCTCGTGAAAAATCTGTACACCACTGAAGGTTTCCCATGGACGGAATCTCCAACACTGTCCCCTTCGGACATTCTGTAACTGAGAAAAACATGAAATACTTTTAAATAAAAAGCATTCAGGGATGTAAAAACTTGGTCCTATTTTCACCCATATGCCAAGTAGGTTTTTACAATATTCACTATTTCATCCACACCATTTCTTTGTGTGTTTTTACCATGAAACGTTCAGGAAAAAGACACACACAAGCACACAGGCTTTGGAGGAGGGAAGGGACAGCACCAGGTGACCACGCCAGGCAGCACGGGACGAGCTGTCCTTCCCACTGCTAGCACCGCGCTCCCACATGCGTGGTGCCATCCAGCCCTCCAGCAGCAGGAGCCACCCTTGCTGCCCCCCTGGTCCCTGGCTGGCCCAGCACCGTGCTGCACACCCTCCCTCCAGGGCCCTTGTCCTCTGCGGATCCCTTGGGGCCCCCCAAGAACCCCCTCTTCTCTATGCCCTGTCCTGGGTCTCTGGTCTGGCAGGAACAGGAAGGGTCCCTGAACAGGAACACGTCATCTACAACTCTCAGGTCATCCAACTATCTGTGTTCCAGTTTCTCCTCTGACAAGTGGAGGCGATCAAATCTGTGCTATTTCACCATGCTGCTGTGGTTCCACGCGGAATTCACCTGAGAACCCAGGGGCCAGAGGTCACATACATTATCCCACTTAATTCCCAGATGAACAAGCGAAGGGGCGTCATTACCCTTTCTCATAAAGGAGGAACTAGTTCCAAATAGTCCAAGCCATGTGTCCAAGGTCACGCAACAGCTCTGCTCCTGGGCACGCCCACAGCCCAGCCTGACACCTGGCTCCTCACCTGAGCACGCTGCCACCCTATGCTGAGATGACACGTTTTCGCTGGACTCGCCATTCTTCGGGAAAGCACCCCTGAGGCACCAGGGCTTTCCAGCTGTCACTCCTACTTTAAAGATGAGATCCTTGTGGGCCCTAGGCTAGGGAAGATGACGGGGGCAAAGCTCACTGTCACCTGCAATTCTGTACGTGGCAGCTGCCCAAACGCCACCTGCTGCCATGCAGGTGAAGAGGATAAGACTTCAGTTTCAAGTTTGGTTTTAAGTCCCACCTGTGCCGAATGGCTGTGAGACCTTCAGCAAACCCTCTGGCCACGTAGTCGGCCTCAGTTTCCTCATCTGTAAAATGAAACTCTATTAAACTCCAGACACAAAGGCACAGACATCATTCCACAGCAACCCCTGAGGTTATCTTATTGTTCCCATTTACAGATGAGAAAACTGAGGCTCACAAAGGCTAAAGAGTTGCCCCAGCCGATCAGCCAGTTCACAGTGGGGCTGGAACTGAAACCCTCACCTGCCTGAGACTAATACCTTCTAAATCACATCCTCACTGCGAGCGCTTAGAAAATCCGCCTCTTTTTGAAATGAAGTCAGCAGGCTACAGGGTATGATCTGGACCTCAAGTGGATACACTTTCCAATTACAACCTAAATATTAAAGTTATCAGCCAGGTGAGGTGGCTCACACCTGGAATCCCAGCACTCTGGGAGGCCTAGGTGGAAGGATCGCTTGAGCCCAGGAGTTTGAGACCAGCCTGGGCAACACAGCAGGAACCTGTTTCTACAAAAACAGGTTTTAAAATTTTTAAAATTAGCCAGGTGCAGTGGCAAACCTGTAGTCCCAGCTACTCAGGAGGCTGAGGCAGGAGGATCGCTTGAGCCCGGGAGTTTTAGGTTGCTGTGAGCTAGGATGATGCCACTGCACTCTATCCTGGACGACAGAGCCAGACCCTGTCTCCAAAAAAATAAAATGAAGTTATCTGAGCAGTTTTACTAGGCCACATCATCAAGTCCACACTGGGAAGTGTGAATGTGATTCCATGACACCATTCCCTGGATCCATCAGGTTGAGCGCCAGGAACTCTCAAGGAGGAGACCAAGAAATGCCCCTTGGAGCTGCGTACACCAAAGACACACAATTTAACCAAACAGCCAAACTGTGGCCCCCAGGTCCTTCCCATCTACTTTTCACGAGGTGCATTTTTATATTCTGGGGAGAATTCCATATTTAAATAGAGGCTACATCATAATTAATCACCTAGAATGGCCAGCCATTGAGGCCAAAGCCGGGCCAGCAGAAAGCTACTTCAATCATATTCTTCACTGTATAGTCCTTACAAATGTCTGCTTATTTTATCTGACCAAAGTGTTTACCATTAAAGCACTTTTACTTGAAGTGATAAAGTCATATTAGAAAGAAAATACCTGACTATCCCATTAAAGAATGTTCTCTAAGCAGAGCTGATTGCTTAGAATTTCTCACTCTGCCACTGAATGTATAGAAAACCTACCATAAATGCTTTTGTCAGTTTCTGATTATCTGATAAATATAACATATATATTAAAAAGTGGCTTTACATCTTGATTAAACTCTCTGCCAATAACAGCAGGACAGAGGTAGAGTAGCGTGATTAAGAATGTGAACTTTGGATTCAAACTGCCTGCTTTAGATCCCAGTTCTGTCACTTTCTAGCAGTGTGACCTGGTCGAGCTACCTAAGAATGCCTCGGGTTCCAATCTGGGAAATGGGATGACATCTCTTTTATTCACTGCCGTCCCCAAAGGGCTCTTCTGAGGAGTCAGCCCATGATAAGCCCTCAGAGCCTGGCACGCAGGGAGTGTGCCGGCCCCTGAAACACGTCAGACTTGTTCCTGGGTGAGGGCTGGACCTTGCACCAGCTGGTCTTTCTGCAACCCTCTTCCCTCTGAGGCTCAGTTTAAAGGCCACCTCTTCAGAGTGGCCCTCCATGACTGTCCAAACTGACCACACCACTCCCTCATGTCGTATCACCCTTCATTATATTTTATGTAACAGCTGTTTTCTGTTACCTCTCTGCTTTACTTCTCAATTTCCTCGTACTAGAATGCAAGCTTCTTGGGGGGCCCTTGTCTGGTCCAGGGCTGGGCCCCACCAGCTGGAAGTGCCCGTTACACAGCAGGCAGCCAGTAAATTAACTGTTGAGTGTAACTGCTTCGTGCCCAGTCACAAAGAAAAGAAAAAGATAAAACCATTCCAAGCAGAGACCATGAGTACCATGCCAGAAACTCTACACAAAACTCCACACAGGCCTTGTTCTAGAGCCCATTACGTTGAATGGTTTCTGTGGTCCCTCACTCCTAACACAGGAAGCGGTCCACAGAAAGAGTAAAGTCCTCGGCCAGGCACATGGGGCCATCGACAGTTTGGGTCCTGCTGCCTTTCCCTCCACCTCCACCCCCAAATTCCTCCTGGACAAGGAAAGCCCCTGGATCTTCTGCATAACGGTTCAGGCCTCTGACGCTGTTCCCTCCTCTGAAATGCCGTTCTAGACCCTAACTCTTCCTTCTTCCCAAGGCCACAACCTGGGCTCCTCCCTCCTCTGGGCCTGACCATCTTAGACCTTCACCTGGCCCTTACACCGTACCTTGAGTGAGGTCACCGCCAGCACACATAAGGAGCCGAGTGACCGTGTGAGTCTCAGTTACTGAGGACCCTTTATTCACTCATGGGGAGAGTGCCATCTTACTATGAAACGTCAACCCAACTAAGAATAAAGCACTTCTAGGACCAATAGCCAGTCTCTAAAGAGAAAAGGAAGAAAAGCACGCTGAAGGTTCTCAGGCTGTAAGCAGCCCTGTGGGGTGTAAGGTGCCCTGGCAAGGAAGCAAATGTTAACTTTATCAGCAGGACCACTGACCAGTACACACGTCAGCCTGGAGAATTTACAATTTATTGCCTATATCTGGAATACTATCAAAATACAATCTTGACGGATTTAACCAGTTCCCCTTCACGCCGTTCAGTATGTTCACCCAAAGGCTTAATAATAAATCCTACAGATAAGCCCTAATAAGGAATACAGCGATGGGAAGGCAAGAGGACATCGCCGCACAAATCCATCCCAATTCTCACGGAGCTGTAGGGACCGCAACTGACCACTTTCCCCACATGCCCCTGCAGGGCGGGCAGCGGAGAGTGGTCAGGGAGAGCGGGCTCGCAGCTCTCCCACCGGCCCCTGCCCGGCCCCGGACTCAGCCTGTGCTCTCCCGGCCTCGTCTCCCGGCTCCTCGCGGGCCTCCTGCCGGGCCCGGGCTCAGCCTGTGCTCTCACGGCCCCACGACGACCATTCCCGGCCCGGCCCTCGGCTCGGCCCCGCCCGCCCGTGGCCTTGACAGCCCGGAAGGAGGAGGAGGCGGCGCCGCCCGGCCGTTCCCGCGCCACGCAGCCCGCACCGGCCCCGCCCCTGGCACCTCGCAGCGCCGCTGCGGCCGAGCCGCGGTCTTCCTCGCGGCCGCAGGAAGGAGGACGGCGGGGCAGGGGCGGCCGCCGGCGCTTCGCTCGGGCTCCGGGAAGCTGCAGCGTGAACTTCCGCTCCGTCCTCCGCGGCACCGCCTCCACGGCCTCCAAGATGGCCGCGAGGGCGGGGCCAAGAGCTCCAACCATTTCCGCTTCCGGTGCTGCCGCCGAGGCCGTTGGCGGGGCAGTCCCCTCGGCGGAAGGGACTGAAGCGGCGGAAACGCGCCGCACTGCACAGGCGCAGTTGCGTCCTCTGGCTCCGGGCCCAGCCAAATCCGTTCCAGGGATTGCGATCGCCCAGGGACTGGGCCCCCGCGGCCACGCCTCCTCACGGCCAGATACCAATGGGAGAGGGATTTGCTGGTTGCTAAGGGAACCCCCTGGCGGCAAGATGGCGGCGGCCGGCGAAGAGACACCAACCTCCTGCGGACCGCGCCGGGATCCGCGGACGCGGCCGCCACGGGACGGTAAAGACTGCGGCCCGGCCTGGGCCCGGGGGCGGGTCGCCGCTGTCCTGGGCTCTATTCGGGGCTCGGTCGCTGTAACCCTGGCCCCCCAAGCGTCCCCGTGGGGAGTGGGAGTCCGGGAGCCCGCGCTGAGCCGGGGCCAACGCCGCATGCCGCCCTCCGGCCGGGCTCGCCTTCCCACGCGCATCGGGCCCGCCCTGGTCGCCGCCTTCCCTTCCTCCGCTCCGGGCTGCGGGGGTCCGGGCCACAGGCCCCACCAGCGGGCCGCGGACACCGAGGGCTCCCGCGGGCCCTGTGGCTGCGGTGAGGAGTGGGAAGGCGGGGACGGGCGCCGAGCCTCCTGACTTCCTGGCTGGTGCTCTCGGGGAAAGCTAGGGCGCGCGTTTCACGGGGCGTTTTTAATCCGAGCTGTTAAAATCGAAGAAACATGTCTGGAATGAACTAAGTATCTTCGGGTGGAAGCAGACCTCGATTTATAGCAAATGCAGGAGACTGCGGTCACCCCCTGCCCTCCTCCCATATCCCCTGCCCCCAAGTTGTGCCTTGAAGGCAGGGGAGCTGGTGGGGAGGGGTCGCTGCCCATCCAGGAGCTGCTGGATTCGGGAGTCGGGAGTGGGGAGGTGGTGCACGCAGCAGCTGGTGGGAAGAGATGACGCTGGCCAGGCCCTCCTTGCGTTTAAGTGTGGATTTTGCCCCATGGGGATGGGACACCACTGAAGGGTCCCAGCACAGGGATGGGAGGGTCCTGCTCCTTTTTCTGTACACTCGCTGCTGCCACCCCTTTGCTCTCAGCTGGCTCATGGCTCATCCTTCCTGGCTCAGCTCACATGTTCCCTTTTCAGGAAGATGCCCCCACCCCCACCCCCACTGCCACCTCCCAGACACTGCTGCTCTCTCAGGGACCTGCTCTCACTGTACACTAGCCCTCCTCTCCCTGGGCCTGTCTCCTCAGCACCAGGCAGCTTCTCATCCACGTTGCATACGTAAAGGAACCAGTGGATGGACCAGCAGTAAACAGGAAAACTCATGAAGCCCACGCTGAGCCTGTGAGCAGCAGTGTCCGCGAGTTTGCTGGAGCTGAAGTGCACAGGCACCTCGAAAGGCCCCGGAGGGAGCTGCACACCCACCCTCAGAGCTAGAGACTGCCCCGCCTCCAAATGTCTGCTGAATGTCAGTGCCGTGACTGTGTGTCCCACGCTCACTTGTGCGCATCTTTTCAACATTCAGGTTATGGTGTCTACGTATACCCAAATTCTTTCTTCCGATACGAAGGAGAGTGGAAAGGAGGGAAGAAGCATGGTAAGAAGCTTCTGTGGCTCCTTCTGCAGCTGCCACCTCGCAGATGACAGGGCCAGTTTCCTTGGGGAGCTTGGGCAGGGGAAACAGGATTCCTGGGAAAACCGGCTTTATGGTTTACTTCTGATTATAAAGAGTCAACCTACTTATGTAGAAAAGCCAAGCAATAAAAGAAAGAAAGTGTAAAGTCAAAACCACATGGACTCCCCCCGCCCCAGGAAGTCTGTGCAGCTCCTGGGGTCTGGGCTCCTTCCTGTCTCTGCAGGGTCCACCTGCTCCTGTCGTCCACCCATTTCCTTTACTGCAGGGTTGGTCTTTGGGTATTTTCTTATGCGAGCTCTTTTTGTATCTGTTGACTGTGAGTATTTTCTACATTTTTAAACTTTTAACTTCCGTTGAGTGTTTTTGCAACACAGATACTGCTTATTTTTGTGCTGCCATCGAGGGCCCTCTTCCCCCAGGCCAGGCGTGAAGGCTCAGGTCAAACTCTGTTGTCAGAGCCTGGCCTGGAGAGAGTCATTCCCCGTTTGCGCGTGTGCACGTCAGTGTTGCACTGTGTCCTCCAGCCGCTCTCTCCTCTGCCCTCATGTTGGAGGCAGGTGAAGGGAGTGTCCCCTCTGAGGTCTCGTCCGCACTCTCAATGCCCATGCAGTCACTCTGGCTAGAAGAGCAGGGTGCGCAGGAATGTTCCAGTGAATGTTGTAAGGGCATTTTGTATGTATAAATGTGTTAGACAAGTGACAGAGCCAAAGGCAATCTGGAAGCCCGACAATGCATGGGGTCTTTATGGGTGGCTTCACGGTACCGTGTCTTTTATTAGGTCGCGGGAAACTGCTGTTTAAAGATGGAAGTTATTACGAAGGAGAGTTTGTGGACGGAGAGATCACGGGAGAAGGCTGCCAGCACTGGGCCTGGTCAGGTTAGCTCTGGGGATGGGTGACGAGTTCTCAGAAACCGCCTCGGGTCAGTTGGTCTCTCGCTTCTGGACACAGGAGCCTCTGGTTCCCCTGCCGTGTCTCATCACAGCAGCACGCCAGGTGCGGCAGGGCAGCCGAGGTGCCCCGCAGCTCGCATGGCTTTTATGCCCGTGAGGGATGCCGTGGGGACCCCAGGTTGAGGCTCTGTGTTCACCTGACTGGCAGCTCTGACTTCCCCATAAGGCTTTGTTGGAATAAAGATTTATCAATCCAGAGCTATATTGTTTCCTTTTTTATTTAAAGTTATTTCAGCAACATTTGTCCCCAGAGGAGAAAACTGCTGCGGTGACTCCCACTCCAGCTACACAGGGCTGTCTCTGGGCACCTCAGACCCTCACAGGCAGATGGGGGGTCGGTCCTCAGTTGGGAGCTTTTCTCTGGGGCTCGGCTTTTGGTTGGTTTTTAAGGAGCCTGGGAGAGGGTTCACCCCTAAGTCTCTGACTGGGAGGGGCCTTTGCCTTTGGGCACAGCGCAGTGCATCCTGTGCATACAGATGCCCACAGAGCGCCAGCCTCGGGCCGTCATGCCCACAGCTGTAGGGGGAGGGCCAGACCCATCTCACCATGTTCTCCCTCATTTGCCAGACTGAGCAATGAGAGACACGGATGTCCATTCTGAAATGGTACCTGCAGCCGCCACCGGCCAGGGGACAGAGGAGGTGACTGTTAGTGCACTGGGCGTGCGGGACACAGCTCTGGCCTGAACACCTGTTTCCCCCTCTCCTTGTCCGCATCAGGAAACACCTACTCCGGACAGTTTGTTCTGGGAGAGCCTCAAGGACGCGGCGTTGTGAAGTACAAAGCCGGTGGATATTACGAAGGGGAGGTCGCCCACGGCCTGCGGGAAGGTCTGATGTCCACAGCACTCGCTGGCGCTGTGCAGGGCAGGGCGCTTGGGAGGGGCAGAATCTCACGTCCGCTCAGGTTTGGGAACCACTGACCCGGCCTGACTTTAGAGGTTGGGGAAGTAGGTGGGGGCTTGAGCCCTCCTCTCTCTGTCCCCAGGCTGCGTCTGCTACTGTTCTGTGTGTCCCACTGCTCGAGCCACTGTGCCCGGTGGGGTCCCAGCCTACCGTGTCCTGGGACACTCGCCACACCTCGGTTATCTGCTGCTATGTAACCGCCCATAGCGTCGTGGTTAAGACAGCCACGTTTAATTATTTGCTCACGATCCTGGGGTCAGCAGTGTGGCCTGGGCTTCACCGGGCCGGTCTTCTGTCTCACACGGGGTCGCTGGTGCCCACACGCAGCGGTCAGCCGGGCCTTGACAGCCCCTGAGGTCCTCACAGGCCTGGGAAGCCCCGCTCCAGGGGAGCAGCCTCAGATACTGTGGTCCCTGCCTCCGTGTTCCGTCGGCCAAAGCAGGTCGGGAGGCCAGGTTCACGACCCCCCACATGCACCAGGCGCGGGGCTCTGTGCTGTGCCTTCTCCTCGGCTGAGCCAGCGTGGCCCGGGTACGTCCTTGCCTTTTCCCAGCATTTCCTTATGTGAACAAGTAGAAATATCCCTGGATTTCTGAATTATCCACAATCTGAAAGCACCCTACAACTTACTGAAGCCCCATCCCCTCAGTCTTTCCTCTGACCTTTCAGATCAGAGTGCTCTGAGCAGATCGCGCAGGCCAGGCGTTTCCCTTCTAGCCGTGACGTGGAGCTTTCTCGTAAACCTGCCGACAGATGCGCAGACAGGCCCCGGTCGCGCAGCGGCACTGCCCCAGCAGGACGGGAGAGCACTCTGGGTCACAGATGTGGGACTGAGGGGCCCCTTCCGCCACCCCCAGCCTTCAGGACTGGACCCTGGCGCCACTCACTGGCGCCGCAGGCGACCGGCACTGTGCCAAGTGACACCTGCCGTCCCTGTCCCGGGCAGTGCCCAGGGCCTCCTCGTAGCCTGGCCTGGAGGACCATCTGGCTCCTGGGGGGCCTGAGCCCCGGCCTTGCCCAGAGCTCACCACACTCCTCCACCTGCACGCCCAGGGCAGGGGTCCAAGTCCCTTCTCAGAGGCAGGAGGAGCTGGGAACAGGGTCCGCCCGCACTGGAGGCCAAAGCAAAGCTCATCTCTCTCGGTCCCTTCCCCAGGGCACGGCTTCCTGGTGGACCAGGCTGGACAAGTGTACCAGGGCTCGTTCCACAGCAACAGAAGGCACGGCCGTGGGCAGATGCTCTTTCAGTGAGTGCGCGTCCTGGAGGCGTCGGCTAGCAGCTGGCTGCTCGAGCTGCCCTGGCTGGCGGGTGGGCGAGGCACCCCGGCTTCCAGCCTCTGTGGGTGATCCTCCCCCCAACGCCCAGTTGTTTAAGTACATTCTGTGGTTTTCGTGTCATTCTGTCTTTTTCCCCTTACTTAATGAAATTGATTGTGCATTTAATAGAAAAAACATCAACACCTGCCCCCACCCTATTAAAATACCTCCTGGGAAGGCCAGGCTGGTGGGAGGGTGGAGCCACATTGGGGCTTGGAGGACCCCCATTCCCCACTGCCCTGGAAAGCAGGCCTGCCCTCAAGGCTGGGGGTGGCAGCCATGTCCCCACTGCCTGTCACCAGCCCCACAGCCGGCCCTGGCGAGGCAGGAGCTCTCGGGGCCATCTGCTCAGGGCCTATTTTTGCCGCGTTTCCGGGTGGTATGTGCTGAGCGGGGTCGGGGCAGCTGGTCTGAGTCACCGCTGCCACCTGGCCTCCTCGGCTGAGCGGCCTCTGTGCTTGTCCCTCAGGAACGGTGACAAGTATGACGGCGACTGGGTCCGGGACCAGCGTCAGGGACATGGGGTGCTGAGCTGTGCGGACGGCTCCGTCTACGAGGTATCCAGGGAGTGGGGGTGAGGCCCGGCGCTGGCGCTCTTGGGTGTTTGGAATTGACACGCGCCAGTTCCTCTGCTCCTCGGAACGGAGCGTGGGATCAGTGTCCCTCTCCTCTGCACAGCCCTCAGCTGGACAGACCCCTGCACCAAAGGCAAATTGACAAACAGAGAAAAGCAAACAAAAGTTTGTTAACTTGCGTGCCCGGTGGGTACACCGGAGACACCAGGGAAATGAGCGCACATCAGAGCAGTGGCTTTGCCCCCTGGCGTGGATGCCGTCTCAACCGAAACAGAGGGAAGGGTGTCAGGGCAGCAGTGGGGAGGGGCCAGGACGGCACAGCAGACAGGTGCGGTTTGTGCTGCGGATCTAAGTTGGGGCCACCCCGGCTGGCAAGTCTAGGGGTTTGGGGTCACCCCTCTCTTCCTGGCGCGGAGGGGACAGCCTCACAAACGGAGGTTTCCGTGATGGACATCGATTTTTCTTACAAGAGAGAAACTTCTACTTCCTGTGTCTGCAGTTTCTCAGAATAATCAGCTCAAAATAGTCCTTCTGCCACAGAGGCGTATGTTCGGGTGGCACATGCTGGCTTCCTGCAGACCCCAGTTCGTAACGATGCCTGTGCTCATTTTACTGATGAGAAAACTGAGGCACGCAGAGGGTGACTCAGTTTCTGGGCTCCAGATGGCGCCTGCCTCCCCCCACCAGCCCTTGCATACAGCAGATTCCTGGAACTGTCACCTCATGGAAACGGGTCAGTCGTTTGAGGGTACGACGGGGTGGGCGCCGTCAGCTCAGAGGAGCATTTTGGTGAGAAATGCCCTAGGGTCGAGGGACAGGCAGCCCCTCTCCTGGGTGGTTAGTGGGGATTCCGGGCGCCTTCGAGGCGGGTGGAGGAGATTCAGGCACATGGGAGACCTTTCCAGGCCCCCAAGGGCCACGGTTCACGTGTCTGCCACGTGCATGTGCTGGGCAGGGCAAAATGAGCAACAGCCAGCCTGTTCCCGCGCCGGCACCGACAGCGAGAGGACGCGCGCACGTGCTGTGGCTCCCCTAGTCCCGTGGGGACGCGCTCGGAGCGCCCAGGCCAGCAGGTCGGCAGAGGCCTCTCGGGAAGTGTCAGCCCTCGAGCTGAGGCCGAGTGCGGAGGAGGAGCCCGGGGCGGGGGTGGGGGGAGGAAATGGGCCCAGGCCCGTGGGGAGGAGCTGCGGCCTGGAGCCTGGGAGGGCAGGCGGACCCCTGACTCCTTGTGGTTCTCAGTTGGAGACGGGGAAGGGCGCCACATTTGCCCAAAGAAGGGTGACAGTGGCCCACATGCGGTGCAGAGCGACTTCAGGACGGCTGGGCGGAGACGCTGGGCTTGCCGGCAGGTCGGGTGTCGGGCAGAGACGAGAGGAGAGTCGAGGACGGCCCCTCGCTGTGGCCTGAGCGCTGGATGGACAGTGGGACCTGGCCCAGGATGCGGTCAGGAGGCAGAAACCACAGCAGCCACTTCAGTGGGGAGTTTAGTGGAAAGAATTATCAACGAGGAAAGGGTGGCTGGCTACCAAAAGGGATAAAAGAATCCGGAAATAGCAAAGACAGGAGCGGCCCAGACACCCTCAAAGGTGGGGCTTGGGGGCCAGTTTGGTTGTGTCCAGGGCCAGCTCCTGGCCCGTGGCGGGGAGGCTGGTCGTCCACGGCGTGCGGGGGCTTCTCGAGTAACCAGGCTCTCCCTGGGTCGGCTGCGAGGCACCAACGGAACCGAGGGCTGTCGCCACAGGAGGGATGGCAGAGAGGCTGGCGGGGTCCCCCGGGCATCCCACGGCACCGACAGGAAGGGGCGGCACGTTCAGGTCGTTAACCCTCTGCTCAAGTCACAGCCAGAGAGCCAGAGAGCTGCCACGGCAACGCCGAGGGAGCCCGGGTTTCCTAGAGCCCCGGCGCTGGTGTTGCTGAGAAACGCAGCGTTTGATTGCGTGGGCTGAAGAATCACGCTGTCGGTTGAATCGCTGTCCTTGCCAAGAGTCTCACGTGAAAGTTAGAGCAATGATGGGAAAGAATGTCCCGGAACTGGGAAGAGCCCAGCCCCCTCCTACGATTCCGATTCTGACCTCCATGGAGAGGGCGTGGCTGTAGCTGCAGCTCCAGGTGGTGGAGTTCCAGGGTGCCAGGGGCTGGAGCGTTCCCCAGGAGCCACCCCTGGGTGCGGGAGATGCTGGCCAGAGAAGGGATACCTCCGCGGGTGCTCCTCAGGCCCCTGCCCCCTCGCCTGAGGAGTTAAATACACACCCTGGACTCTGCAAAGGGAGCCCCCACCCCGAGTCGCACCCGCGCCCTCTCGACAAGGCCGGGCATTGCCCGCCGGCAGAGGAGAACCGTTCACGGGGCCCAGCCTCGCGGCGCGGAGGGCGATGTGTTGGGGCTGGCTCGGAGCCCTCAGTGAGCAGGAGCAGGTGGGGGGAGGGGCTGGGCCCCTGTGGGGCCGCCCACCTTCCCTGCTGACAGAACAGAAAGCACCGCCCGGCCAGTCCTGGGATGGCAAAGCCCTTGTCAAGGCAGTTGGTCATTGGCGGCGCCCTCCCCGAGCCCCTGCTGGCAGGGCTGGTGCCTTGGCGGCTTTCACCAGCGCTCGTGTGCAAACGCCGTGGCCAGGTGGAAGCCCAGGCTGACCTTTACAGCGAGGCGCAGGCAGCCGCAAATCACTTCCTTAGCTCTGCAGGGCTGGGCAAGGGGCGCCTCCCTCACCCGCCCCCCGCCGCACCTGGGCCCCTGCCCAGGACCGCACTTGCTGGGCTCGGAGGACTGTGGGCCGAGCGTCTGACGCGCAGCCCCAGAGCTGTTAGGTCGTGGCGTTGGTTTCACTCCCTGGACTCCAGGCGCTGTTCTACGCTCTTCACACGCGTCCGCTCGCAGAACCCTCGGGGTGCTCCTTGGAAACTGAGGCACGAAGCTGGTCTCCCGAACAGAAGGGGCAGAGCAGCCTTTGTCCCTGGGGTTCTGGCATCAGCCTGGGGCCCCTGCTCTGCACACTCGGCCCTCCCAGTCCCTGTGGTTCGGGGAAGACTCGTCCCATGGGTGTGTCGGCCCAGCTGGGTTCTGCCTGGAGCGAAGTGGGGAGCCGTTCCCGCTGCCCCTCTGTGCCAGGCCCCTCCCGTCTGTGAGAAAATCATGAAAGGCATTGTCCTCCCTCACAGCTCTGTCCCCAGAGGAGGGTCTACACCGTGGGTCCTCTGGCCACCACCAGGGCTCTACCTTGGGCCCTGGCTGCCCACTGGTCACCAGTGGCCTGGGCACTGTTGGG
This sequence comes from Propithecus coquereli, assembly GCF_000956105.1. Classification (NCBI taxonomy): domain Eukaryota; kingdom Metazoa; phylum Chordata; class Mammalia; order Primates; family Indriidae; genus Propithecus; species Propithecus coquereli. The sequence continues at coordinate 1,234,911 of NW_012151330.1, read as the reverse complement.
CCCCAGTCCGGCCTCCCCTCCTGAGCCTGCAAAAAGCCAAGAGGGCCCAGGGTAGGGACGTCACCCTCCTTCACATCCTGGGGCTGACGGGCTTCAGGGCACCCTCAGCGTCTCCACCAGGGGGCAGCCCAGCCCCGCGGATGGGCACCACGCCCAGGCTCGGGCCTCGTGGGAGAGGCGTCTCCTCCCCGGGAGCTAGAGAGGCTTCGCTCCCAGCTGACGATTTGGGCGGACAGGAAATGCCCTGTGACTGCGCGGGCTCTGGCCACGCGGCCGGCTGAGGACGCCTGGGAGCCGGGCCTGCCTGGGGAGGCGGCCTTGCGCGTGGTTCTATCCGCCTGGGAGCTTTTCAGATCGGATTGGTTTTCCCTCCTGGTGCTCAAGCCTTGAACTCCACGGCAAGTTTCGCGGAGGATTTATAGGAAGGCCTTGCGCAGACCTTTGTGCGGCCCACGTTTCACGGTGCCCGGCGATCCCGCCCTTCCAAGACTTGGGCCCAGAGGACTGTGGCCACCTCAGCTGGCCTGGACGGGCGCTACCTGCAGGCCGTTTCCGAGGCTGCGTCCATGCACCAGGGCGGGCCCGTGGTCCTGAGCACCCTGGGGACACGCCGCCCATCTGCACCGCGGTGGCCCGCGTGGCATAGCCACTCAGACCTGCAGTCGCCGGCAGACGCGTCCCGTGCAGGCAGCTGCTGACTCCACGCTCCCTCCAGCCTCCTGCTCGCAGCGACAGCGTGGCCGAGTGGAGGCCTTTGTCCTGCCCAGACCGCGTGAATGAGGAAGGGCGCCCGGGGCCGCCTGGCCCCTCGGGATCAGGATGGGGCCCACGGGGCCCCCTCAGACCTCGCTGCAGAGGCAGCAGGGGTTTCTACACAGCCGTTTGTCGGAGAAAACTAACTGCCAGGCCTGTCACCTGCCCCTCGTCACTTAGGCTCTCGAGGTGTGCATCTCGGCGCCGGCTGGCTGTCACGCGCCTTCTCCACCTCGGGCCCCTGCGTGAGGCGTGAGAGGCATCAACCCGGCGCGGGGAGGCCACGGGGTGGGGGCTCGAGTGCAGGAATGGTTTTTCCTTAGGGTGTCGCTAATCAAATGTTTAGCCCTCTTTAGAAAAAAAAATTGTCAGGTAAAACACACATAAAATTTGCCATTTGAACCATCGCTAACTGCACAGTTCAGTGGTGCTGAGCACACTCACCTTGTGCGACCGTTGCCACCATCTCCAGAACTGTCTCATCTTCCCAGCCGCAGCTCTGTCCCCAGGAAGCACGACTCCCCTCCGTCCACACCCCCCGCACCCCCGTTCTGCCTTCTGTCTATGGATCCAACAGCTCCGGGGCCCTCCTGGCAGCGGGACCCGACAGCGTTTGCCCTTCTGTGACTGGCTTATGTCGGCGAGCGTCACGTCTTGGAGGCTCAGCCATGCCGCAGCATGTCAGGGCTTGATTCCTTTTAAGGCTGAACGGTACCGCGCTGTACATGCACCACTTTTGCTTATCAGTTCGTCCACGGGTGGGCACGTGTGCTGCTTCCACGGTTAAGCTGGTGCGACTAAGGCTGCCGTGAACGTGGATGTGTGGGCCGGGCCCCGTGGCTCCGCCTGTTACCCCAGCACTTTGGGAGACTGAGGCAGGAAGATCATTTCAGCCCAGTCTTAGGAGACCCACCTGAGCAGTATGGGAAAACCCTGTCTCTACAAAAATTCGCCGGGCGTGGTGGTGGTGCACACCTGTAGTCCCCGCTATGCGGGAGGCTGAGGCGGGAGGATCGCTCCGGCCCAGGAGTCGGAGGCCGCAGTGAGCTGTGAGGGCACCACTGCACTCCAGCCTGGGCGGCAGAGCGAGACCCCATCTCTAAGAAACAACAAAAATCAGCGTGCAGATATCTCTTAGAAACCCTGCTTTCGATTCTTCAAAGTATATAACCAGAAGTGGAATTGCTGGTAATTCTATTTCTAATTTTTCGAGGAAGCAGCCACTGTTTTCCACGGCGGCTGCACCATTTTACATTCCCGCCAAGAGTGCGCGAGGGTTCAGATTTCTCCACGTCCTCACCAACACGTTACTCTCTCTGTTGTTATTTTTTGAATATCCGTCCTAATCAGCGTCAGCCCTCGTGACAACAAAAACAATTAATATGTAAGCCCCACGTGCCGCAGGCGTGTGCCCAGTTTCGCCCTTTGGTTGCCACCTCTGCGGCGGTGCCACACGCTCTGTCTCCCGGCCGCCCCTCGCTGGCCAGTCTGGTCCCGGAGCCCCGAGCTAAGGGGCTTCACTCTTCCCGGCAGCTCTGCGGATTCTCCTCGGCGTGGGCTTGAGCTGTCGCTTCCTCCCCGCTGCACCTGGGCCCCACCCAGGCCCCGGGCAGGTTCTCGGCCCTTCTGCCCTGCGCTGCCCTGTGCGCCGCACCCCACGCAGCCGCCAGCATTCTGCTTTTCATTCATTTAATTTCTAGAAGGACTAGAGAGTAGTGTGCTTCTCCCCGATGTCTTTCTTTTTTGCATCAGGGTTTGCCCTTGGCCATCCCTTACAGCTCCTACCTGGGCCCAGGTTTTCCCGATTCGGAGAAAAGACCCCAGACCCTGGGCAAGAGCAGCTCCCACGGAAGTCAGTGGTCGCCGAAGGGTGTGCCAGGGCAGGGCTGGTGGACACCCCCAGGGGATGTGGCCTTGGTGTCAAGCAGTGGCCAATGCTGCCTCCTGGCAGCAGGTGCATCTCTGCAAACCGCACCTCCTGCCCCCACCCTGGGGCGGAGGAGGGCCCGGCTGCCAGAGCCTCCAGGGAACTGTGGGTTCGGATGTCGGCGGGTGTCGGCGCAGCTGGTTCAGCACCAGCAGGATGCCTGGCAGGTCACACTGTGCGTGACTGGGCCCAGGGAGGTCAGACACGGTGCCCGGTGGCCCCACTGATAACTGGGGGTGAGGGCAGATGCCTGTCCCTGAAGACTGGGGGGGCACCCATCCCACTATGCTGGGCAGGGCCCCCCAGGCTCCAGTCCCCTCAGCAGCTGCAGGGCCCAGGCAGGAGGGTCCGGCGGGATCCTTATGTGCGGGGTGACCTGAGGGGGCTGGGCGGCTGGTCCCCAGGCCCCCACCGGCCGCGGGAGGCGGTGACCTCAGCGAAAGGCCTCACCTGCTGCAGGCCGGACTTTTGGCAATGGTTGGGGGGGTCACGGCCTCCGGACCACAAACATCGGAGCCCACCCTCGGCCCGCCCGGCTCCCCCGGCGTGTTGGCCAGCCCCGGGCAGATGGACTTGTGACAAGGACAGAGACTCGGCGTGCCCCAGGGGTGCTGGAAACAGGAGGAGACGTCACAGCCAGAGTCATTTCCAGGACAGTCTCAGAAAGAGAAACAGCGTCGTTAACTAGGAAGTGTCTCCTGAAATGAGAAAGGAGTCAAGTACTCACTTCTTACAACCCATTCCAGCTCAGTTTTTAAAAAATTATTTGTAGTTTTTATTTTTTTAAGAGACAGAGTCTTACTCTGTCGCCCCAGCTAGAGAGCAGTGGCGTGATCATAGCTCATGGCAGCCTCGAACTCCTGGGCCCACGTGATCCTCCTGCCTCAGCCTCCCCAGTAGCTGGGACTACAGGCACTCGCCACCACGGCCAGCTAATTTTTAGAAATTTTTTGTAGAGAGGAGGTCTTGCTGTGTTGCCCAGGCTGGTCATGAACTCCTGGCCTCAAGCGTTGCTCACGTCCCGGCTCGCAGAATGCTGGGATTACAGGCGTGAACCACAGCACCAGCTCGTCCGTAGTTGCGACAGCACCAAAGCAGTCCCCCAGCCCAGCGCAGCCGGGATCATCAAAAGCATCGATGAGGAAGTCACCGAGCCCACGGGGTCCGGGCGGCCGTGTGGGGAGCTGGGTGCTCCGCCGCAGCCATGGGAGTTGGGAGGGAGCCCCAGCATGGCAGGCAGGGGTGGGAGGGCCAAGCTGTGCGGGGCCCGTCTCCCGTTGTCCCCGTCACGGAGCGTCACCCTCAGGGCCTGGGGTTGCCTCGGCAACCAAGGGTTTTGTTGGGCTTCAGTCCATTCCCGCGTGACCATGTCCTGATGTTGAGTCCACTGTTCACCTCGGTTCTGCTCAAGTTGGGTGTGGACCTGGCCCCACGCACTGTGTCCCCCGCCCCACACCTGTCCTCACCTGGGTGCCAGGCATCGCCAGCAGGGAGGAAAGAAAGCAGGTGGCATTGGCCTCTGGGGGTTTATGTCTGCAGCACCGTGCACACCCCACTTCTGGGTCCCCAGCCTCGCCACGGGGGAGCCCCACGCCGGGCCCTGTCCCGCTGCCTGGGGGCCCAGCAGGAGGAGGTGGCCGCACCAGGGCTCTTGGCCGGGCCGTCACCTGTGTCGTCAGCAGGTGTGGCGAGGAACCTCCCCCGACACCGTGTTAATACGTATTTGTTTACGCTTTGGGTGCGTGTCGACTCACTGGGGAGCGGCAGACTTTGCAAGTGCGTGATTCGGAGCGTCAGACGAGACGCCGCCGCCGTCAGTTAGCGGCGTTGCTCACCCGGATGCCGGTGTGCCCCGACCTGCTGCGTGGCCTCGGGTTCTGGGGCCGCCCGCCCTCGCTCGGGGGCGGACACCGCGAGGCAGAGCCCTGACCTGAGGTTGCTGGTGTGCGCGTCTCCAGCCAGCTGCCAGCGCCTGGACCCCTGCGCATCTCTGTGACCTGCGCGTGTCTGGCTCCTCCTGCCAGCAGGTGCTCCCCCGTGGACAGGCACGTGGCCACTTATGCCCACACCTGCCTCCGAGGTGCTTTCCAGATGGTAGAAGCATCACAATTCCGTTACTGGCGGTGACGTGGGCCCCAGGCGCCTCTGAAGGGCCTGTCAGCCTCGCGCTGATCGAGCCCTCGCTCGCGGTGGCGGCGGAGTGATGAGCTCACCGCCAGCCCTCAGAGGGTCCCGGCGTGGACACGAGTAGAGACACAAGTGTGGGTGGAGGTGCATGCAGGAGACCTAGGAGGCCTGCGCAGGCGGGTCCTGGGGGCGCGGGGTGCGGCTCTGGGCACGCCGGGCAGTGGTGGGTGGTGCAGCTGAGAGCTCCGGAGCCGATTCTGGGCGTTTGCACACAGACCCCTCTCACCTCACCTCACCCACGTGTGGCCTGGGTCGTGGCCAGGCTCTGGGGCCTCACAGCCATTGTTGTCGGCGCCGCGGCAGCTCACCCCGGGGGCCCAGAGCACAGTGACCCCTGGCTCTTCCCATCGTGGGTTGTCGGGGTGACGCCAGCCAAGCGCCCGGCACGGAGCATTCCAGGAACCCAGCTGGTGCAGCCTCGGGGCAGAGCCTGGGATCTGGTGCTGGGGGGACAAGGTCACCCCTGTGGCTCCAAGACAGCCTCCTGGGGTGGGGTGGCTTGGGGGACCTCAGGAGGAAGGGCCCTGTCTATGGTGGCAGCCGTGCCTCTGCCACCCAGCCCCCAGCGGGCAACCCGGCCTCTCCTGGAGCTGGGAGTTGTTGTGCTGCCACTGCCAGGCGCCCACACGGGCTGCCAGCTGTCTCAGCGCCCCCGGCCTGGAGGCATGAGCCGCTCCGGGGCAGCAGCTGCAGGCTGCCCCGCCCCTGCCGCAGCCCTGGGCCCCCCTGGCGCTGTCTCCTGCTGTGACCCGGCTCCCGGAGCAGCTGACCCCAGGCTTTCCCAGCGTGTCCCAGGAGAGATCACACTGTCCGCTGCTCCCACCCTCACTGCGCTCCCTCCCCACGTCCCAGGTCTGGGGTCCCTGGAGAAGCCCCAAAAGGCTGTCCCTGAGCCCTGCAGCCCTGTCTTGGGCCCCACGAGAACAGGCGCCCGGGAGGGCCAGCAGGGAAGCAAGAGCCCAATTAACTTCTGCAGAAGAGTGAATAGAACAAAAACGTGCCTTTGGTTAATTTTTCTTCTAATAGAAGTCATTTGTAGTGAAATAAAATACCATTACGATCTTGAAATTTTCCGTGAAAATAATGTTCCTGCTACTTCACCTCATTTTTCCACTTCCGTGTGAGTGTGGTTCAGAACGCAGGCGGACGGCGGGGGAGGCAGCGTTGGGGGTGCAGGGACGGACCCCTCCCGGGTGTGTGGTTTTAATTGGCCTTTTTCTTTATAAGCGAGCGGCGTGACGAACAGCCAGCAACCGTGGTCCTAACACTGCGGCATTGTGGTCTGCAGGTCTGGGTCTCCCGTGCGACACGGCACAACAGCTCTGTGTGGACAGGGTTCGTGCTGAGAGTGCGCCGTGAGGTGGCGATTGTTTGCATTTGTGCTGCGCGTTGTTCCCACAGGTCCTGGCATCGTTAACATTCAAAAGGGAGTATATTTTGCAAAGCAAATGGAATCAAATTCTAATAAAACGTAGTTTCTCGCCGCCAAAGGAAAGGCTGCCGGGCCCTCAGGACGATGGGGTTTTTCAGCAGCCTGTGGTCCCCGAGGGCCACATGAGTCCCTGAGGAGGCCCCGGCCTCAGGCCTCGCGGTTCTCTCTGCAGGGACAGTGGCACAGTGACGTCTTCAGTGGACTGGGCAGCATGGCCCACTGCTCGGGAGTCGTCTACTGCGGGTTGTGGATCAACGGCCACCCAGCGGGTAGGTGTCCCCAGCCGTCTTGTTGGCCTTGTGCGTCCACTGTGGGGTCATGGCCCAGCCCCGGCAGTCACGTGGGAGGCATCGGTCTCAGAGCACACTGGGGAGAGGCTGGGATGAAGTGGAATCTAAATCTCTCCCTTCGGGGGCATGAAAATAAAATAAAGTAAAATCCCTCCCCTTTTTAGAAAAAACATGTTCCAGTTTGATTTCAAAAGGGCTTGTGGACAAGCAGAGGCCTTGAGACAGACCTCGGTCCCAAGTGGTCCTGCTGCAAGTGGCCTCTCCCAGCCACGGCCCTCCCAGCCACGGGCCTTCCAGCCACATGGGCCTGAGTGTCTGGGTGGCCTGAGTGTCTATGCTGCCTGTCCAGCTCCCCCGAGCTCTCTACACTGTGACGTGGCCACAGGGTGGCCCATGGCCCACAAAGGGGCCAACCAGTTTGGCCTCCGCTGAGGGCTGCCTCTCCAGGCCACTTTCCCATGCCCTGTGCTGTTCCTGGTGGCATCTGGGCAGCCTCTCCATAGACTGTGGGTGAGGGTGCTTCCCCAGGGGTCAGTCTGGCCAGAGACACGAGTTGTTCATCCAAACCTTGGTGCCAAGTTTGTGACGCACACGCAGGTAGGTGCTCAGAGCTGACTCTGGCTCTGCCGATGGCACCAGGAGGCCTGGGCCCGGGCAGCCCCCCGCGCCACCTGGGGTGGGCACCAGGATGGCAACAGCTGCCCCGGCACAGACTCCTGGCGGAGGCAGGGGTGGGAGTGGCTGGGAGCACAGGGCGGGCCCCTGACACCACAAGCACCGAGGGCATCCCCAAGGGGCCTGGCCCGCCGACACCCTTCCTCAGCTGGAGCCTCCCCCGGGGCCCCGGGCCCACCGGAGTGTCTTGGTGACCTCACCTGAGAGAAGAGGGTCCCCAGGCGGGAGCCAGGCGGGAGGCCTGGTTCGCAGCCTCCATCCACCCGGTGGGGTCTCCCCGGGGCAGCGAGATCCTCCCAGAGCACCACAGGGAGCCGCCTGGGGGGCAGATGCCCGGGGCACTTCCCCAGCACCCCCAGCCTGGCTCCCTGGGGCGCCCTGTCGCTCTGCGCCCGAGACTGCAGCTTCCCCCGGCGCGTCGCAGGTGGATCTCGCTCTGTCGGCTCAGGTCGGCCTGGCGCAGAGCCAAGCGTTTCCCGCGATGGCGTCTGAGGCCTCCCTGTGCTTTGACAGAGGTGGCTCCGTAGGGGGTGCGGGGCAGTGGGACCTGGGCGCAAAGCCGGCTCTGGCTGCTCCCACAGCAGCGACACCGTGGTCCGGTGGAGCAGGGGTGGCCCTGGCCGCCAGGAGGCGCCAGCCGGCCCTCAGGAGCCCGCCCTGTCCAGGCCCTGCTCTGGCAGCCCCGCGTCCACACCTCCAGGGCTGACTCAGGACGCAGGGAATGCAGGGCCTGAGTCCCCACCAGCCGGAAGACTTGCCGGAACATTCCACTGGCATGAACACCCAAAGGCCCCTGCATCCCTCACTTCCGCCCCTTCAGTGCTCGGGGGACCCCTGCCGTTCGTTTAGTGTGCTCGGCGCTGTTTGGAAAAGCAGTGCTCGGGTTGTTACAGCAGACCCTCACGTCTTCCTTTTAATGACTACGGGGTCACTCTCTGCGGTGACGGCCGTGCTTGTGCCTGTAGCTGTCGCACGAGCTCCCCCCGGGAGCACCTCTGATGGGGGGCGGATTCCCGAGGCGCGCTCCCAGCCACCGCTAATGCCACACTCTCCTGTCTCCAGCACAAGCCACGAGGATGGTGATTCTGGGCCCAGAGGTGATGGAAGTGGCCCAAGGATCCTCCTTCACGTTGAAGGTTCAGCTGCAGCAGGACAGTGGGGAGGTCGCCAAGAGTAAGTGTCTCGGGGAGGATGGCCTGCCTTTTCCCAGAGACGAACAGCGTCAGGTTCTTAAGCAGGGGAAACGCAGACGAGGTGCCATGTGGGGCTCCTGACTCCCGGTGGTGACGGCGCAGAAGTCCCCGTTGCCCGGAGCGGAGCAGAAGGGACAGCAGGCGTGCAGGGGCTCCTGCCAGCAGGGGGCAGCCGTGGGCATGGGTGTGCGAGAACGTACACACATGCACAAGCGTGTGCACGCATGAACGAGTGTGCACACGTGTGCATGCGTGCAAGTGTGTGTGTGTGTGTGTGTGTGTGTGTGTGTGTGTGTGTGTGTGTGTGTGTGAGACTCCCTTTCTCTTCGTGGAGGAGCAGTGTTCCCTTAGCCCATAGCCCGTCAGCTGATGGATACTGGAGTGGTCTGCGCCTTGGGCTGTTGGGAGTAATGCCACTCGGAACATTCGTGTACAAGTTTTTGTGTGGACGTAGGTTTTCGTTTCTCTTAGTGTGTACCTATAAGCAGAATGGCTGGACCATGTGGTAGATTCATGTTTAACTGCTGAACCATTTTTCCAAAATGGCCGCTCCCTTTTACAATCCCGCCAGCAACGAGCCGGGGCGCTGGCCCCTGCGCGCCCTTGTCAGCACTTGGCACCCTCTGCCCGTCCGGCAGTGACCACCCCGTGGGTGTGAAGTGGGATCTCCCGACGGCTTCCATCTGCATTTCCCTGACCACTAACGACGCTGAGCTGCTTTTCACGTGCGCGGTGGTCGTTTGCAGATCTCTGGAGAAACAGCCATCCAAATATTTCACCCATTTTTAAAAATTACATTGTCTTTTTATTGGTGAGTTAAGGTTCTTTATGTACTCTGGATATAAGTTCTTCATCAGGTGTATCTTTGCAAATGTTCTCTTTCAACCTGTGGCTTATCTGTTCATTTTCTTAACGCTGTCTTTTGACTAGCGAAAGTTTTTTGGTTTTTATTTTATTTTATTTTTTGAGGCAGAGTCTCACTCTGTCACCCAGGCTGGAGTGCAGTGGCGAAATCACAGCTCACTGCAACCCCGAACTCCCGGGCTCAAGTCATCCTCCTGCCTCAGCCTCCTAAGTAGCTGGGACTACAGGTGCCACCACCACACCTGGCTAATTTTTTCATTTTTTGTAGGAACAGGGTCTGGCTATGTTGCTCAGGCTGGTCTCAAACCCCTGGGCTCAAGCGATCCTCCTGCCTCGGTCTCCCAGAGTGCTGGGATTTCAGGCATGAGCCGCCACACCCCGCCTGCCTTGAAGGACTTAATCTTTAACAATTTCTTGTGGTACAGGTTTGCTGGTGAGGAATTCTTTCAGCTTTTGTTCGACTGGAAACATCTTGATTTTGCTTTCATTCGTGATAGATATTTTTCCAGAGACAAAATTCCATCTTTCAGTCCTTTAAAGATGTCGCTCCATTGTCTTCTTGTTTGCATTGTTTCCGACGAGAAATCTGCCGTCATCCTTGTGTTTGTTTCTCTGTAGAAACAAGAGCTTTTTCTCTTTATCAATGGTTTGAGCAATTTGATTTTGATGTGACATAGTATCATGTTCTTTGTGTGTCTTGTGCTTGGGGTTCATTTGGCTTTTTGCCTCTGTAGGCTTTCATCAAATTTGGGAGTTTTCAGCCATTTCTTCCAATAAATTTCCTGTCACAGCCTCTCCTATGTATCACCCATGTATGGGCTGCTTGAAATTGCCCCACTGTTCACTGGTTCTCTCCCTTCCTCCCTACTTCCTTCTTTTTTTCCTTTTTTATTCTTTGTTTTCTCAACGTTTTCTTTAGGGCAGTTTCTATAGCTGTGCAGTTGAGGCTTGAACAGCATAGACTGGAACCGTGTGGGTCCACCTACGTGCAGATCTTGCGCCTCTACCATCCCTGAGACGAGGAGACCCACCCCTCCTCTTCCTCCTTCCCCTCAGCCTCCTCAGCACGAAGATGATAAGAATGACGTCCTTTATGGTGATCCACTTGCATGTAAGGATAGCAAATACATTTTCTCTTCATAAGATTTTATTTTCTCTAGCTCACTTTGTTGTGAGAATACGGTATTTAAAACATGTAACACACCAAATATGTGTTAATCGACTGTTGATGTTATCAGTAACGCTTCCAGTCAACAATAAGTTATTAGTAAAATTTTGGGGAAGTCAAAAATTATCCACAAGTTTTTGACTTTGCCGCGGGCCGATGCCCCCACCCCGCGTTGCCCGCAGTCGGCTGTGTTTTCAGGTTCACAGACCTTCCTCCTGCCACCCTGGGGCTGCTGTGGGTCACATCCAGGGTGGTTTTCATCTCTAGACGTTTGACTCTGTTCTTTTTTATATCTTCCTTGTCTCTATTTCACTTTGGAACACATGGCATGCAGTTATAATAATAACAACTTTTTAAACGTCCTTTTCTGCTAATTCTAACATCTGTGTCAGTTCTGGGTTGGTTTCAATCCATCGATTTTTCTCCTCGTTATGGGCCGTGCTTTCCTGCATTCTTTTCGTGCCTGATAATCTTTGATTAGATGCCAGGCGTTGTAAATGTTACCTTGCTGGGTGTTGGACGTTTTCTGTATTCCTGTAAATATTCTGGAGCTTTGTTCTGGGCCACAGTTAAGTTACTTGGAGACAGTGTAATCCTTTCGGGTCTTGCTTTTATGATCTGTTAGACAGGTCTGGAGGAGAGCTCTGCCTCAGACTAATTATTCCCCATTACTGAAGCGAAACCCTTCTGAGAACACTACCCAGTTTCTGTGACTTCTGAGTTTTCCAGCCTGGCTGATGGAACGAGGACCACGCCCAGCCCTGTGGAGCCCTGGGCCGTGGTCCCTCTGAGTCCTTCAGGCGGTTCTTCCCCGGCCTCGCAGAGTGTCCTCACGTGCGTGTGCTGATCTGTGCCCTGCCGGGTGCTCGGGGGCCCCCGCCGACCGCCAGGGTCTACTGTCTGGGCAACGCTCTCCTCCTGGCCACCTGTCGTCCGAACGCTAAAACTTTGACCTTGTGCCTCGTGACCCCCCAGATTATCAGCTCCTCTTCTCAAGTGAGGGGATTTGTTGGGCTCTGCCTCAGTTCCCCCTCTCTGCACCTAACCACCCCGAACGTTCTCTCCAGGCGGTAGCCTGGGCAGTCACAGACTCACACCCTGTCTTTCCCGCCTTCCCAGGGCCACTGTCCTCAGTTGCCTGGTGCCCAGGGTCTTGAAAACATGTTAATTACAGTTTGTCTGCTCTTTGGGCTGTTTTGAGTAGGAGGGAAGAGTGGTCCCAGCGACTCCTCCTGGTACAGACGGCGATCAGACCACACTGATTTCTAACGCTATGTTTGACGTGTTCTCTCCCCCGGCCAAAGGCACTGCTGGTATCTGTCCCTTGTGCTGCCTTTTCCGTAGTGGCACGAGAGGCCGGACAGTGAAGCCTTTGCTGGTGCTGGCCAGCGGCTCTTGCCGGCCTCTCCTTCCCCACGGGGCCTGGACCTCGCAGAGTCCACAGGACCAGCCCCTGGGCCCTGCGTGTGGGGGGAGGACCTGACGCTCACCGGCGGTCCCCAGGAGGCAGCCCCCGCGTCGGGCCCCTCTCCCCTGCGGCCTCCGGCGGGAGCCCACCTGTGTCTGCTGCTCTGCGTGTCCTAAGCATTCAGAAACCCAGTCACTCCGCGATTCCTCCGCGAGTCCGAAGCCTGTCCCAACATGCAGCACCCACTCTGGGAGCTCAGGACTGGCCTCCCTCCCCCTCCTCCTGGCCCTCTTGGGCACGGCCGCCCTGCCCCTCCCCCGTGCCCAAGCCACACTGCCAGCTGCCCAGCACTCCTTTCTGTCAGGTCCCTGGCTGTGGCGGACCCCCAGCTCCGCCACCCCCGCCTGCCCGGCAGGGCCCAGGAGCTCTGTGCTCAGTGACTCGGGGGGACGGTGGTGTTCACTCCTCGGCACCGTCCTCTGGGAGCTGCCTGCAGCCTGAGGTTCCCTGGGGCAGGACCCATGGGCTGCAACACCTGCCCCCACAGCAGCTGGTGCTGGCGATGCTCATGCACCCGCTCAGCAGGCACTTAGTGGGCACCAACTGTGTGCCAGGCCCTGCGCTGGGTACCTCGGTAGGGGGGCCCACCCCTGGGGTCAAGGTGGGGGATGGGCAAGGACAGAGAGCTGTGATGTCTGCCCAAGGTGACGAGGACCCCACAGAGGTCAGCCTTGGACACGGCTCCCTGCGGTATCCTTTGCGGGCCAGGTGTGCGGCATAGTGACCCGAGGGGCTGGTTATCCCGGAGAGGCCCTCCCAGCATGTGCAGGTGGGATGCCAGTGCAGTGACGGGGCCAGAGTGCTCCGAGGCCCGGAATAGGGGCCCCGGGCTCCAGGACTCGAGCGAGGGGCAGCAGGGACCCCAGGGCTGCGGGGAGACCTCTGGCGGCCCAGGGGAGGAGTAGAGGCTGGAGGAGGCAGGCAGGGCCTGACCAGCGGCCGGCCCAGTCCTAAGCACTGCCCCACCAAAGCCCACCATGGCCCCTGCCCCCGGCGCAGTCCAGGGAGACCCGAGCCTGCGTTTGCTGCGGCACGGTCTGAGGGCTTCTCCTGCTTCTCTCCTGGAAGATGAGAACGGCCGGGTCTTGCAGATCTCAGTGGGCGTCAGGCGAGTGCAGCTGCCAGCCTACTCCGCGGTCAGCTTCTTCAAGGTGGACGAGGACAACCAGGAGACGTCCATTCGGACTCCGTTGTGAGTGAGGGGGACACAGACACGGCGCCCTGGTGCCCATCCAGTGGAGGGCAGGACGGAGGGC
>NW_012151330.1:1210648-1221128 GCF_000956105.1 Propithecus coquereli | reverse complement strand
GTCACAGACTCCAGGACTGAGCTGTGGCATAGGCGGTGGTGTCTCCCACGAGCTCACCGACCTTCACCACCCCGCTGTTCTGTAAAGCGCGTGTGACAGGCCTCACCCAGGCCCAGCGCCAAGCGGCCTGTCCAAGGCCAGGGGCTGCTCTAGGACTCAGAGGTGGACTCCCGTGCGGCGAGTCCCTGTCTTCTGCCCCAGACCCACGCGCGGCATCTGTGGGGAGAGACGGCGGCAGCGTCCCGTGCGTGAGGGGTGGAGGCTCCTCGACCAAGTGTTTCGGGTCGAAGCTGCCTGTGGAGCCGTCGCGAGCTCGTGTGATCACACACACCCCTTTCGCCGCACACCGGGGCAGGTCCTGGCTATGAAACTGCCGAGGTTTCTTCCGAGGAATCCAATCCCTCGGGTTCAGTGTCCACTGCCTCCGCCTCGGCCCCTTCTGGCTTCCGAGATGGTGACGGTGACCCCTGGACGGAGCCTGCAGCCTCCCCCAGCACCTGGCCAGAGCCCTGCGTCCCAGGGTCAGAGCCTGGGCCACCTGCCCCTCCAGCCGCCAGCCCATGTCGGGGGGGCACAGAGCCAACCTGCCCCTCCCTTCACAGTGGCTTCGAGTGCATCCCTTACCCCCTGTCCACGGGAATGCTGGCGCCCGGAGCTGCCCTGGAGGGTGCCGGCGCTGACTCGCCCCTGCCCGGGGAACACCTGGATCCCGCGCTGGATTCCGGTGCTTTCTGCGGCCAGGACGACGCCCCCGACAGCCAACCCGGTGAGCACAGTTCACAGGCCGTTGCTGGTGGGGCGCGGCAGTCAGGGGTGGGGGGTGACAGGGGTGCCCCAGAACCAGGCCTGAGCAGGACCCCCTTAGGGGGTCACCATGCAGGCGGGGGCTGGCGGTCCTGGGTGTCCTGGCAGGCGGCCGTGTGGCTGTCCCTACCGCACAAACCCAACGCGCAGTCCTGGGGGCGGCCCGGGTGGCTCGGGTCCCTTCATGTGTCGCCCTGAGCGGGCGCTGGGGGCGCAGCACCCACAGGGTCCACTGGATTCCCGGGTCTGCGGGCCACGGGCCGAGCTTCGGGAGCACAGGGCCTGTGGTCAGCCTGGACACGACCCCTGACCACGACTGTCGCCGCGGAACCTCCAAGGCGGCCTCCGCCCGAGGCTCTGTGGGGGCCGTTGGCTTGTTTTTCGGGTTGTTTTTGTTGGTTGTTCGGTTCAGTTTTTTCCGGGGGGGCTGTTTTGGTTGCGGGGGCGGGGCCCCCCCCACCACCGGCGCAGCCCAGGCAGTGGCAGGTGAAACTGCACTTCTGCAGCGCGCTCGGCCTGGGTCTGCCACAGATCGTTCCGGAATTATTCCCGGGAGCTGGGTGCTGAGCCGGGGAGTTGAACCAAAGTTTAGTCACTGCGGTGTGTGTTCCGTGACAGCGAATGCCCACGAGGAACCCGGCGCACTGTGATGCGGTTTGCGTCCTAGTTCGGGGACGGGGGACGGCCCTGGCGGGCGTTGTGCGCACGGAGGCGGCTCAGCCGAGCACCGCTCTGGGGCTGGGGTTGGCGGCGGCAGCGTGTCGTCTCCCCTACCACGGCCCCGCACCCCAGACCTTCTAGACTCTGACGGGACGAGCAGGCGGCTCCACAGACGTCCCTGCCGAACAGGATCACGGGCACTTTGGGTTTGGGCCTTCAGGGCGGCCCGGCTGACAGCCGAGGTCCCCCGGCCTCACAGCTGGGACCACGCCCGGCCATGGGGCAAAACGGGCCGAGCCGAGATGTGGGGCGGCGTCCAGAACCGAGACATGGTGGGCGGGGGGTGCTACAGAGCCAGGAGCACGGCCGCCTCCCACAGCACGGATGAGAGTTGCAGGCTGACGGGATGTCCCCGTTCATCACAAACGCCCCCCATGCCAGCCCTCGCCCCGCTCGCCTCTGCCTGGAGCACCCAGGTCCCAGCGCGACTCCTCCCGGCCACGCCCACCACACAGGCCACTCCCCCCGGGACCCCAAGACGGCAGCCCACCCAGGGCCGCCCAGTCCGGCCGTCCGCAGCGCCTGTCTCTTCCAGACTTGCACCCGTGTGCCGCCAGGAGCCCACGCAGCTCCCCGCACTGCTGCCCCTCAACCCCTCGCCGCCTCCCACCTGCCCAGGCCCTTCTGCCAGGACCCCTGGAGCAGGCACTGGGCAGGGCCAGCCCCTCCCTGCCCTGCTCCTCCTTCCCAGGGCGGCCCAGCCCCCCACCAGCCCAAGGCCCCTGTGACCCGGCCGTGCCCTGTCCTGCCCCGCCAGCCAGGCCCAAGCCCTCCTCATATCTGCATCCAGGGCGCTCGGGCCGCACGGCTGTGTGGGCTCGGCCGGCTCTGGCTCCTCGCTGCCTGTCGGGCAACAGGGCTGAAGGTGGTTTCGGCAGGTAGCACCCGCGCCCTCCTGGTCACTCCGAGCCCCCCATGTGGCCCTGTGGCCCTCCCAGCCCTCTTGGTCATTGCCCGCGGTGGCCCCTCTCTGCGCAGCGTTCCCGGCCGGTCCCCGCGCCCCGTTCTCCCTGAGGTTCTGTCGTCCGCGGCTGAGGTGGGGAGGAAGTGGCAGTGAGATGGCCTTTCGGGGCCTCGGGAGGACCCCTCTGCGGCCAGGTGTCCCCTCCAGGTGCCTGAGCCCAGTCCCCTTCCCACCCGCCCTGCCCAGAAGCTTGACCGGCTGGTGGCCGGAGGCCCCCAGGGCCGCGGTGGGTCTGCCTTGCAGAGGAGGCCGGCTCTGCGCAAACACGGGCCTGAAAAAGCCGTGAAGGACCGAACTCATGAGCTGTTTCCCGCACAGCAGGCCAGGAAGGGCCGTCCCGGGCAGCAGGGGTGGGGGCGGGGGGCCCCGCTTCCTCCCCCACGGTCGAGCTACAGCCCGAGGGCTGCGGGAGCCTCAGCGCCTCTGCGGGGCGCCAACTTGGTCCAGCCCTGAGGGGGTCGGGGGGCCTGGCACGCACCCCGTCTGCCTTCGCCTCGGTTTATAGAAGCGATTTTACGCCGCGTCGGTGGAATAGCTCTCATATTTCTGCGTAAAAATACTCGCCGGGCGCCACTCCTCCTACTTGCAGAGGTTTTCAGAGCCAAGTGACGAGGTCTCGATTGAAACCAGGCCCCAGAATGCAGGCCCACGCGTCGCCGGCTGAGCACCGCCGGCCCTCCTGCAAGCGCCGACCCAGGCCAAGGCGCAGCGTCCCCGTCCTTGTCGCTGTGACGTGAGGCCAGCGCGGGTCTGGGGTTCACCGGGCCCGGGGTGGGTCCTGCCCCGTGGACGCCGCTCCCGGGCGCTGGGCTCCGGCTTGTCCCTGGCTTTGCCGTGACTCGAGTGTCCGGCACAAAGGAAGTTACCTATGGGGAAGCTAGAGGGACATGTCCTGTCCTCGTGAGAACTGCCAGGCCTGGCCCCCGACCCCTTGCAGTGTGGCCCAGGCCCGGTGGCCTTGGGAAGGTCGGCCCGGGCCCCTCCCCCATGGCGTCTGGGACGACCTTGGTGACGCTGAGCCTGCTTGTGCCTCAGTCTCCTCACCCGTAAAGCGAGGGCTGCAGCGGCGTCCGGTCCACCCAGGACCCTGCCTGAGCCGTGGCAGCCCCGGCGGGCCTTCGCAGAGGGCAGCCTGGGGGGAAGTACCGGTCACGGGCTGCCCCACGGAGACCCAGCTGAGAAGGGAGGAGGGGCCGGGGAGGGCTGGGGAGGGGAGGGGCTCCCTGCCTGCCTTTGCTTAAAAGCCGGGCCTTTCCCTCGTGGGGAGGCTGGTCGGGCAGAATTCAGCCCGGGAACACTCGGGACCCTTGGCCAGGCAGGGACCCTGGACAGGTGGCTCTGGACACGCAAGTCCCTCTTGGGGCTGAATTGCCGGGCGATGTGGAGCTCTACGCGCTGCAGCCCCCGGGGGTGGTCGTTGCCGGGACAACTGAGTCATCAGTGACACCCAGGGCGGGTCCTCCCAGCATTTGGTCTCGTGCCCCAGAAACACTTTCAAGTTTGAGTGACTTTTGGGGTCGCTGAGTGTCATCTGTGAAATCCAGACCCCTGGCCGGGGCTGTGTGGGCCCAGGCGCAGTGGGGGCCCCGGCCGAGGGGCTTCACTTTTGTGGCAACCTGCGATGGACCGGGGTGCGGTGCAGACGTCTCTCTGTCCGGTCCCTCTTGTCTCCTCCACGGCGCCATCGAGACACAGTTGTCGCGCTCACCGCCTTCCGCCGACGCGACCGCGTTCACGGCTCCTGCTCTCCACGTGACGTCCAAAACGAACTTTCCCGCCAGTCCCCCTCTCCCGTGGAGAGTCTGCCCTCCACGCGCAAGGACACCCCCGTCCGGCCCTCAAGCCCCTCGGGCTGGGGGACACTCTGGCCGCGTGTCCTGCTCCCCGGCGTTCTGCAGAGTCAGTGAGGTCGCTGCAGACGTTCCCTCTGTCCTGGCTAGGACGGGTTCGCCGCGAGTGCGAGGAGACTCCCAGATGACGACAGCCTCAACAGGACGGCGCCGCTGCTGCGTGCCCAGGTGGCTGGAAGGCTCATGTCAGGGACCCACCGGAGTCACCCCAAGGTCCGAGACAGCTCCTGGCACCCCCCCCTTGGTCAGCAGGGCGGAGGAGGCTGGGCAGGGCAGACCCCCAGAGCTGCAGGACTGGGGGCCAAGTTGAGCAGGCCCACGCCCGGCCACACGCGGGCCCTCGAACGAGACCTCACCAACAGCCAGAGGGGACCTAGCCGCCTTTCTCTGTCCGTCATCCTGGAAGAAAGCGAAACCGTGGCACCCTGCGCCTTCCCCACACGCACAGGACAAGCCGGGAATTGTTTCCTTGTAAGAGTGAACTCCGTATTCTCAAAACCAAACGAACGCTGTCCCCACACGTCCCTGGCACGGCCACTGCGCCTCCTCACTAGTCTCCTGGTTCCGGCGTCCGTCCCTCTGGCCAGGCCTTCGCGGAGGACCGGAGCCCTTTCCGAGGCCCGCGGCGTTGCTGGCGGTGGCCGTGCCTGCTGAAGTCCATCCGCTGACCCCCGAGCAGGGGCATGCAGGGATGTGCACCCGGGGCAGAGGCGCTAGGTCCGGGCGTCCCTCCCATCCGGTCACAGGCATCATGGACACCTGCCCACGACCAGACCCAGTGGACACAGCACAGCCGGAAGCAAAGACAGTCTTCAGGGGACCCTCCTGCTCACCAGAAGCAGCCTTACCCCACTCACGCCCTCTGCAGCTGGCCCAGACGAGGTGCGGGGCCTCCGTAGGCGAGACAGGCTTCATCATCCCAGGCAGGCCATGTGCTTAGGTGACGTGGGCTGCTTCCAACACACAACACGATAGTGGCTTCGACCCCATCCATGGTTACTTCTCTCTCATGGAAAAGCCCAGAGAAGGAAGTGACGTCCCTCCCCGACCACTGGGACCGAGTTTCTGTTTCCTATTCTGCTACTGCCATCCTCATGCACTACCTCGTGGTCTTGAAGGGCTGCACAAGCTCCAGCCATCACACCCCTGTTCCTGCTGCAGAAAGGGGAAAGCCTACAGGGCAAGGAGAAGGACCCAGCCCTTCTAAAGAAGCTTCTTAGAGGCCAGAGCCCCTGCCGTTATGCAGAACTTGGTCACACAGACATGCCGGGCCACACCGAGATAAGAAGCGCAATGTGCCCGCAGAGACCAGGTCTGTCACCTGGAGGAGAAGTGCTATGAGTCCACCAGCCGTTTTTGCGATGAGGGGACCCCGTCCCAGCACACTGCTGGGCCCTGCTGGGAGCACAGACCAGCAGGGTGGGGCTCCAGCCGCCCCTGCGGGGGGATGGGGAGCAGAGGTCATGCCCTCAGCCCGCATCTCTGGCTGAGGAAGCACGTGGGGTTGCCCTGTGCGTGACCCCCACAGTGCCCCGCAGTCTCCATGATTAACGCGTTTGCCGATTTTGTAGTTAAAATCCGGCCCTCGTGGTGAACACGCTGATTCCGTTACACCAGCGGGAGCGTGGGGGCGGCTCCAACCCCGTGTGAGGGTCTCACGCGGTCTCAGGCTAACGGCGTCCCCGGCCGCTGTGCTCAGGCACCTGCGCAGCCCCCATGGTCCGGTCTGGACTTTGCAGAGCAGGGCACCCAACAGGCTTCACCTGCGGCCTTTGCTGCTGGGGCCGCCCGACAGGTGGGGATGTGCCGCCCCCCTTCCCAGCTCCACCTGCCCTGGGACACAGCGAATGTTCCCAACAACCCCAGGATTTCACGCCCTTTGAGCAGTTAGGGGTTTGGGGCAGGGAGGTCGGGCTGATCGCAGCAGAGGAGGGAGGGGAGGGGGGCTCCGACCTGCCTTAGAGAAGCGCCGCGGCATGAGTCAGACCTAAAATTAAAGCAGAGTGGGCGTCGTCTTACACTGAAAAGCAATTATCGATGTTTCAACATGTTCCTGACTCGGTGCCGACAGCCAGGGTAGCTGGAACACCTTCCCCAGCGGTGGGAGCAGCTCCGCACCCCTAGTTCTCTGGACCGTGGAAATGTGGCCAGACGCGGCCACCGGCCTCTGTTTTGCAGCCCTGGGTGTGCTCAGCGGTGGCGCGCGGGGAGGCCCTGGAAGGCGGCCCCACCCCACTGGGTCAAGGCCGCTGGGCTCTCCCAGGGGCACATCCAGCCCTGCCCCGCTGCCAGGGGTTGGGGACCGCAGGCCCTGGTCCACTGCCCGTGGAGGAGGCTGGACATGCAGCCCATCCCCTAAGGGACAGGCCCTGTGGGGTTTGAGCGTCACCTGCGGCTGCCAGGTGCCCTGGACCACCGGCACCCACCCTGCGCCCAGCCGGGACTCGGGGACAAAGCACCTTTCCTGGACGCAGCAGCAAGTGAGAAAACAAGCCCTCCAAAAACTTGGTTTCCATTTATACAAATTAGTGAAATGAAGAGAGAAAAATGCGTCCTCTTTCCCGAGGCCTAATGTCAGTAATACGTCATTGCAAATCGTAGTATTTTATTGTTTTGTTGATATGAAATATTTCAGTAA
The DNA here is from genome assembly GCF_000956105.1 of Propithecus coquereli. Classification (NCBI taxonomy): domain Eukaryota; kingdom Metazoa; phylum Chordata; class Mammalia; order Primates; family Indriidae; genus Propithecus; species Propithecus coquereli. Next base: position 1,214,152 of record NW_012151330.1, on the reverse strand, counting down.
TTTAATTGCTTTTAACTTTTGAATAGACGGTTTGCGTTGCATTGTGAAGACGATGTCCTAGGCGTGGACTATTGCCAGGTATTCTAAACCCTATTTTGGTTAAATCACAGCACCCAGATTTTAGTAACAAAACACATTGATTTTATATTCAAAAAGATTTTTATATTTAGTCTCTTAACCTTTTGTAATTCCCACCCACGGCTTCACACGAGGAGCCTTTTGTGTAGCTTGTTGCCAGCAGGTGTCTGGCTCGGCCGCCCCTGAGGCCCATCGAGTCTCGTGCAGGTGCTGACCACGGCGGGGTGTGCGTGGCTCAGACAATCCCTGCTAATCCGGACCCCAGAGAAGCCACAGGCTTGAGAGGGTTAGATTCCTTTTTTTTTTTATGCACAAACCTTCCCGGTGGATGTTTTCCATGATCTGAGTGATTTCTGTTCTTCACGTGTTGCACAAATGGTTTTGCGTGTTCATCAGATGGGATCTATGAAGAACCAACCGTTACTGTACCACGATTTTAGAATTCAAGGTGCCCTCTGCTGCTCATTCAACCTTGCCAATAAAAGTGACAACGTGCAGCGGAGAATTCCTGGGAATCTCATTGCCTCCTGGGGTGATCACGTTTTAATATTAATTGTCTGTGGTTAATTATGGCAGAGTAGCATAAAAGAGCCATATTTTTAAAGGAAAGTTTGTGCTATAAATTCTTTTTCTAGGAATCACACCATATAGAGGGAATGTCCCAGAAAAATATAGTATAAAAAGGTACCATGCTGCTTCCAGTGCCAAAGCAGGGGGTAAAAATGGAAATGAACGCAGCTCGGTGTGTGTCCGCCGAGCTGAGCGGCTCAGGGTGGGGCAGGGTCCCAGGTGGCGGCTCCAGACGAGGTGAGTTCTCACGTCGAGGCTGGGAGGGCGGGGTGCCCTGAAACGGCGGGTGTGGGGGGCACTCCTCTCTCTCGGGGCTCTGCAGTCTCCTTAGCGGTAGCTGCTCTTTCGGGTAGAATCTGCCCTCTTAACTCTCTCCTCCTTCTCGGACCCTCTCACTTCTCCGAGGCTCGTTCTTGTTCCTTCCCTTTCCCGTCCGGAACATTCAGCCCCAAAGCCATTCCGACCCGCCAGTAGCGTGGGTGTTGGGGCCCAGGGGGGCGTGAGAGCCCCTCTCCAGCAGTCAGGGACCCTCCAGGAGTCAGGGACCCCGCGGGGTGGGGACACCCCCACATGGGGCATGGTCGGAGCGCAGGGCTGGGGAGGGCTCCTGCAGGGCTGGGTGGCGATGGGGACAGGGTACCCGGGGCGTCCCTGCCTGAGGGCGGTGCAGGAGGCAGACACAGACCTGGGACAGGAAATGAGGAGAAGCCTGGGCTTGGACTTGGGGGGTGCTTGAGCTTGGGATTTGCGTTATAGACAGTTACAGAAGTGACCTTGTTTGTGTGCGTGTCCGCGTCCACACGCCTTCTCCAGCTCTGACAGAGTCCGGGAGCAGCGACACCCCAGGATCAGTGAGCCCACTGGGCGCCTGGATCTGGTCTCTGTGGGAGGAACCAGGGTTTCTTGGAGAAACGGCCAGTCCAGGCGGGGCAGGAAGCACAGGGCCTGGCGCTCAGGAGTCAGAAGTGCTTGGCGGCCGGGCGCGGCGGCTGACGCCTGTAATGCCAGCACTTTGGGAGCCGAGGCAGGAGTACCGCTTGAGCCCAGGAGTACGAGACCAGCCTGAGCAACATAGCAAGACCCCGTCTCTTAAAAAACGTAAAAAAGTTAGCCGGGTGCAGTGGCACGCACCTGTAGTCCCAGCTCCTCGGGAGGCTGAGGCAGGAGGATCGTCCTACCACCGGGGACGTAAGTAGGACAATGGGACAGCCGTGCTGTGGTCGTCAGAGGAGGAACATACTGGGATGTTGTAAGGTCTGGGGGGAGGACCAAACCGGCAGCAACTCACTCTCGGAGGGCACAGGGAAACTGCTCTTGATGGCGAGCCTACAACTTCCCTGTGAATCTGAATTTAATTTTAAAGGAAAAGAAAAGGCAGAGCCCCCCTTTCCAGCCCCGCCCTCTCCTAAGAGGCTGTGGGGGCACAGGATGTGTTCGGGCAGCATCCTGATGCGGACTGGGCTGGCCGGCCCTCGGGGCTCCTGCCACACCCCGCTGTGGGGCCCTCCCAGCCTGGGGGGGCCGTGCTCCCTGCCCACCCCCAGCCCTGCTCCTGCCAGCCCTGAGGGCCGCCCTCCCTCTGGCCAGGGCTTCACTGGTGAGGGTCCTCCCTGCCCCTCAGGGATGGACGCCTGCGGCCCTTCCACAGCCCTTGGGAGCCAGGAGACTCCAGGCACCCCCACCCGGCTGCACCCATGGTGGCAGCCGGCCCCCTGGGGTCTGACAGGGCCTCCTCTGCCCTGCAGCGGCAGAGGGAGCCAGCAAGACCCCCAGGACTTCGGCCGTAGGTCCCAGTGGGGCTGGCTTTGCAGGGGGCTGTTCCTCGGGTGGCGCGTGGCAGCCGATCGGTACCAGGCAGAGCCCGTGCAGAGGCCAGGCTGTGTGCTGGGTGCCAGAGCGTCTTTCCAGGGGGGACCCACTGTGCTGCTGGAGGCTCCACCCCCAGCTTAGGCAGAGGTGGCCGTGGCCTGGCTGTCTCCCCCAGCGCCCACCCCGTCACTGCCGGGCGAGTCTGTCCTCCCTCCACCCACCCACCCATCCAGGGATGATGAGGAGGCTGGGCTGGAACCGCTCAGCGGAGGGCTGCGGCAGGGAGGAGGGGCTGAGGGGCAGAAGTGACCTCGGGGGTCTAGGCCCCAGACAGGCTCCAGAGCTCTTGGTGCTGCCAGGACAGCCGACGGCTCTGGCATCGGTGCTGCTGGGGACCATGGGCGCAGCGCAGGGGGCACTGGCACCAGCCGTAGTGGCCCCGCTTTCCGCTGCCCCACATGCTGGGGCACCCGGGACCCGCATCAGCCCTTCTGCTGCCGGGACCTCTGGCGGGACCTTGGCCCCCGTGGGCACCCTAGTCATCTGTGGTCAGAGCTTCCCTGCGTCACGGGGCCCACACAGGCTGCCCTGTGTGTCCGTCGGCCACGTGCTGCCTGCAGCCTCCGTCGTGGGTGTGGGGGTGCCAGGCTCGCTGACAGGTTCCGTGCTGGCCACGTGTCAGAGCGCAGAGGTGAGTCTGACGACGGGGTGTGCCCTGGGGGTGGCAGAGAAGCATCGGCCCAGGTTTGCGAAAGGGGGCTTCGCGGCCCAGCTGAGGCGCAGCCCAGAGCGCGCAGCTCTCATCGGAGAAAAACGCAGGAGCCGCAGTGGCCGTGGCGGGAATTCAGAGGGGTGTCGGCGAATGGGGTCACCCGTCCTCTGCGCGTCAGCAAGGCCAGCGCTGGGTGGTCCGGCACGCGCGCTGTGGGCCCGGAGGTGGCTCTGCTGAGCGAGGTCCCGGCACCACCTGGGCCCAGCCCTCGCCGCCCCGGGCTCTCGAGGTGGTCGGGTCAGTGGGGCGGCGTCTGACTCGTGAAGTGACAGCCC
>NW_012151330.1:1188040-1210598 GCF_000956105.1 Propithecus coquereli | reverse complement strand
CACCCACCCACCCGTCCAGGGATGAGGAGGAGGCTGGGCTGGAACCGCTCAGCGGAGGGCTGCGGCAGGGAGGAGGGGCCGAGGGGCAGAAGTGACCTCGGGAGTCTAGGCCCCAGACAGGCTCCAGAGCTCTTGGTGCTGCCAGGCCAGCCGACGGCTCTGGCATCGGTGCTGCTGGGGACCGTGGGTGCAGCGCAGGCGGCACTGGCACCAGCCGTAGTGGCCCCGCTTTCCAGTGCCCCACATGCTGGGGCACTGGGACCCGCATCGGCCCTTGTGCTGGCGGGACCTTGGCCCCCGTGGGCACCTTGGTCATCTGTGGTCAGAGCTTCCCCGCGTCACGGGGCCCACACAGGCTGCCCTGTGTGTCCGTCAGCCACGTGCTGCCTGCAGCCTCTGTCGTGGGTGTGGGGGTGCCAGGCTCGCTGACAGGTTTTGTGCTGGCCCCGTGTCAGAGCGCAGAGGCGAGTCTGACGACGGGGTGTGCCCTGGGGGTGGCAGAGAAGCATCAGCCCAGGTTTGCGAAAGGGGGCTTCGCGGCCCAGCTGAGGCACAGCCCAGAGCGCGTAGCTCTCATCGGAGAAAAGCGCAGGAGCCGCGGCGGGAATTCAGAGGGGGTGTCGGCGAACGGGGTCACCCGTCCTCTGCGCGTCAGCAAGGCCAGCGCTGGGCAGTCCGGCACGCGCGCCGTGGGCCCGGAGGTGGCTCTGCTGAGCAAGGTCCCGGCACCACCTGGGCCCAGCCCTCGCCGCCCCGGGCTCTCGAGGTGGTCGGGTCAGTGGGGCGGCGTCTGACTCGTGAAGTGACAGCCCGTGTCTAGCGTGCCCCGGCTCCAACCCAGCGGTGACATCCCTCGCATCCTCGTTATCGCAGAGACGCACCTTTGGAAAGTCCGGAATTTGAAAACCCCTTAACAAAAGGATAAGCCAGGCCTGGCCCCAGCGCAGGAAGGGCGAGGGCGCCGTCAGCTCCTGCTGTCCCTACGCGGAGCGGCTGCTTCTGGGGCTGGTTCGCAGGCCGGTGCCCCAGCCCTGGGCGCAGACTGTGTGGCGACGGGACAAGGGTCAGTGGCCGACGGGAGCCTTCCCAGGGCCCCTGAGAAACCCCCGGCCCAGCCAGAGCTGGCTCACGGTTTCCGCCTCGATGTGGGTGAGGATGCGCCGGCTGGAAAGGAAGAGTCCCGCAGGCCAGGGAAGGCCCAGCCGCCGGCAAAGCAGTATGACGCCTTGGCCGGAGCTGGCTGTGCCTCAGTTTCCTCACCTGTATAAAGTGGGAGTAGCAAGGTGAGGGTACGTGCGTGTAAACCACACGGAAAGTGCTCAGCAAAGGACCTAGTCCCTGCTCCAGCGCTGAGCAGACTGCAAGGTGAGGGCGAGGAGGGCGGGGAGGTGAGCAGGGCGGGGAGGCGAGGAGGGTCATGGAGGTGAGGAGGGCAGGGAGGGAGGAGGGCGGCGAGGTGAAGCTGGTGGGGAGGTGAGGTTGGAGCCCTGGCCGTGGCCGGAGGGGGATTTGGAGAGCCGCACCAGGCGGGCCTGTGCAGGGAGGACAGCAGCGTGTTGGGACAGGGACAGGCCCTGCCACCCACAGCTGGTGAGGGCGGCACCCCCGCGGTGGACGTCCAGCCCTGAGGACAGCGAGGGGCGGGTGTGTCCCTGAGGGGAGGGACAGTGTGGCGGGAGCCTCGCCTGGGTGTCTGGGCAGCACCCGCAGGCCATGGCAGCCACCTGCCCTCGCACAGTGCTGGGGACATCGGGACCGTCCCACGAGTCCTGCAGACGCACCGGCTGGCTCCACGGCACTCCTGTCCCCTGTCTCTAACGAGCGGAGCTCCTTGGCTAATTGAATCCACTCTTAAAGACTAATGCAGTGTGTCTGGTCACCTCCGGATGAGACCGTGCTGGTCCCCTTAGGGCCAATCACGTTGAATTTTCTGATTGCGCTTAAATGAAGGGAACATTTGCGCCTGTGGCCGGCTCTGCACCCAGGAGGGCCTGGCCCGCCGCGGCCGTTTCGTGGCACGTCCCAGCCCTGCCTGCGTGTTTATTCGGGCGGCTTCTGCGCCGGCTGCCTGGGTGTCCTACACAGGTGACTGGGGAGTCTAATTGAGTCGGCCGTAAAAGGTAATTAATTGGCGCTTCCCTCCTGGAGAGGTCAAGCTGCCCGCTCTGATCCCTGGGGCTGGCGCGGCCTCCCTTTCTCCGGCGTCGCTCTCGAGGTCGCACGGTGACCTTTATCTTGCTGACAAAGCCATAATTGTTGTCATTACTGTCGGCACAATGGCCTCAGAGGTGACTCCTGAGAGCCGGTCGGGCACCTGCCTCCGTGGGTTGGCCCGGGCAGGTGCGGAGCATGGCCTCTGAGGCGGGAGTGTCCCCAGGAAGGTGCCAGGAGCCGCTCCAAGGTCACCTGGGGGCTGTGGCTGGGAGCCTGCCCCACCTGAGTGGCTCCTCTGGACCCGTGGAGCCCAGGATTTGATGACCTCACACCTTCGTCACACGACGCGTCTCGCTGAGCTGATGCCGTGGCCCCGGGGGCGGGTGGTTGTCACTCCCTGGGAGGGGTTTCCCTTGACGGGCCGTCACCCACCTGACTGCGTCTCGGAACCTCGTCTGTTCTCGGAGGCCAGATCTCAGTGCCTTTGGTGGCACTTGCCGCCAGACCTTCCATGGCCTCAGCGTGGCCTGTGGAGTGGGCGACAGGCAAGGCCAGCGCCTGGCTCCGCCACGCCACAGCCAGCAGGTAGGCAGCAGCGACATGCCCAGGTGCCACCGAGGGACACCCGGGAGATGAGACAGGACACTCCCTCTGCCGGGGACAGGCCGAAACGGAGAAAGCAGCGGATCAGGCAGGAGCGGGAACAAGCAAGGCGCGGAGAGAGGCGCTGGCGGGACCCGAGGAGCCGCAGGAGAGGACGAGCCCTGCCTGGGCGCAGAGGGAAGGCTCCGGCCGGGGCAGCGGGCAGAGGCCGTGGGGCCGTGGGCAAGTTGCGGAGAGACGTGGTTGGAGGGTGTGGCCCGTGAGGGCCTCTGGGTGTTTGGAACAGGAGAGGACAAGGTCCCCCCGATGTTTGGAGCCAGCTGTGTCCTGAGAGACAGACGGACTGCCGGGCAGAGCGGGCGCCGAGGGGCCGGGCGGGTCCTGCCCCAGTCATCCAAGCGCAGACGGTGGCCACGCAGCTGCCCGCAGGGAGGACTCGAGAGGTAGCTGGGTGCCCTGCACTGATGGGGCGCCCGTGAAGGGAGGGGGCCTCTCCCGGAAGGGAGGCTGAGCTGGAGGAGGGATCAATGTTGGGCACCCAGAGCCCCATGTGCCGGGCACAGCGTGGAGCTGTGCGGGAAGCTGGGGCTGGCGCCGGGCCCCAGAGGAGGCGGGAGGTGGGGGCTCCTTTGGTGAGGTGGTATTTACACCCACGGGCAGTGAGGGGACCGCCCAAAGCGGGTGTGGACAGAGCAGAGAAGAGGCCAGCCCGCGCCAGGGGCTGCGGCGTCGGAGGCCCAGGGGCCGGAGTGCAGCTGGGGGCCGTGTGGGGCGCTGAGGCCGGGGAGGGTGCGGCGGGGCAGGGGCGGCGTCGGGCGGGCTCGGGTGCAGACGTGTCCTGAAGGCAGAACTGAGGGGCCTTGCTGCTGCAGCAGCCGAGGGGTAAAGGGAGGGGCAGGGGGCTGGCGGCCGACCCCCAGCCTCTGTCTGGGGCGCGACAGGTGGGGGTGGGAATCTCGGGAAGGGCAGTGGCAGATCTGGGGTTACACCTGAGGCCGCGAGAGCAGCAAGTGGAGGTGGCAGGACCGGCAGACGCAGAGCCACCGTGGTCAGGGTGTGGTCGCCACCGTGGGGACCAGGCGCTCCACTCGTGATGGCAAAAGTATCCAGATGGTGCCACCCACGCGGCAGCCGGACCCCCCTCGGAAGGCCCGCCCCACGTGGCCGATGGCCTGGCTCGGGTCAGAGCCTGAGGGAGGGAGAAGTGACAACCCGAGAGAGACACGGCATGGGCTCGTGGGTCGGGTCGAATACGCTGGGTCTAGAAGGTTCCCTCCTAGGACTGGGGACACAATTCCTCTTTCGGTTTAAGGCTGAAACTTCAACCAAACTTGAACTTTAAGCCATTTCTTGCGGGTTTATCTCACCTGCAACAGAAAAGGTCTTGGCCAAGTCAGAGCCTCATTCTCCCGCACCCCCAGGCAGGGGACGGCACAGAGGGGACCCCGCCCGCACAGGCAGGTGGCCCCAAATGCAAACCCACCTAGGCTGACTTCCCCAAATTCCTGCTGTTCTGTGTCCTCTTCCCGAGGTCTGGGGGCAGATGATTTCCGTGACGTCTGTGCTCCCGGGAGGGCGCCGGCACCGCAGCTCTCACGCACCCTGCCTGAGCCGTGGCGTCTCACCAGCTGAGGGGCAGCGATGGCAGAGCCTCCGCCTCGGGGTGGCTGCGAGATCTCGAGAGAACCTGCCTGCGGGTGCCTGGTGCCACGCGGGTGCCTCTTCACGCGGCTCGGTCGGAGCCTCCGGGCCGAGGGAGGCAGGCCCTGGACGGGTGTCCGCACACAGAAACGCCTGCTGGGCCTTCAGATGCATTTCCTGGCGCCCACCTTGCCCCTGGAAATGGCAGGCGGGGGGTCGGGGCCTGAAGCCGCAGTGGCTGTCACATGGACCACGTGTCCTTAGTGCTCCGACCGGGCCACTTGGGAGCAGCCGCTTGCCGAGGGCCCGGGGCTCTGCTTGTCGGGAGGCAGAGCTGGCGTCTTTATCGCCCAAGAGGTGTTGACAAAGGACGTGGTCCAAGGTGGCCCCGCTGGAGTCCACGTGGAAGCTGTCAGTGCGTTGAGAAGCGGAAACGGTGGTGTCAGCAGCAGGGTTCCGGCCGTTGCCCTGGCCGTGAATAGTGCGGGGACAGCAAAAGCTAATGGGGAGAAGAAGGACATTGGCAAAGAGTGTCCTTGCAGGAGGAAAGACTTTGCTTTTTATAACGCACCATAATGATGAAATTAAGACACCTGCGAGAGAAATAATCCTCCCACTGTAATTTGGAAATACTTCTGGGGCCTGGCTCTCCCAGCGCCTCCGCTGGGCTCGGGGAAGGGACATTAATGCCTCCGGCCCCAGGGCCCAGCCAGGGCGCCAAGGAAGGACCACCATTCACGCCCCCGAGGGGCCGGCGCAGGGCCTAGCGTGACGTCCGTCTCCCGGGCTGCCTCCCGCTGCCTCCCGCTGCCTCAGATGAAGTTGACCCCACAGGGCCGTGGGCTGCTGCCCAGCCCCTCACGGGGTCTCTTCCGTTTTCCGATGGAGCTGCTGCCCTGTGGAGACCCTCGTCCGTGGCCAGCGCCCCAGCCCAGGCCTCCCCGTCAGAGCCCCAACCCAGGCAGCTCCAGCCGCTGCCTGCAGACCTCGCCGCGTGCCTCGGCCCCAGCCACTCGGAGGACAGTGGACTCCGACACGTGCGGAGCTTGGGGGTGGGGAGTCCTGCGCCGGCGAGCGTTGAGGGACCACCTCCGGCTCCGCCGACGCCTTTCCTTGTGAAAGCGGCGGAAGGTGGGCGCCGGGGCTGCAGCTCCGCCTGTGAAGGGAAGCCCTCTCCCTCCCGCCTGGGGCCCTGGGGGAGGAGGAAGGGAGACAGCAGGGTGGGCAGGGCGGCCTTGCCGTTCTCGGGTGCCCAAGGACCTCGGGGTCTCCTGGGGCTGTAGCCCCTCACGGGGCTGGAGGGGGGTGCTCGCCGCACTTGCCCAGCTCGGGGCCTGCTCCCTCCGCAGGCTGTGCTCGGAGGGCCTGTCTGGCCTCTGTCCCTGTCTCTCCCCTGGAAGTTGAGCGCCTCAGCCGCAGCGGCTGCAGGGGAGGGGGAGACCCCAGGGCATTGGCCAGCCAGGCACTGTGGGGGCGTCTAGGGACCCCAAGCACACACCCCTGTACACTTGGGCCACCTGGAGGGGCCTGGAGGGGCCAGCACAATGGGGACCCTTGGCCAGGCCCCACCAGGAGATGGGGCAGCCCCGGGCCGCACGGCCGCCACGCTGACCGCCTTGGCCATGGCAGCCGCTCAGAGCAGCCTCAGGAAAGGCTCTTCCAGCCTGAGCTTCAGCAGCGGTCGGACCCCTCCTTTCTCCTCAGCCAGGGCCCGCGCGCCCCACCGTCCTGGGGCCTGCCGGCGAGTGAAGCAAGGCTGGGCAGAGTTCGCGGACATCCTCCTGGGGCCGCCCCCGCCCGGGTACCGCCCCTTCCTGTCCCTGGACAGCCTCTCCCAGGTGAGCACCAAGGCTGGGGGCAATCAGTGCCCACCTGGGCTGCCCCCAACACCCAGGCCACGTGCATCCGGGTGCGCAGGGCAGAGCTCCTGGCCCCTTCTGAGCCTCTGCCCTCTCCCCTCCCCTGTCCCATCCTTCTAGGGGGCAGGCAGCAGGTCCAGAGGCGTCCCTGGGGGGACAACGCCCTCGGGACAGGAGCCGCCAGGAAGCAGCAGGTAGGAGAGGTCAACCCGCTCACGGGCGGTTGGGGGGTTTGCTCTCGCCCGCCACAGCAGGTCATGGGCAGGGCGGCGGGTGCCGACCCCCAGCCTGTGTATCTGTGCACCTCCTGGGTGCTCGTTCACGGCCAGGGCCGCGCTGGGGCACGCCTGCGGGTTCTCGTGGCCTGCGACGCGGAGAACCCATGGGCAAGGGCAGAAGTAGTGGAAGTGCCACCCAGCCCCCGCTTCTGTGGTCTGCAGGGGGGGAGGACCCGGCTCTGTGGGGAGCAGAGGGGCAGGGCTGGGCTGGGCCCCTACAAGGAGCCGAGCTCTTGGCCGACAGCCTCCCTTCCAGATGCACCCACTGGGGCCAGAGGTGGGCGGAGCAGGGGTGTCCTACTTCCTGCAGCCCAGTCACTGCAGGCCCCACTCCCCAGAGTCCTGAGGGAGACTGCAGGGTGGGAGGGGCTGGGGGCTCCCGGAGGAAGATGGCGGTGGCCAGGGCTACGCCGCTGGAGGGCTCACAGGCCTGTCCTGGGCCAGGCTGCGCTGTGGGCACGGCACTCGTCAGGGGCCATAACAAGCTCATTTTACAGAAAAGGAAACTGAGGCACAGGGACTTGAAGTTCAGTAACGTCTCGCCCAAATCGTTCGGGTTATTTGGCAAATCAGAGAGGGCTGCACATCTCGCTGCAGGGAGGCGTGGAGACGCCTGTCCATACCTCTGGGGACACCACCCTCCTTCCCAGCACGGGGCTGGCGTCCCATTGGCCCCACTGGGGTGGAGACGACTCGGCAGGACTGACGCCCAACCGCCCCCCAGACCCGCACCCGCTGGCCCCACAGGTCTTGCAGGGTGTGGTGGGCCCCGCGGAGCCCAGGCGCACTGCCTCGTGTCCCCTGGGGCAGCGTGAGGTTCGTGACCCCGATGGGAGCAGAGTGTGGCCGTGACACAGGCCACAGCCCCTGAGGGAAAGTCCTGCTCTTGGGAGACGCTTCTCCTGAGACAGGGCAAGCACGGGGGCATCGGGCCACGTGGGCCGGGTGGGCGGGGGCTGAGAGCAGGACCCCTCAGATGGCCAGAGGGGAGGGCGGGGCAGGAGCAGAGGAGCCCCCGCGCCAGGTCTCCAGCAAACGGGAGGCTAGGCCTGTGTGCCTGGGACAGCGACCCTCAGGCCGCCCGCTCAGAGGCCTCGTTGCAACAGCCGTGCCAGAGAGCAGGGCTGCGGCAGACACGCGGTGCGTGGGGAAGAGGGGCTGAGTGGCAGAAGGGCCTGCGCCCCCGCGGTGCCACCCGCAAAGCTCCCTGCAATTAGGTTGCTCATCTGCGACGCCGGCGGGCGTGGGGTGAGCGGGAACGCCGGGCTGGCGCGGGCTTGGTGGGCTGACAAGCCTCCGATCCACTCGCGAGGCGGCGCTGGGTACAGCATCCCCAGTGGCAGGTGCCACCCTCCGCGTCACTTGGAGTCACGGTTTGTGAATTAAACCTGAAGGTCGCTTTGCACATTCGCTCGAGGAGCGTAGACAAAGAAACGCCGAGATCCCGCAAGCAGGAGGCTCCACTCGCCCAGGCTCCAACCCGGGACGCACGAGAGCCAGACACGGTGGAGCGGCCAGCGTGCGCGACCCTGCTCAGGGCAGCATCCCTGCTGGCACCGAGGTTGACGGGGACACGTCTCATTTCAGGAAAGGAGGGCTTTTGCCGTCCTCCTGCCGAGAAAAAGGAAGGTGGGGCCCGCTCAGCCCGCGGCCCGGCCAGCGCCCGCAGAGGGGTTTCGTGGCCCTCAAAATCAAACGTCCACAGACTGGGGTTATTGTAACCCGGGGAATGTGGCAGCAGGAGGGGAGTTTGCGGCGGTGAACGGCCCCCCAAGAACATGCGCACGCAAACCCGACGTCGGCCGAGGGGACCAGGGGCCCCCGCGGGGTCCTCGCAGCCACTCCATCCCCTGCCCCTCAGGCCTCCCTGCCCCAGTTGCCTTCCCAGCTCTGTCCCCCACCTCAAGACACCCCCAGCCCTCTGGGTGTTTATGTGACCCCCCAGAGTGTGGGGGACCCTGCCCAGGGCCCCCAGCGTGTGCCCCCGCGCTCCTGTCTCGCCGCAGGCGGGAAGGGCCCCGAGATCTCCCACGGTGCCCCTCGTGCTGGGGGACCCCAGCTCCAGCGCCAGACCTGGCTCTGGGCCCAGAGCGCAGCTCCGGAACCCTAAGAAACCGTCCTTCCCGGCAAGCCGGGCTCCCGCCCGTCCAGCGCCCTCGGCCTCCAGACGTCGGCGTTGGGTCTGCACTCAGGAACCAGCAGGGCCGCGCTGTCTCCCCCAGGCTGGGTCCCACCCCAGGCAGGGCACAGGGCTCAGGGCTCGCTGACTGCGGGCAGGGCCAGGGCAGGGGCGGAAGGGCGGGTGCCGCCAGCACCCTGTGCGCGAGTGGCAGACCCAAGTCGGGGTGCAGGGGGTGCCTGCGGCCGGCTCTCGACGGGTCCTCTGGGCTCAACTGCACCGGCAGGGGCTTGGCGGTCTGTCCCTAACGCCCTGGACTCCCAGGAGAGCCTCAGGTCCGAGACCTCCCTGGCCTCCACCGCCCCCGGCCCCGTGCCCGCAGGGCGTGGATCCGCACGTGCTGCGTCTGCCCAGGGACCGCCCAGGCCTGTCTCAGGGCCCCTCCTGCCGCGGGCTCTGCTGCCTCCTCCGGCTGGGGGTGCCACGAGCACCGCAGGGCCTTTTTTCCCTGGGATGTTCTTGGCCCCCAACACACAGACGCCCCCGTTTCCTCGGGACCCCTGTGACGCAGCTCCCGGGGGCCCCTCTCCCGGCTCTGCCAGGGCCCAGAGGGCTGCAGACCTTCCCGCGGTGGGCGAGAGGCCTCAGGATCTGGGCCTGCTGGGCCTCCCGGCTGCAGGTCCGCCCGGGTCACGCCCTGGGCCACCCTCGGGCTTCTCCAGGCCGGTGGGCGCAGAGCAGCCGCCACCCCTGCGTCACTCCTCAGGACTGCGCGTCCCTTTGTGTCTAGGGCCTGAGGTCTGACTCCCAGTCCCAGGGAGAGGGACGGGGAGGGGCGCACGGCCAAACGTCGGTCAGAGGCTCGGAAGTGCCTCATCCGTGGCAATAGAGCCCAGGGGCACAGGCCACGGACTTGAGGCCACCTGAGAAACCGCCACAGCCCCACTGGCTCACATTTCCACGCTCATCTCAGGGCGATTCCCTCAGCCGCCAAGGAAGCCGGGACTGAGAAGCGAATTGCAAACCCCACACGCTTGTCTCCGGGTTGTCACGGTGAAGTCACCGCCCACGCTGCGAGCTTTGGCCCGATTGTCGCGGTCTGGGGAGGGTGGCCGCCATCCCCCCCGCGGGGACCCGGTGCAGGCTGGCAGTGCTCCTGCAGCCGCTGGTGTCCGTGAGCAGCGGGGTGACCAAGGGTGGCACCGGGAGCCCCATCCAGCCCTGGAAACAGCCACACCCCGGCCATCCCACCTGCCCGCCGGGCCACCAGTGCGTCCTGCCTGCAACCCCTCCAAGCCCACGTGGGCTGTTCAGGAGGCTCCAGACACCAGACGTGGACGAGGAGCCCTCGACGTCCACAGGACGCGGGGTGACACCGCCCTGTGACTCGGGAGCTGTGATTTGCGTAAGAAGGGAGGGTGCTCAGCAGACGCTGCCCTTTGAGACGACTTTCAGGCCTGATTCCGGAATGTCTCTTCTGACTGGGAGACGCTACCTCTGGGCTCCCTACGATGGGGCGTTTCGGTGGACGAAAGTGGCAGAGGGTCCCTCAGACGCCTGCTCCGAGGTCTTTGTGGGCACAGAGGCTGGTGCCCACCTCTGAGAGCCCGGCCGGCTCTGACCCCTGCCCTTGGAGGTTCGGACGACCATTTGCCTGCGGAGACCCCCAACCACCCAGCCCCTCCAGTGAGGTCACACGGGGCAGAGTGCAGTGGAAGGGCCACCGCTGCCCCAGCCTGCGTCATCACGGCCAGTGCCAGCCGGGGTCTGGAGGGGTCGGGAAGGGGCTTCTGTGCCGTCCTCAGAGTCTGCTCCCCAAGTTGCTCCCTCGGCCCGTCCGAGGAGGAGACGGCATGGGTGGGGGGCCCTCCCTGCGGGGGGGAGGGGCTCAGACCAGACGCGCGCCCCGCACATGCCGCCGCCTGTTCCCTGGGAGAGGACGCGTTTCCCAGACGGCCTCCTGCTGCATTCCTGCGGAGGCATTCCAGGCATGTTACGGAATTTCACAACACGACAGAGCCGCGTCCGTTCCTGAACAATGAGAAACTATGTCAGCTGCGGACGCTGGACTTGGTTTCATAAATGTGGCCGTGAACTTGTCCAGCCACATGTGAGAATTCCATGGGGGGGCGGCTCTGGCTGCATGTTCCCCAGAAATCCTAAATCCCACTGCGTGCTTGCGATAGGAAAGCGTAGCCGCCCGCAAGCCGTCAGCCCGCGCTGCAGTCGGATCAGCTGGTGCCGCGTGCGGGAAGTTTGCCGCGATGACCTTGCGCGTAATTGCTCATCGTGGCTCTCGGCAAGGACCGGCCCGCTCCTCGCAGCCCTCCCCCTCCCCGGCTCGGAGAAAAATGGGTTTAATTAAGACTTCCGTGATTAGTCATTTAATCAGTCATTAGGCCAACACAGATGGAGTCAATTTTTTTACTTGAAAAGATAGTTGATGCTCGGAGCCCACACAGCCCCCACCCGGCGTGGGGTCGCGGTGGCTGCTACGTGTCCCGGTCCCCTCGCAAGGCCGCCCGCAGCAGGGGCACTGGCACAGCTCCCGGTGGGGAGACGCCAGCGTCCTGAGTCCCCAGCCACTGGAGCCCGGACACACTGCGGCAGCCGCCCCTCCCTTGCCTGCACCAAGAGGCGGGTCGGGAACAGCCCCGAGCTGGCTGCACCTGACACGCTCTGGGCAGGAGCCGCCGGGGTCAGCGGGTCTGAAAGGGGACAGGGCTTGGTGGCCACGCCCCTTCCTCCAGCCAGGAGCCCTGGTCGTGCGCTGCGGCCAGTGGGGCAGGCCCGGCAGGCGAAGCTGCCCACCCAGCAGATGCGCCAGTCCCGGCCCGGCGGCCGGGCAGCGCAGCCCCAAGGTGGAGGCTCAGCCCCTGGCTGCGGGGTCCCAGGGCCGGGAGGGGCCTCGGCTGCCCGAGCTTGTCCTGGGCGCGGCTTCCAGAAGCTCCTCTGGGTGGGAGTTCAGAGAAAAACAAGAGAAAGGGGTTGACTGGGTTCTTTAGTTCTTTAGAAACTTTTAAAGATTGAAAAGTAAGCCCCGTCTTGTCCAAGCAGGAATAATAAACCAAAGCAGGTGTGAGCACCGGGCGGGAACAGCTGGCCTGCGAATGTGCCCAGGCCCTGGCCGCCCTAATCCCCACACAGCGGGATGTTTCCCGCTTGACACAGCCCTGGAGTAGTAACCCCGCAGATGGGAGGCTGAGGCTGGGGTAGGGGCCGCCATTAACCCTTCCCGCACCTGCTACCAGCGAGAGCCCCTCCCCAGGCAAACCCCCAAACAGACAGCACCCCGCAGGCTCTCCAGGGCCTGATGCCAACTGCCCACTGGGGACAGGGCACCCAGGTGGTCCTCGGCAGTCCCCTCTCCCCCAGGCCTGGGGCCGGGAGTCCCAGCCTTGACCTTCCAGGAGCAGGAAAAGGGTCACAGAACCACCCGCAGCTCCCCAGGCCCAGCGAGGCATGAGCAGAGGGCCCCCCCACCCGGCAGAGACGCACCTGGGGCCACCCCCGCTGCTCCATCTGAGGTCTGAGCCTGTGCCCGTCACTGCCGCTCGCCAGAGAGCACGCGGGCCCCAGCTCCCATCCTGTGGGGTCTACGGAGGAGACAGTTTCCAGCGAGGCCCCGTGTCAGCACAGCCTGCGCCACAAGTCGCTGAACATTCTGATTTGGGGACTTGCACGTGGGCTCTCCGTGGGGGCTGCAGAAAGACCCAGGGCTTCCTCCCACGGCGGCAGGCCAGGGCAGCCACGCCTGCGCCACTGCGCCCCTCGGGACGGCTCTGCCCACCGACGCCGCAACCCGCTCTGGCCCTGGCGGCTCCCAGCTCCCTGAGCCGGCGCATCCGTCACTGCTGGAGGCTGCGTGTGGCCCTCGTTGCCCAGATCTGCACGGACACCCCGGCCCCTGGCCCAGGCCCTGACCGCTCGAGGGGGCTCTCTCCTCCTGGGGCCCAGAGGCCTGAACAGGCCACACAGGGGTCCCCTCGGCCTCGCGCCCCTGGCCGGGCAGCCTCTGGTCGCAGGCCCAGCTCTCAGCTCCCCTGCCCAGGTCAGGGCCCAGGGAAGCCACACCCCAAGGGCCTGCCTGAGGGGGGTCCAGGTTCTGACTGCCAGGACCTGGGGCTGCCAGACTCTCAAATCAAACCCCGCAAGCCCACCCATCCAGACGGGAGTGGCGCGTCCTGCGTCTGCTGGGCTGTGGGGACAGGGTCCCCCGGGCTGACACCCGCTCCCTGGTGCCTCGTGCCACGCTCAGTTGCTTCGGCAGAACCAGGGCCTCGCGCAGGTCCCCAGGGCCCTCGGCTTCGCGGCCTTTGTCCTCCTGAGCCAGGCCCCACAGAAGAGCCGCAGGCGGAGAGCGAGGCTGTGCCGCGTGCCCCCAGCGTGGTGGGCAGCGCTCCAGTGAGGAGTCAGGGCCGCGGGCTCCTTGGGCTGTCCACGCTCAGACACCGCGGGTGGGGCTTTGTGGCTTCTCGGGGCACCTGCCCCAGGAAAGGTGCAGGCAGGAGGCCACCAAAGCCACAAGCCCTCAGGAAAGGGGGGACACGGCCTCCGGAGCACTAGGCCACTCCTCAGACAAACGAGTTCACGGACAGGTGGCTCTGGTCACCCCTCACAGGCCCAGCCGAGAGGGAGCGGGACGTGTCACCTTGCTGGTCTTGCAGAGCTGGTGCCCCTGGGATCCCGGTGGGTGCCCTGGCCCCGGGCCACGGCTGCTGCCAGCGCCTCCCACTCTGGGGCCCCGGACTCGGACTATCCAACCTCATCTCCCGTCTGCGCAGCTTCTAGACACCTCACCAACGGCTCTCGCTGGCCGCGGCCCCGGCCTGAGGCCCGCAGTGGAGCCCCACGGCCTGCGCGCTGTCACCCGTGCGGCTCTGTAAACAAAGCGCCGTCCACAGCTCTGCAACCGGCCGAGTGAGCGAGTGACGCTCCGTGCCCCGTAAACAGTCCCCAAGCAACACCTGGGGTCAGGCCCCATGGCGTCATCCAGCCTGAGGTCCAGGCCGCCTGTGCCTTCACCCGGCTCCCAAGACACTGACCCGATGCTGGGCCAGGCCCCGGAGGCCAGCGAGGAGCAGGACTGGTCGGTGGGGGCGGCCGCGGGGCCATGTGGAGAGCAGGACCCACTCAGGCTGGCGGCCACGTGGCTCCTGGGCCAAGACGAGGCCCGTTTCCCCTCAAAATGAAGTAATTTTAAAGTCCTTTGTCTCTGCCGCCCACAGGACGCCTGCGGTATTTAAGTCAGTTGAGGGGAGCCCTGGGCTCTGCCCCCAGCTCCCCGTTGGCTGTTGGCCAACTCAGGCCACAGACGACAGGAAATGGCCAACCACGGGGGCAGGGGTGAGGCTACAGGATGGCTCCAGGTCCACGGGGTGGGTGGTTCAGGACAAAGCCCCACCCGGCACACCCGGGGCCTCATGCGACCCGGACTGTGCATCTCACGGCCGGACAGTTCGGGGGGGTGTCCCCTCCAAGCCAGCCCCTCGTCCTTGGAGCAGGGGGCGCAGAAGAGGCACCTGCCAGGGGGTCAGCTTCACCGTGTGTGGTGGCCATGCTTCCTCACGTCCCCAGGCCACCTGCTTCCCAACCCAGATCCTTCCTGGCAATGACCCTTCCCCGGCCAGCTGCTCCTCCAGGGCCCCGCTGGGGCAAAGGCCATCACTAGCTACAGACCAGACACCTAAAGGGCGGTCGCCCCCAGGACGGCCTCAGGGCAGGAGCTGCACCTGCTCAGGAGCCAGGGCAGGGGCCTCAGGGGTAGCTGTGGCCAGAATGGGGCCTCCACCCTCAGACTCGGAGCCGCCTCTAGATTGGGAGGCCCTGGGGCAGGACCACTGCCTCCTTCCTTCTCACCTGCTCCCAGGTGACACTGGCCTTTCATCCCTCCGCGAGGCACAGAGCCCCCCACGGCTCTGCCCCTGACAGAGCCCCCCATGGTCACTTCTTGCTGGCGTCTCCTAGAAAGTTCTGTGCATCGCTGTTTGCTGAAGGCTCCAGATTCCACTGGCCCTCCGGAATCTTCCCCGCTTTCCCAAGGCCACAGCCCGTCTGCGTGACGCGGCAGCAGGCTGTGGAGCGGGGTGGTTGGCTCCGTCCCTGCACGTGGCACATCAGGACCCAGGGTTTGCTCAGCGAGGTGCGGACTGAGGGGCAGAGGTCTGGGGCACAGGCTGCTGGAGGACTCTCCGGGCTTGGGGGGCACAGCCGCGGCCAGGGGTGTGAGCGCGCTGCCCCTCAGAGGACGGCAGTCACACCTGCGCCGGCCCGTGGCCCAGGCTCCATGGGCCTCTGCTGTCCGAGGGCTGCACGTGGGCCCTGGAGCCGCTGGCCCCGGTTTGGGCTGCGGACGTGGCACCCGAGGGCCCCGGGCAGGGCGTTCAGGGGCCTCCTCTTCTTCCCACAGGCCCCGCGGGACTGCAGTGGCAGAGCTGGCGGCAGCGCTCCCGGGTAGGTAGGCAGCTGTCCTCCGCGATCCGACCCCATCGCCGTCTGCGTCGGTGTCTGGAGAGGCGACGGCTGGGTGGCTGGCGCAGTCAGCCCAGGGCTGTCGGGTGGGTGCTGGCCGGGGTAGGTGGCGGACGGCCTGGACCCGAAGGCCCTGGGGTAGGGGATGTGGGAGCAGCACGGCCCTCCCAGGGGCCTGGCGGGGAAGGGGCCACCGCTGGGGGCTGGGGGGGCAGAGAGTTCGAAATCCGGCAGAGTCACAGCACTTGATGTGGGGAATGTTCCAGAAAGGAGGCGAGTGGTGGGAAAGGCACAGCAGGAACGGAGGCCTTGGGTGGCCGAGGGGCTCATCACTATGGCCTCAAGGCTGTCCCTACAGGGCCTGGTCGGCCTTGGGAGAGCCCAGTGTGGGCAGGAGTGTGGCGGGCCAGGGCGAGTGGCTGCAGGGGCTTGGACGGAGACCCCTGGCTGGGGGCCCCCGTCCCGGAGCTCAGCCAGGAGCCTGGTGCCCTGAGCCAGACCCCGACCCCCCAGAGCCCGGGGGCAGAGTACCCGAACGTCCCAGCCAAACAGCCTTGCTCCCATGGTGGGACGTGGCACCGGGCAGCTGACAGGGGTCACGTGGAGAGCAGGTGCCTCTCCCTCCCCTTGGCCAGCACACGACCCTTGTTCTGGCATCTTGGGGTCCCGGCTGGAAGCTGCAGGCCTCGAGGCCCACGTCTCACCGTTGACCCCTCAGGCGGCCAGGAGAGCTGGCGGAGCCCCTGCAGCCGGGAGAGACAGGGCCAAGAGCTCGTCCCCAGGCCTTCGGGCCCCTGCTGGCCGCAGCCTGAAAGGTCCTTGTGTGGGGGGAAGAGCCAGAGCTCTGGGCAATGTCCCTGGCTGTCTCCCACACCATCTCCCTCAGCCGTCTGCTGCCCGCCCAGCACCCCCAGCACCCTGGCAGGAGCAGGTGGGCCGGGGGGAGGAGGGTCCCCCTGCCCTAGTTGGGAGGGGCTGGCACCTCCCATCCCGGCTTTGACTGGCATCAGCCAGATCCTGGCACCTCTCCGGGCACAACCCTGGCCGAAGGGGGGGGCATCACTGGCCGGGGGATTATTTGCAAGGCTGTGGCCACCCTTAGGGGTGGTGAGGGGCGAGCAGGGATCCGACTGGGGGGCCCCAGAGGGCTAAGCTGGAGAATGGCCAAGTGTCTGGGGCAAGAGCTGGCCCGAGGGGACACCGGGCCCGCGGCCCATGGCTGGCCCACGTGGCTGTCGGGGCCGGCCTGCCACAGGGCTGCCACTAGCGAGAGCCCCTGCCACCGGCCCCTATGTGACGGGAGATGGGCCTGCGGAGTGGGGTCAGCTCAGGCCTGTGGCCTGGGCCCCAGCCGCTGCCCGCTGAGCTCACACGGCTCCCCAAGCCAGCCGCCTTGGCCGCCAGTTGGTTTAGCTGTGTTCTTGGGAACACCTAGAAACCGGCTGCTTGGAAACACTGCGGCGTTGCCATGCACGGCTGTTCCTCCAGGCCCGCCAGCCAGCCGGCCCTGGTGCCCGGGGCTGCGCCCGCACCGCCAGACCTCGGAACGCGTGGCCCCTCGCAGGGCCTCCGGACACCCGCCCCTGCCCCCCGCGTGGTTTGTTCTGGAGGAACTGACTCTGGGCCAAGCAAACTCCTCCCGGCCGAGGCCGCGCTGCTCTTGTCGGGCCCAGGAAGGCCCCGGCGTCCAGCCCTGGCCCAGCCCGGCCAGGGAGCAGCCGTTTCCCGCCGGGTGGCGCGAGCCCCTCCTGCCCCGCTCCAGCAGCGGCCGCATTCCTGCGTGAGCCCGGGCCGGCCCGGGATGCTTTTTCCATGCTCCGGTGCCAGCCCCTGCAGGCTCGGGGGAGGGGGAGAAGACAGTTTCTATGGCAACCTCACTTTTTGTTATTTCTTATTTTCTTTTTTATGGTTTCTCCAACTTTGAAGCTCTCCAGACGGTTTACAGACTGTGAAAGGAAAAGCACTTTT
Source organism: Propithecus coquereli (assembly GCF_000956105.1). Lineage (NCBI taxonomy): Eukaryota > Metazoa > Chordata > Mammalia > Primates > Indriidae > Propithecus > Propithecus coquereli. The sequence continues at coordinate 1,193,505 of NW_012151330.1, read as the reverse complement.
CCTTCTTTCCCGAGAGGCCGCAGGGCCGCCCCGGGCTCCACCCAGAGAGCCCTGCCCGGCCCCTTCCCCACTGCCGGCCGGGCGGGGGCTTCGACAGCAAACCCGGGGCACCAGGCCCTCAGAGGTTTAGTTATTTTAAAAAAAAATTTAAAGGAAATGAATTATTTTTTTTCCTAAAAAGGTAGGAAAGTATTTGCAAAAGAACCCTCTACCCAGCCACGCAGCTCAGGGACCAGGAGCAGCCACGTGTCCATCCTCTCCTGACACCACGGCCCGGCTCTGCCTCCACGACACCCGAGTCTGTGGCTGGGCCCATGGCCTGAGGTCAGAGGTGGTTCCCTTCACCTAAAACCCATTACTCACCTAGAATGACCGTGCACCCCGTGCCTCAGGAGGGCAGCAGCCTGGTCCCATAGTCACCGTGCCGGGGCGGGGGACAGAGCTGAGGCCGTGGCCTCTGGGAGGCTGAGGACCGGCCCCGTGTGTCTCTTGCAGGCGAGTATGTGGTCCTGGTCCACGACGTGACCGCTCCTCCGTTCCTGGGCCGCACGCTGCCCACCGCCTGCAAACACCTGCGGGTATTGGCGCAGGGGGTCGGCCAGCGGCCCCACGTCCCCGAGGAAGGCCCCAAAGCCGCCCACGGACACAGCCCAGTGTCGGCAGTGCCTCCGTGACGTCGCGTCTGCTCGGGAGGCCACCTTCACTTTCAACGGAAGGGACACTGCCTCTGCTTCCAGGGCCCGCCCGTGTCCCCAGCAGCCAGAGCCGCGCTGGGGTGAGGGGACCTTGGGCGCCCCACAGAGCCCCACGGCCACTGCCTGGAATAAACCCTCGGCGACAACCACAGAGCGCACTCTCGGTGGGGCCTTGACGTGACAGGGAGGCCACACGCCGGGGAGGCGGGCAGGGCCCCCACTCTGCGCCGAGCCCTGGGAAGACTGGGGTCCAGCGGGATGCTCGTAGGGGCTCGTCTCAGCGCCTCCAGGCCGGGCCCACGGGAGTCGCCCCGACACCTCGGGCCGCAGGCTGCTCCCCCGCACTGTCCCAGGCCCAGCCCAGGTCTGGGCCGGAATCTGCCAGGGGGCTGGGAGGGGTCTCCGGCCCCCGCCTCAGAGCCCTGCAGCGGAGCCCGGCGCCGCGAGTCGCCATGAAGCCCGGCTGTGGGACGCACACACGTGGGAAGCGCGAGGCAGTGAGAACGCGGTCAGCTTCCCGCCGTGTTGCCTGCCTGCCTGGCGCCCCACCCTGCGCTGGCAGAGGAGCTCAGCAGGGACCTTGCAGCTGCCTCGGGGGCACCCCCACCACTGACGAGGCTGGACGACGCGTGGGGGACGCTGGGGAGGCCCGTGGCAGCGGCCACTCAGCCGGCGCAAAAGGCGGCTGTCCCCAAAACCCCGCCTTCGGCTTCACAGTGCCTTCCTGGCACGTGCACAGACCTGGCTGGGTCTCACCCTCCACCTGCCCCGGGCTGGACAGGCCGGCCTTGCCAGGGCCCATCGGCGCCCGGACTCCCGCCCTCATGCCTGACTCACAGCCCACCCTCCTGACTGGCCACCGCTTACCCCTTCCCAGACGCAAGCAGCCCCTCGGGGGGGTGTCCAGGCCCAACCCCAGCCGTCTGCTTCTGCCCCAGGGCCCACATGCCAGTTCTGGGCCAGGCGGGCCACCCGTGTCCCCAGAAATAGCTGCATCACTCACGAGGGGCACGCTGCTGCCCCCTCGCGCCAAGCCCCCCAGCACCCGGCCTCGCCCCCCGGGCTCCATCCACATTCCCTTCCCTGGGAGCTCCCCCGTCTCCTGGGCCATCTGCCACCCACCTCTGCAGACCCGCCCCAGCAGGTGCTGGGCACTAGGCGGCAAAGGCCAGCAGCCCCCTTGGGCGTCGCAGGCATTTGGGACTTCACACGCCCCACTGCGCCCCCGGTGGTCTCCCCAGAAGCGGCTCCTCCTGCTCCCCCGCGGGAGGGTGCGGGCAGGGAAGCAGCTCCAGGCCTCATGCTCAGGTAGCCTCGGCCCAGCCTGGGGCAAAAAGACCGGCCCAGGAGTTGGGTGGGACGGTCCCAGGGACCTGGGGCAGAGGGGCAGGTGGGGCAGGTGGGGCAGGGGTGCCGCAGGAAGGAGCCAGGCCAGCTCGTGGGGTGGTGAACTCCCCATCCCTGCAGGTGTCCCGGCACAAGCTAGAGGCCCACTGGAGGTGGGGGGCCCTCCTCTGGCAGGAGCCGAGCCTCCCCAAGACCCTTCTGGCTCTGAGCTCTGCTGGCCCGAGGCTGAGCGCCCAGGGTGCCCCCAGCCTGCCGCCAGCGCGACCATCTGAAGTGGCCCCTGCGTGCCGGCGAGTCCTGGGCACCCAGGCTCCACTCGGGGAGCAAGGACACAGCCCCCGTACCCCACCTCCCTGGAGCCAGCAGCAAGGCTGCACCCCTCAGGCCCTTCGAGGCTCCTGGTGACCGGGCCTGGGGCTGATGGTCACCCACAGCCACAGGCCTGGTCCTCTGACCCCTGTGGCCCCATGGTGCCCTGGGATTGGCCGCCAGCACCCTCAGCCCCGGTCGGAGGGAGGCTCCAGGCTCACCCCTGCCTCCCCGCCCAGCTGGGCCACCTGCAGCCCCCGGCCAGGCTGGGCCCGTGTGCAGAGCAGGTGCAGGAGCCCTAGCGACTGGCCAGGTGATAGTGGGTCACACACTCCTGACCCCCCAAAACTGCATCTGAGCTCAAGTTCCTTTGTGTCTGCTCCTCAGATAAGGCCAATCACTTTGTAGCACTTTTTCTCATTTCAAGAAGAAACCATGTTTCTGTCAAAAGAAAAACAAAGAATGTTTCGATTTCGGAAGGAGAAACCGCTGGGAGACAGGTGGCCAAGTCTCCGGCCCCGGGGCTTAACGCCCATTTGCAATCGTCGGCTTCTAACTCGGAAAACCGCCAGGACACGGGGGTGGGGTCCGCGCCACACGGGCTCCTTCGCGGACGACTGGCAGCTCTCGCCACCACTCAAGGCAAGAGACCGCGGCCGGGGCCTTCCGTGGTTCTCACGGCAAACGTCCTGGTACGCTCGAGCCAGGAGGGACTCGGCCCCTCGGCTTCCCAGTGGGCAGTTGAGGGCCCGGGAAGGTGACACGAGGCTGGCCGGACCCAGCAGGGCTGTCTTCTGCCCCAGCCCTCCCGCCCCTGCCAGGGTGGGGACTCTTCTGGCCGCGTGCATCGGAGCAGGGGACGGTCAGCCTTCTGGGGCTGCAGGACTGGTGAGAACCTCCGAGGGGACAGGGCCAGGAGGAAGCCACTCTCACCCCAACCCTCACTCCTCCCCCTGCGTCCTGCAGGCAAAACGTGCACAAGTGTGAATTCCACAGGGTCTGTGCAGCCTGCCCTGTGACGCCAGACCCCTGCCCTCGGTGGGAGGGAGGGCCTGGGAGCGTCCGGCTGGACCACCACCAGGAGCTGCAAAGTGGCTGCAGGCCAGGGGCCCCCGGGGACAGCGCCCCCCACGCCCCAGCTAGCCTCAGGGCTCAGCCCCCGGGCACCGTCTGAGAGCCCTGTGACACAGCAGAGGGCCAGCCCCCGCCCCGGTCCTGCCAGCCCCACTCTGCAGAGCCTGGAGACTGTCCCTGGGCCCTCACTGTCTAGCCCCACCACACAAGTCCCCAGCCAGCTCACGGCCCCATGCAGGGTCCGCCCAGCCCCTGCGAAGGCCCCTCCCCCACTGTCCCCAGAGGGTCCTCCCGTGGGCTGGCCTCACCTCCCTGTCCTGTGACGCTAGGCGCTGATTCCGGCCCACTGGACCACGCCTGGCATGTGGGATCCTGCAGGATCGCTGCTGTCCCCCAGGGCCCTCGGCAGTGAGCAGGGGCCACCCCTTCCCAGTTCCCCCAGCAGGCACCCCACCGTGTGTTGAGTGGGAGGGGGCTCTTGGTGGTGGCCTGGCTGTGTGGCCATCTGGGGTCAGGGTGGAGGCAGCATCTATTTCTGGCCTAGAGATCAGGTCTCTGGGAGCCTCCCCTGGGAACCACTGGCGGGTGCCCAGGTAGGGGCCTGGGACCCCAACGTCCCCACCCTCTGGCCCGCTCACAGCCCTGCGATGGGCTGGATCTCTGGCCGCCCTTCCCCACCTTCCCCCAGGAGGAGTCGGGCAGGGGGCTCCCGGTTCCGCCCTTGGGCCCCTCCTGTCCTCTGACCTCCCAGGGTCGGGAACCCTGGCCCGTTCACTGGCGGGGTATTTCCTGAGCAAGGCAACAGGGACAGCATCGAGCAAAGCACTGCCATGGGAGGGGGTCCGTGTGCGGGTGAGAGACAGACAGGGAGGGAGGCAATGGGAGACAGGGGCGGGAAGGCTGGGGGTCCCCTGCCGGCACCCTTCTAGCAGGGCCCCAGCCAGGGTGCCCTCCAGACCCCCAGAGGCTGCATGGGGTGAACAGCATAGCCAGGCCACAGGCTGCAGCTGGACAGGGCCCAGCTGGCACAGGTGGCTCCTCCCAGCCCGTCCTGAGGCCACTGCCGGTGGCGGGTGGTCACCCAGGACCCCAGAGCCCTCTTCACAGCCTGGGCAGACTGACCACTCTGGGTGCCGGGCGGGTGTCCAGGCCAGCTGTGTGGGGCTTCTTGGGGGGTGCTGGATGCGCAGCCCGCCAGGCTCACCTGCCGGCTCACTGCCTGCCCTGGGAGGCCTCAGTCCTGAGGTCACGCTAGTGGAGTCACCAGGCCAGTCTCAGCAAGCCCCCGGCCAAGCACACAGTTCTCAGCGCTGGCAACAGCCCTGCTCCAACACCAGCCCTACCTGCTCCTGTCTCCTCAGAGCCGGGGGCAGCGCCCAGGGCCGGGCCTGGGGACCCCCTGGTGGAAGGGAGCCAGGCAGGGCAGGCAAGGGGAGTTCGGAGACCAGGAAGGGGCTCAGAGTGGAGGGACCTGCCCAGGCTCGGGGCTGCCAGGGGACATGCTGGGGTCTTGGCGAGAGGCTCTCGGTCTCTGTAGAGCGGGCTGCGCCCTGTTGCTGTGGCCAGGGCCTTGATTCCTGGTGGGGATGGTCAGTGGCTGGCTGGGCAGCCCTGATGGGGCCTGGCCTCCACTTGGCCCCAGGACAGTGTCACTCTTGGAAACTCTGGACACCCCTCCTCCTGGTACCTCACCAGAGTTGGTGGCCAGGACCGGGTGCCCCGAGGAACGAGGCTCCCAAGCCCCAGCAGCTCTGGCAAGGACGTCCGGGTAAGACAAGAAACCACAGGTGCTGCGGGCGCAGCCCAGAGCGCGGGAGGGACGTGCCGGAGGACCACGGCGCGGGCACGAACTTGGGGAGCATGTAGACGCCGCCCGGGGGCTGCGCTGAGAAGGGCTGGGCGCGCAGGCAGCTGGGGCCTTTCCTCCCGGGAGGCCGCGTGGTCCCAGAGGAGCGCGGGGGAGGGAAGCGCAGTGGACTGGCGGTGCGGTCCGGGCCACCACCCTGATGGCGGGCGGGGACGGGGGGCCGGGCCTGGAGA
>NW_012151330.1:1169457-1187254 GCF_000956105.1 Propithecus coquereli | reverse complement strand
CCGGGAAGCTCGGGCTGCGAGGGAGCCCAGATATGCGCCGGGCCAGGGGCACCTGCCCCGCCCCCAGCAGGACGCAGCCTCTCCCGCCCCCGCCGCGCCCCCGGTGACTCCCCGGCGCGACTCCCGGCGGCCTGTGCGGGGGCGGGGGCAGCGCGGGTTCGGGGCGCACAGCCCCCCGAGCGGCGTGGGGGGCAGCCGGGCAGGGCTCTTGGCGGCCCGGCGCCCCCCAAGCCCAGCTTGCGGCCAGGCCGGAAGGGGCAGGAGTTTGGGCTGTTCTCGAGCCAGGCTTGGGTTCCTGGGGGCTTCCCTGCCCCCGCCCTTCCCCCAGGGATGCTGGCCCACCCTGGGGAGCCCCCCTGCCTCTGGGGGAGCTGGGGGCCGGCCCTGGCATGAGGCCAGAAGCCAGATTTTCTGGGTGCCCGGGGGAAGCCAGGGCGGGGGAGGGGCACCCCCAGCAGGGTTTTCTGTCCTGGGCTCCTCCGCGTGGAGGGTGCAGAGTGGGGTGGGGCCACCACGGGAGTGCTCACGGGAGGCCACTGGGTGCCAGCCTGGGAGGACTCTAGCCTCCCTGGGCGGGTGGGACCCTGACTCTGGGCCTGTCCAGGTGACAGGGAAAGGTGGACGGCCAGAGGCCCACCCACCCGGCCACGCCAGCTTTAGCCTTCCCCAGTCCCTGGGGTCAGGGAACAGAACAGTCCCCCCCCCCAGACGCCCCAAGGCCTTGGCAGAGGCAACTCGTCCACCGACTGCCGGAGCCTTTTCTGAGACTTGTCCTTGGAAACAGGAGTTGGGGTGTGGGCCACACATCCACCAGGGCAGGACGGGGTGGGGTCGGCCCCAGCAGAGCATCCCCCGCCCAGCTCCTGCAGCCCCCGGCACTCAGGAGCCCCACGTGCCCAAAGCTGGGACAGGGCACAGCACCCACACAGGACGTCCGTCTGGGACTCAAAGTCTGACCCATGAGGGCCGCCCGGCCTGGTCGGGGGGCGCTCGGCCTGGCCAGGCCGTCCCAGGGCTCCCGTCCTCTCCTCCCAGCCCCACCTTCCCCGCAGTTGTCTGTCTGGACCCAGCTCGCAGGAGGGCCCAGAGGTTGTGACTGCAGGCGGGCAGGGTTGGGGCCAGGCCAGAGGGGATGCCTGGGTGTTGAGGGGCAGCAGCCAGGGCACACGGGACCCCAGAGGGATGGGGCTGGCAGGCTGCTGGGCCCCCAGGCCTTTGGCCCCCGCAGCCCCAGGCTATGTGCCCCCATTTCTGGGCTGAGCTGGGCAGCCAGGGGCCCACCCCTCCACGTTGGCTGTGCGTGTCCTCATCACGTCCACCAATGGCCTGGGCAGGAGGCCCAGGGACGGTGCTGTCTGGGCCTGACCCAGTGTGGTGGGTTCTCTGCCGGGGGCTTCACCTCGCGCTCCTTCCTTCCCATGGGTGCCTGGTCCCTGGAGGTTTCTGGAACAGGCCTCCTTCGCGGCACGGCGATGTGGCCAGAGCCTAGGCTGAGCTTCCTGCCAGTGAGGGCTGCCAGGCCTGGCCCCGGGAGCAGGAAGGGCCGTCCCCAGCCCGGCCGGACACCTGGCCCAGCACAGGACGCTTCGAAGACAAGCCAGGCCAGCCGGCCCCCCCACCTACCCCCCCGCAGTGGGGCCACCTGCTCCAGGGCTGGGTGCCCCAGTCGTCGAGGCCCCCACCCACCTGGCACAGGCTGGGCACAGATGGCCACGTGCGTCACCAAGACCATGGGGTGGCAGGGGCGGGCGGGCATCCAGTCCCCAAATGTTCTGTCCCCACCCCCTCCCCAGGGTGGCCTGAGGCGGGGGTGGGCAGTGGGTTTGGCAGTGGGTGGGCATTTCTGGGGGGGTGCCGATTCCCCTTGAAGCAAGCCCAGATTTCCCATCCTCTGAGGGCCAGCACCTTAGGGTCGCGAGCCCACCTGTTGCCAAGGGCGCAGACTGTCCTGGGGAGAGGGCAGGCCAGCCCCCCTCTTTCCTGTGGGGCAGCCACCATGCTCCATGGTGTCCTAGGCCCAGGCTGCCTAGAGCAGAGCCCCGGGCCACCCCTTCCTGGCTGATGGGACAGGGCGAGTCGGGGGTTGTTGACCAGACTGGGGGCCTGTGGGGGCGGCAGGGCAGGGGGTGGAGACACGGGGCGGGGAAGGACCCCAGGGACCATTAGACCTCCACCTCCTGCCCTGGGCACGTCTTCACCACCAGGTTTTGGGGGCTTGCAGACAGGCACCAGCCAGAAAAAAGGGGTGAGAGCTGCCAGCCAGGGAGCTGAGGCCGAGGGACGGCCCGTGACCCCCGCAGAGGCCGTGGCCAGGGTGGGCAGTGGGGGCCCTGGGGCAGGGAGGGAGGGCCAGTTCCTGTCGCCCACCCTGACCACCCCTCTGCCTAGGGGAACCCAGCCCTTCGAACAGGTTGGGGAGGAGATTCTGACGCCGGGTGACCCCTGACCCCAGCTGCCCCGGGTCAGGGGTAGCCAGAGCCCTTTAATGCTGTAAGTTTATACCTGAAGCTGAACCCCAAAGTGAAGCCCAGGGCGGCTCAGGAAACAGCTGAGCCTGGAGTCCCCAGGAGCTGCCGCTGTGCCCCAAGCCCCCCAGCCTCAGGGAAGGCTTTCAGGGGACCGCACGGTGCTCAGCTCCGCAGCCTGGTGGGCAGCGGCCCATGCTGGCCACAGGGACAGCCCAGCCCTTCCCCACCCTGGGCCTCGCCGCACCCGACCAGGGCTGGCATGTGTCCTGCAGTGCTGCCAGTGCTGCTTTGGAGCAAGTCTGGGGCACGTGACCTGGGGAGGGGGAGCGCTGGGGTGGCAGGCGATGCCCAGGGGGTGAGTCCCAGCGACGCGGAGATGTCTGTGCTCATGGCCCCCATCCGCGCCCCCGGAGGGCAAGTGCCGAGGACTGGACACGGCAGGCCTCTGCCACCCTGCTCCACCCACGCTCTCCTTGGGGAACCCGCAGCCCTGACGGGCTGCCATTGCCATCTTGTCCTCCTGGCCCGCTGTCCTTTCCCGCTCTGGAGCCTGGGACACAGCAGGCTTTTCCAGGTCAAAGTGTGGGGGTCTGTCCGGTCCAGAGCCTCCCTGGGGCATGTGGCAGGTTCCGTGAGCCCTTCTGGGCTGTGGTGTGGGGCAGGGTAGCCCCCGTGTGCCACTGGAGGGAGGATATGGGACAGGGGTCCTGCCAGCAGGTGGCAGCGAGCCTGGGCTCCCCTAGGCCATCCATTGCTTGGACAAGAGGCCGGGAGACCCCTGACAAGGCCCGGCCAGGCTGGGGATGCCAGATGCGGTGGCCTGGCACCCCAGGAACTGCAGCCAGGCTCCGCCCACGCAGCGGACCCACAGTGTGGCGCCCACAAGGGCGGGCGGTGGGGGCTGGAAGCCCCTGGCAGTCGGGCAGGGAGAGGGCTCCAAGGTTGAGGTGCCAACTGGCCTCCTGGGTAAGTGGCCCGAACACCCGGGAGCTGCCGACCCACCCTGGGGCAGGCCTCCTGCCCTTGGGGGGCTGTAAGCTTGGCTGAGCCCAGGCCCCAGTGGTGGTCCTGCCCCAGGCCTCTCCTCCCAGGGCTCCAGACGCATCTCTCTGAGGAGAGGCTACCAGCTCGGTGAAGCGTAGACAAAACCTCTGTGGCCGCATCCGGCTCGGAGGGACCCGGGTGGACAGAGGGCATCTGGGCCGCAGCGGCCCTTCCCTTCCTGCCCGCAGCCCCCACAGGCTGACCCCGGAGGCCACCCTGCTCTGCTGGGGAGAGGAGGGCTGGGGCACACGCACGGCGGCCCACGGTGCTCGCAAAGTCCTGTGTTGTACAAGGGCGTCTGTCCCAGGGGTGCAAAAGGACTAACAGGTACACAGCGAAATAGATAAATATGCCAAGCTTTTCTTTTTTTCTTTTTAAATCAGGCATTTATAAACAAGAAAGCATACATTAATTACATAAAAATAGTTCTCGAGTAGCAGAGTAAGCATCGTATTGTCATTAGCAGCAGCAGACGCAGGGACGGTGCGGGGGCTCCGGGTGCTTATAAAGGTAAGGTGGGTTTTTTCCTTTCCTTAATTGAAAAAAAAAGTCATTTGTGACTCCTGACTTAAAGCAAGAACAAAACACCTCCCGACCCTGGGGGATGAGGGTGGGCGGGGCAGGGAGGGACGAAGAGGCCCAACCTGGCGGGAAAGCGCGAGGCGGAGCCCAGCACCCGCGGGAGGACCTCGCGCACGGACACTGGCAAAGGGGCTTCTCCGTCCCCTCTGGCAGGTGAGCATTTTTTTTTCTTAGTTAAAAACAGCCCAGAAAACAAGACAACCGTCAGGTAAGAAAAGAGTTTCTGAAAAAAGAACCACCATATACACGTATAATACAACGGTGTAAAATGAAAAGAAGTATTTACACGGCAATTGTTTTTACATTGGCTAGTTCTGTAGGAAAAGCAGATATTATGTGTATGAGTTAGCTGCTCCGTAGATATGAATGTTATTGCTGTTGTTTCTTTCCCTTCGTTAAAAATCCTCTTTCAGCATAGAAATGAGTAACTGAACTGAATACACAATCATGCGGATGACGGGTTGTACATACGGGGGGTCAACAGCCTGCACAGCCACCCCCCCTCGTTCTGAACGGGACCCACTTGCAGCCACGCCGGCCCTGCAGCCAGCACACCCTCGGGGCCGGGGCCGCCCTCGCCCAGAGCTGCCCCTCACACCCGGCCAGGACCCCCAGCGCCCCCACCCTCACCCAGGGAAGAGACTTGGGTGAGCCGAGACGGGAGCAGCAAGAACTGCCCGGGCAGGCCCAGAGGGAGAGCTGCTGGCGAGGGAGCACCTGCCCCTGGCCGCGGGGCCCAGGCGGGACGAAGTCGGTGACACTGTCTGGACCTTGCCAGGACCAAATCCCCCTGGCTCTTGGGGAAGAGTCACCACTGCAGACGCTGCTCTCTCTGCAGACATCTGGGACAGAGCAGGTGGGGGCAGGCGTGGAACTGATGGTGACTGGCCGGCAGGAGGAGGGCAAGGTGACTCGGAAAGCTCTTCGTCCTCTGGGGGCCTAAAACTCGGAGGCAAAGGGATGAGCCTGGCAGCCCCTGGGGCGGGCAGAGCCTGGACCTCAGAGTTCAGACTGGGGACACGGGACAGCCACACAGAAGCACGCCAACACACGTAAAGCTTTGCTCCAACTAAATCATTTAGTTTCCCTTGAAGAAATGACTGAAAAACACAACTCTGGTAAAACAAGGCTAAAAACAGCATTCTGCATGTTGCATAACAAAACCGACCCTTTACAAGACACGGTAATAATGCCCATCAATGGATCTACCTATGGCAGAGGTGTAAAATCCCATGCATACAAATTTAATAACTGCAAAAGTAAAACAAAAGCAAAAGAAAAAATTTCCAAACAAACGCTGCATATACATGATGTCCCTTTTGCATTGCACTTTAGAAGGGGGGGGTCCAGCAGCCACCAAGACCCCCTCAGTAAACCAAGGGCAAACCCTGCGGACGATTCTGTCACCCACACGCACGGCGTCAGTCTCGGGTCTTTGCTTGCTGCTGCCGCCGCCGCCGCGGTCGAAGATCCCGAGGCCATCTGTACCTGCACGCGATCTCCATCCCATCAGCAATCGCAGCTGCTGGGTGTCAGAACGGACTCAAGCAAAGAATTCCTGTCAGATCTTTCTTACGTGAATAAATACCGTAATTTAGGGTGGGTATCCGCCTCTTGTCTACTGGGAAGTCATTTTTCAAGCCTGGGCATAAGAAACCTTACACAATTTGCATAAACAGTTGAGAGTAAACGAGATTATTTGGAATAAATGCAAGGAACTTATTTTGATAGTGGCAGATTCAGTCGCTACTGAAGACAGATATTTTGGGGGTAAAAAGACATGAGTCAGGATTTGCTGTACAAGATGCTGGAAGGCACAGGACGACCCCGAAGTTCAGTTTTTGCATTTTCATTTTCTTGTGATTCCCTTGTTCAACCAAGCACCAGAGGGGATTTCTAAGCACTCGAGCACTTAGGATTTGAACTGCTCTATAAATCAGTAAAAACTTCAGTTAACTGGGGAATAAAAAGAGAAGGGAAGATTTTTGACAAAGTGCAGTTCTAAATATACGTTTAAAATGAACGAACAAACAAAAAAAGTAAAAGAAAAAGTGAAGTAATGCTGTGTTTTGTTCCAATGCTGCAGCCCCAGTCCCAGCGACGCTGGCCGAGCTGACTCGGGCGCCGCGGTCAAGCAGCGCATGTTCCCGGAGGGGCCGAGGGTGTGCCCGCCGCCACGGCCACCTGGCGCAGGCCAGCGCCCTGCGGTGGAGGAGCACGGGCAGAACCCAGGGCACGGAGAGCTGAGCACGGCTCCTGCGCGCTCTGCCCTTCCTGTGCCCGCGGGTGTGCTGCTGGCGTCCACGGCAACGTGGCAGGCGGGTGGGCGTCGTAAGGCGGGCAGTGTTTGGGCTCATCTCGCACGCGGCACTGTCCCTACTCTTCCTGGCAGCAGCAGGAAGACCTGGGTCCTTGTCGCTGAAAAAATAGACTCTGAAGAAAAACCCCTGCTGTCCTCGCGCAGCCGCGGGCACAGATGAGCTGTGATGGCTTCCCGGGCGGGGAGGGTGGGCGGCCGCCACCCCCACTCCATCTCGGGTCTTCAGATGGCGTCGTGTGTTGGGGCTTTTAAAAGTTAGTCATTAAAAAACATGTTGATTTTCTGAATTTCAAGTCTCCTTATTGGTTTTAAATAGCTTATAACAAAAGTGTAAATGTTAGAACGTTCTAGCAAGCAGAGGGCTTGCCAGAGCTGCCGAGCCGGCCTCGTCCCGGCTGCAGCTGGGGGACACGGCTTGCTCGCTTGAACTTGGCCAGTACAAAATTTTGCAGTGGATTCCAAAGTATGTGGTTACAAACACTCGCTTGGTAATAGGCACAGTAAGACGTTGTGCTGTGTGGGCTGCAGGGGCGCTGCAGGGGCGCGGCCGGGGCGGGCGGGCCGGGCTGGGGGCAGCGCCGCCCGCCCCACTCCTCTCTGCACCCTGTCGTCGTTGGCGCCACGGCCGCAGGGGCTCCCTAGGGCTCCAGCTGAGCAGCGCCCTCGCTGCCCGCGGCCTCGGGGCGGGGCCGTGGCCAGAGCTGCTCCTGCAGCTCCTTCACCACCTTCTCCAGGTGCTCGCGGGCCTCGCGCTCCCGCAGCAGGTCGGCCCTCAGTTGCTCGCGGTCAGCCTCCGCGTGCTGCAGCTTCACCTGCAGGTCTTCGATCTGAAAGGGACGCCACTAGTCAGTGGCCCTGGCCGGGGTCCCTGCCCGTCACACACGGCCCCTCCACCCCACTTCCCTCACCCACTGGGGGCTCGGGCCCCCAGCATCTGCTTGCCAGGACCTTCCCAGCTCCCCAAGGCCCAGGTCCAACCTGGGGGCTGCCACCACTGCCTCCCTGACCTGCAGGGCAGACCCGGCCTCCCCAGATCTGGGGGCCCCGCCACCCTGCGTGCGGCTCAGAGCCTGTTTCTCAAGCAAACCGGCCAGCAGGGGACCCTGGGTCTTGAGGCCCCCACCAGGGCCACGGAAGACAGGCCCAGTGCCCAGGCCCAGTGCCCAGGCCCAGCCCTGAGCTGGAGTCCACCCCACAACGATCCAGGCCCGCCGGCTGCCCGGCCATCCGTGGTGCCCCATGACCCTGTGTAGACTGGGCGGGGTGGGTGTGGCCGGCGTACCTGGGCGGAGTACTTGGCGCGCAGGCGGCCGGCCTCGCAGCCCTTGTCACACACCCGGACCTGCCGCGCCTGCTCCAGCTCTCGCTTCAGACGCATGCGTGACTCATTGGCCTCTTTCATCTTCTTCTCGTTCTCTGCGCGCAGGCGCTCGATCTCCTTCCTCAGGTTGCGCTTGGCCTCTGTGGCCTCCCGCAGTTTCTCCTTCTTGGCTACGCGCAGGAACTCCAGCTCCTGGGAGGGCAGCGCGGGCAGGTCAGGGTCCCAGCGCCCCTGAGACCTGCTGGACACGGCTCCCTCTCCCACCCTGGCAGGTCTGCCCCATGGCTGTCCACCTGCGAGCCCCGCCCCCCACACCACCAGCCTAACCACGCCGCAGATGGCCTGGTCACAGAGGTTCTTCTTCCCAGACCACCGTCCCGAGGCTCCCATAGGCTCACGCCACCTGCTGCCGGGCCTGGGGTCTGGCCTAAGCCTGCCATCCTCCAGGCCGTGCAGGGGCCTCCGCGCACCTCCCTTCCCCACACGCAAAAGCCACGTCCCCCTCGAGGGCAGCCGGCCGGTGCTCTGGCTCCCACCAGCATGAGTGGGTGGGCGGCCTAAGACATCGACAGCGGAAGGCCCAGTGACCCCCACACAGCCAGATGGAGCCTTACGTCGGCCTTGGTGTCTCTGAGAGCCCTTCCCCCACTTGGTAAAATATCCCCAACTCACTCCCCCCCTCACCCCAGGCTGCAAACCACGCCTCATGAATATGCATGTGGGAAATCACACCTCCAATCAGAACCACCTAGACAACAGAGGCGGGGCTGTCCTGGAGCAGGACACACACCCTGGGGGCGTCTGAACCCCGTAGCTCTGCGGGCTGGCAGGGCTGCAGTGCTAAAGCCCACGCTGGTGAGGCTGGCCCCGCCGGAGCTGCCAGACACCGCCGAGGTGTGAATTCAGCAGATTCTGCGACGCTGGGTTTGCCGGGGTGAAGGCCCAGCCGCCCACGCACCTCCCTCTCCCCAGGCTGTCTGCAAACCGCACACCCCTCGTGCGCTTCGTGAGAAACCACAACAGCGACGGAGGCGCCGGAGCCAAGGCTGCGTGTGGGAACCTTGAGGCAGGGCCCTGGGAGGCAGCGTGTGCAGGCGGGGCCGAGTGCCTGCGTGTGTGTGTGTGTGTGTGTGTGTGTGTGTGTGTGTGTGTGTGTACGTGCCCATGCGTGTGCACCGAGCCTGCTCCTTCCTGCTCGGGAGGCCTGTTGGTGACCATTTTCCAGAACACACAGCTTTAGGAAGTGCACCCTCACCCCGTGTTCTGCAGGCGACAGGCCTTTCTGGCGCGCATGTGAGCACCCGCTCCTGGCCCACAGAGCACGGAACTGTCTCAGCACAGCTGCTCCTGCTCCCGCCACTAAAAATAGCCCAGCCATCATTACGCCAGAGGGACACACCCACTTCCTTAGCGGGGTGGCTGTGTAGGGCGCGTGACGTGTCGTGTGGGGCCGACGGGAGGGCTGTGCTCAAGCCAACGGCAGGGCCCTCGCGGGAAGCCCAGAGGGGCTCTGCACGTCAAACGGGTCTCCACACCCAGAGCCGCAGCCCCTTGAGACTGAGAGGAGCGCGAGGGGAGGCCCGGAGGGGCGGCGGCCTCACCTGGTGGAGGCTGCGCTTGGCCTGCAGGGCCGCGTTGAGCTTCTCCTCCTGCTTCACACGCATCTTGACCACCTCGTGCAGGAACTTCTCTTTGGCTTCCTTGGTGTCCAGGCCGCCCTCCAAGGCCTGCCGCAGGTGCTCCAGCTCCGCCTCCAGCCCGCTGGGGGCGTCGGCGTGGGCTGCGGCGTCGGGGGCGGCCGTGGGTGGGGCGTGCGTGCCCGGGGAGCTCAGGTCCTTGGCAGAGCTGGATGAGGTAAAGGACGGGGAGGACAGCGAGGACAAGGAGGACGTGACTGAGGAACAAGCAGAGACAGAGACCACGTCACACAAGCGCCAGGAGCCCCTTGCTGCGCAGACTCGAGGGCGCTTCCAAGAGGGACCTGGGAAACGCCGGGCCAGGGGTACGGGGATTGGGGGGGACTCTGCCTGAGGGCGTGCTGGACCCCAGGTGTCCCCCAACTCCCCCCAAGCTGGTGCCAACCCCACGCCAATGCCACAGGGCGTAGAAAAGGAAATCAACTCACACTTACATTCCTCTCTGCTTTCAACTTCGACCTCAGCCTCCGAGTCCTTGTCCTCCTCTGGGGCTCCGGGCGCGTCCACGGTCAGCTTCCGCTTCCGCGGCTGAATGCAAGTGGTGAGAGGCTCGGTGGCCCGGGAGACGACGGTGGCACATGGTGGGCTGTTCACAACCTTCTGCTGGGCTGGTGGTGCGAGGGCCACGTTGGGGGCCACAGCCGTCTCGAAGCTCTTATAGGAGTAAAAGCTGGGGGTGGGGGCGGACAGGGCGGGTGTCAGTTGAGGCAGCTCTACCTCACCAGGCCCCCGCCTGACACAGGGAGCCACATGGCACCCCACACCGCGAAGACCCATCACGGAACACGCTGCCTTCGAAGGTGTTAAAGGTGTTAACACTGTCTCTTCCAACAACAAATCTTAACATCGAGCCTTCAGTGACTAAGAATCTGCCAATGGTTTCCGCTGGCCAGGTGTCCTGGGCTGGCTGGACACAGACCGACCACGTCACGAGAGGCAGCACCCAGAAGACAGGACTCCACAAATGCCACCACCCCACCCAGCACCGCCACAGGAAGTTCTAGATGTGCGTGCTCTGATGCCAACCAAAGGGACCAACACTTTGACCAAGATGCCCAGGTCTGGGCACTCAGCCTGCAGAAACACCAGGGTGTCGCGTGGACGCGACGCTCAGATGACAGCATCTGTGACTGTGGAAACCCGCACCTGGCAGCCACTCACCTGTCTCGAATCAGGGCTGGGAGGTGTGGGGAGATCTCTTTTTCACTCGTGGAAACTGCGGGGGACCAGGGCCGGAAGGCGGAAAGGCGCTGGCGAGGGTGGACGCAGCCGAGACTCTGCGGAGAAAGAGTCGCCGGTGTGAGCAGCTGGGAGGAAAACCAGCCGCTGCACGTCCCTACGGCTGGGCGGGCTCCGAGGAGAAGGGCCCGGCGCCCACCTCCCCGAGGACCCCACACAGGCCCCCGCGCAGCACCTTGTTGGAGGAGCCGGCCAAGGTCCGCAGCCAACCGGACTGCTTGTCCTTCTCAGAAGGCGCGGGGGACTGGGAGGTGTCATCTGTTTGGGGTCTTATGGAGGCCGGGGGCTCGGAGGAGACCTGCGATCAACACAAAAGGCCCTGTTGGCACCTCTGGGCCCCAGGGCAGTCTCCCTACCAGCCCCAGCGAGCACGTGCCCCGTCAGGCCCTGAGCCATGAAGGACCTGGGCGTACCAAAGGCAGACTGGACCGCGCCTGGCAGTGCCGCCTGTGGGACGTGGCTCCCGGTGCGCCGAGGGGCCAGGAGGGCGGCTCGGGCCTGTGTGGGCAGGCAAGCCGACACTGCTGAGGGCCACCACCTCGAGGATGGAACGGACGCTGCTGTGTGGTCTGTGCGGCTATCGCGCAGTGACCTCACCCCACAGCTATAGTGGTTCCAAGTGGCATCAGGACCTGCCCTCCTCGTCCATAGCGGCTCTGCCTGACCCGAGCCCCTGTCCTCATCCCTCTGGACAGCTGTCCCAGAACCTGAGCCTACACTCGGCAGGGACCCGCGCTGGGGACCTGGGCTGAGCCACAGTAGGAGCAGCAGGCCCACCTGAGAGCCGCCAAGCAACCCCTGCTCCGGCTCAGGACAGGCCTGGGAAGGGTGGCCGGGCCAGCTGTGGGGCCCAACGCGTGGCTGCCACAGGGAGGGTGAGCAGCGCCTCGCCACTGCCTGGCTGAAGAACAGGCTTCCTGGTGGCCTCCCCATGGGAAGAAAACATCTCAGCACGAAGGACGCGCCGGCACGCCCAGTGAGCTCGGCTTTACAGCACACTGCCACGCTCACCTCTCCTCGCTCCTCACTGACTCTGCTGTTGAGGAAGCTCAGAGAAGCCACCCGGCCCCACTTGTCCCAGGAAGGCAGTGCTATGCCCGGCAGGTACGACGGCACATTTCTCAGAACCGACAAGGGGCACCGAGTCTGCATGGCCTCTGGAGCCAGTCTGAGCAGGAAAAGCAGCTCCTCCAGCAGACGCCCACCGTGGACCGACCCGAGTTGTCCACTGCAAGACACGGTCCAGACACAAGGTCTGTCCCCACGCAAAACCAGAACAGTCTTTGGAAGAAGGAACCCCCAGGCCCCACAGGACAGCAGGGAGGCCCCCAGGGCAGCGGTGCCAGGGTCTGCACCGTGGCCAACGCCGGACATGCTGCTGAGGGTGACGGCCCGTTCGCCTTCCAGGGCCAAGTGCAGGAGGAGGCTGCAAGTGTGGCGACCTCTCGTCTCCAGCCAGGAAGCCTGGGGGGCATCGGGGGCTGGAGTTCCTCCGGCCCCCAGGAACACGTGGAGAAAAGGGTGCAGCTGGCCCCGGGGGACAGAGGGGGCAGGTAGCCGGGCCCCTAGTCAAGGTGCCCGAAGTAACAGGGTTTTCACCATAAAGCTCAGGATGCAGGGAGAGCCCAGACCCTGGGGGAGCCCTGGGGAAAGATCTCGCCAAAGCCACGGCCTCCCCAGGAACACAGGCTGAGCGCAGCGTGTGCACACACCCCCAGCCTGCAAGGCTGCAGCCCCTCAGGGAATAAGCCGCCAGGTGGGGTCGGGGCAGGCAGGCGCCTAACCTGGGCACTGGCGTGGGGCGCCCTGGGGAGGGGCAAGTGTGAGGGGTACACTCTGGCAGGGCCTTGCACAGAAGCAGCTGTCCCTCTGGCCAGAGCAGCCCCAGCTCTGGGGAAGTTTCAGGTCAACTTACACACTCAGCCGAGACACTGAAGTAACCATTCAGGAAAAACGACACTTAAAACACACACTTAGTGTTGCTGCTTTCTAGGGGAAGTGCGTCTCGGTGACGCCTGGTGGATGCCCTGACCACAGGCCCCCGTCTGTGCCCGGCAGGGGCAGGTGGGATCCTAGCTGTGGCAGCAGAGCCCCTTGGAGAACTGCGCGGCCCCCTCCCGAGGGCAGCGCAGAAAGGGCCGGCCCAGGACGCCAGGCCAGGGTGGAGCTTCCTGTCTGAGCAGCCGCCATGGCAGGCGCGGAAAGGAAGCTAGGTTCAGAGGAAAGCCGCAAGACCCGGCGCCGTCTGGTGCTGAATCTGAGAAACCTCAGAGACCTCGTGGGGGGAGAAGTGTCAGACGCCACCAGCTGCAGGGACACACGCCCACCTCACGCCACCCCCATGAGAGCTAGTGCCACTGCAGATACAGTTCTGCCCGGCGGGCACCAAACAGCCACCCTGAAAGACGCAGCTGGAGGACCCGTGGGCAGGGCCCCAACCCATCCACACGGTTCCCAGGACCCCACGCCGACCCAGCCGTGGATTCAGAGAAGGGGGCGTGTTGGGCCTGGCCTCCCACATGGCTCCAGCCTGGGCTGCCCCCAACAAGGCAGGTCTCCTGGTCCTCAGGTGGCTGGAGCAACCCTTCTGAGGTTCTCAGGAAAAACCCAACGGCCCCTCTTACCAAGCACGGGGCTCTTCTGAGTCTACATGTCACCAATACAGCACGAAAAGGAACTTGCCAAACAGAGAATGTCTGTGGCCTGGCAGCACCAGAGGGAGTGTCGCCAGAGCAGTGTCAGCCCAGGAGGAAGGACACCCTTCTTCAGGCCTGGGATGCCACCCACCCCCAGCAGGGCCCCACTGTAGGCAGTCAGGGACAAAGCCGCGCCTGGCAACAAGACTGCAGTGTCCCCACTCAGGGAGATCAGACCAGCCACCTCTGGTTTCTGACCCTTCCCAGCGCCTCAGAACCAGCCCACGAGGCCCAAGTGCACAGGGCACGAGGCGGCTCTGGGCCCAGATGCGCCAAGGTAACGAGGCCGGGGCCTGGGGAGGCTGGGGGGACAGCCAGGGGCAGGGCAAGGTTATGACAACCCAGTACCCTCTTTGTGAAGACCACAGCAGCGGCCCAAGGAGACTCCTGCCCACTGTCGTCGGCCCTGGAGCAAGGGAAGGGCCAATGGGGGACACCCCCCAGGGACCGCCGGGCCACGGCACGCTGCTGTGGGTGAGCTACACAACACCCCCATCGCAGGGTCACAGTGAGCCCTGCAAAGATGCTCCGGAAATGTCTGCCCACCTTCTGAGGCTAACTCTGAAACCCTCCCAGTGACCTGGGCTGAGGGTGGATATAGAGACACAAGGACACGGTGTCCACTGGATGCAGATGGACCCTGGCACTTGGGAGCTGGGCTGATGTGGGGTCGTGGTGGCTTCCAGAGCCACCTTGACCCTCCAGAGCAGAGGAGGGAAGAGCTTCAGATATGAGGGAGGGCCACATGCCCACGGGCCACGCTTCCCCAAGGGCCTCGCTTCCTGTGACGTCCCCCTACCTCTGCACAGCCCCAGGGGCGGCCTGCCCTCTGCCATGGCCAGCTTGTGGAAGGCTGAGAGGAGGCCTGGGCTCCAAGGGGCTAATAGGACCAGAGAGCCAAGAGGCGTGGGGGTGACATCCCAGGGGACCCCCGTTCCCAGGCCTGCAAGGAGCCAGGGACAGAGAAGACCCATCACGAGGCCCCTTGAAGAGCTTGTGCCCAAAACGTGCACACGGCCTGGGGCTCAGAGTGACATCCCAGAGCAAGGAGAGGCTGCTCCTCACCCGCCCAGCGGGCGGCTGACGCCCCGAGGTGGAGTGCCAGCGCCCAAGACCAAAGTGAGCGACGGGTCAGACGGCCAGCCCACAGGGGCCTGAGTGACCTGGGACGGGGGAGCCATGTCTGCACTTCCTACGGCCCCATTAGGGGCACTGGCTGGGCACTCCCCTTGGGACGACACACAGAACCTGCCACTCTGGCCACTGAGCCTCAGCCTGGAGCCCTGGCAGTGACCTCGCTGGCCTTGCTCATTGCTGCTTAATCACTAACTGGAAGGGGAGTGGCAGAACCCAAACCAAGAGCCTCCCCTCACTGGCAGGTCAGTGCTGGTGGTCCCTGCCTCCACTCTCCAGACACTAGCGTTGAGTTGACCTTGACAGAGGGTTCATACGCCCCAAAGCAGAACAAAACACGGCCACACATGTGGCCCAACGCGAACCTACACAACCCGCCCGGTGTCCACACAGGAGTCAGAGGCACCAGTGCACAGGGCCGCGCATGACCATGGAAGGGAGAACTCCAGCAGGGATCCAGAGGGAGGTGGCTGTGAGCGGCGGCACCAGAGGGACGAGGTCTGGGCACCAAGGAGACCACGGCAGGTGGCAGCCAGATGACCTTAGCACACCCCCAGCCAACCATGGCAACACCTTTGTGCTTTTCGTTTATCACCAAAGAAAGGGCCCCTTTTGGTGAGTGCTGTAGCCAGCGTTAGTGTAGATCCGTCTCTAGGCCTCAGCTGAGAGGACACCTGCCTGCAATCGGCACCCAGACCCCAAGGCCAGACAGGCCTTGCCTCGCACAGGTCTCTGCACCCTGGTAGGTAAACAGGACGCGGCAGGGATATGGGACAGGGCAAGGCCCTCCTCTGCTCAGCACGCTCCAGGGAGCCTGGCGGATGTGCCAAAGCCATGACCCACTCACTCCTTGAGTGTGGCCAACCGGGAGACCAAGACCGGGCTGTCCCGGCGGGGGGGGGACCAGAAAGCAGTGCCCGTAATCATGTGCCTGCAACTTCTTCCAACCAAAAAAATTTAGCATTTTCCTGCTAAGTTACAGCTGTCTACCACCTCACACCCACTAAAATGCCTATGATTTTTAAAAATATGGACAATACAAATGTTAGCAACGATGCAGCGAAACCAGAACACTTGCGAACGGGTGGGGGAGTGTAAAATGATTCAGTTGCTGTGGAAAATCGTGTGGCAGCACCTCAAAAAGTTAAATATAGAATTATCAAGCCAGGTGCGGTGGCCCATACCTGTAATCCTAGCACTTTGGAGCCTGAGGCAGGAGGATGGCTGCAGCCCCGGAGTTCGAGGCTGTAGTGAGCCATGACGCACTGCACTCCAGCCTGGGCGACAGCGTGAGACCCCGTCTCCAACTAAAAAAACTTATTATATAATTATAATATGACCCAGCAACTCCACTCGTCCACTCCTAGGTATAAACACACAAGACTACGGAAGCACGTGTCCACACAACCACCCGTGCACACAGCAGCACTACTTGCAGTCGAAATGGAAACAACCCCAGCGTCCATCAGTGGGCACTGGACGCACCAGCCGTGGTCTGTCCGTGAGCTGGATACCATCTGGCCACACGGCGGGAAGAACCGCCACACGCACCGCAGTGAGGATGGCCTGGGAGGGAGATGTCACGCCCAGGGGAAGTAGCCAGACACAAAGCCACATGCTCCAAGGTGCTATTTATACAAAAGGTCTGGAATAGGCCAATCCGGAGTCGGAACAGTGGGGGCTGGGCAGTGACAGCTACTGAACACGAGGTTTTTGGGGGGTGACAAAAATATCACGGACTGAGACAATGACGGTTGCATATGCTAAAACCCATTAAACTATACTCTTGGCAAAGGCAGGAAGTTCACAGTATGTGAACATTTCAATAAATATCATCTAGAAATCTTTATTAAACAAAAACCTAAGAATGAATTCTTGGTTGAAAACCAAACCGCCGAGGCGACTGGTTCTTACTGACATGCTGCCCTCAGAGCGAAAGTCAGGGCAGAGCTCGGGGTCGGCAGACGCCGCGGCGACAAGGGGCAGACCAGCCAAGGGGCGCCACCTTGCCACGCCTGTGTGGACAAACGGCGAGATATCAGGGCGTTCCCAGGTCTGGATGCCAAACAGACCCTCTACGACAGCCCGCGTCACACACAGAGGCCGGCACAACCACCGAGGCCAGCGATGGAGTCGCGCCTTTGTCAGGCAAGGTCTCAGGATCAGAAGGGCCCCGGCAGAGCAGGCAGCCACCTGACCTCCACTTCAGGGGACAGCCTGGTCCTTGTCACGAGGGACATCCTACAGGGCACTGACGGCCACAGCCCTGAGGTCACCACTTCCCGCCAGAAGGACTCCGGGGTGGAGCAGTCTCCATCCCAGACACGGGGATGGGTCCTGCCCAGTACAGACCCCAGGCCACTGTCAGGGCCAGGCCTGGGTGCCAGGAGACCGGCGGGCAGGGCATGAGTCCCCCAGGAGTACGGTGGCTCTGGGGAAACAGAGCACAGGAAGCAGCTGGCTGGGAGAGCAGGCACAGGTCCCCAGAGGCCACCTGCCCAGGAGGGGCAGGGAACAGGCACCCTAAGTGGGCGCTCAGGTGCCCAGCCAGGCAGCCAGGCCACAGCCAGAGCTGCAACGTGACAAAGTGGCCCTGGCCAAGGCCCTGGGAGTGGGGGGCGGAGGGGGGGGGGGGGGGGAAGGGTGGGGCTGCACTCACACATACCCCACAGGGTGGGCCAGGGGCTCAGGGGAGGAGGGAGCAGGGGGAGGAGGGAGCAGGCACAGTGCGGGGGGCCTTCCTCCTGCGGCAGGGGCCCAGTGGTTCCTGAGGCCACAGCCCACAGGGAGCCCCGCCCAGGCCTGCTCCCGCCAACCAGGGCCAAGTCACAGGTTGGGACACATCCCACTGCTAGAGACACCGCCTGCCTCCCATGGCAACAGGCCAGGGCAGAACTGTGCCCCAGCCCCCTTCAGCCAACCTGTGACCCCCATGTCCCGCCCCCTCCCCCACTGGCACCTCCCCTGTGTCCCTTCATCACCTTATGAGCAACTAACAAAACATGGCACCCGGGTGCTCCAACTGTGAGACAAATTCCAGTCTCGGGCCACAGCCAGGAGGACTAAGACGTTCTCACTCATCAGCAACATGAAGACCACATCTAGGGATCTTAATAAAACATATCTATTTCCTAATTTAGAGACTAAACAAAAAAACAGTTCCTTTTTTCAACTTGCAGATTTTAATACGGAATTCAACTACTAAGTAAAATTCCAAGTTAAAAAGTAGCTGCGGGCCAGGCGGGCTGGCTCACGCCTGTAATCCTAGCACTCTGGGAGGCCGAGGCGGGCGGATC
>NW_012151330.1:1116615-1168492 GCF_000956105.1 Propithecus coquereli | reverse complement strand
CCACAAATCTCTGCTCTGCTGTCTAATGTGGCAAATCCCAGCCACCAGACCCCGCGACGCAGAGGGAAGCACTGCGGGTCCAGAACTCCCGCTCTCTGCAGTGGATATGCAGGGCACGGAGCCCTAACCCCACTCAGCCTCCGTCCCCGAAGGACACTGGGTTCAAGTTTATCACCCAGTTTAGCTGGTACCTGTCACACCTGGTCCCCCCCGCCCAGGATCAAAGCCCCTCAAACAGTGGCTGCTGGACAGCACAGTGCCTGTCACCACCACCCCAGGGATTTGAGGAACGTCCTGCGGCCTCTGTTGTCACAGCCTGAACAGTGCCCACAAGCCTGGCTGGGGAGAGGACACCACTGGGTCCCTGGGCCTCTGGCTTGGCTGCCCCCAGGGACAGGCACTGCCCTCCCCCAAGGGGGCTCTGCACAAACCACATCTTCCTGCACTTCCAGGACCCCAACAGCATCAGAAGACCCACCCCTAGTGCAACGCTTCTGCCCCCAAAGGTCACAGGCCTGACCCCCTCCCCAGCAGCGGGGTAGGCAGAGGGCACTTCCAGGCACGGGGGTCTTCCTTTCTGCCCCCTACAGGCAAGGGAACAGCAAAGGCAGCCGGCCAAGTGCATACACCTACACGGGCCGGGACTGACCCAGATGGGAGGGACCCTCGCAGGCAGCCCCCGGCAGAGCAGCCCTTGCCAGCAATGACGAGATCGGAGGACAGTCGTGGCCCGGAGCACACTCCTCTGTCCCGAACCCACCGAGTGGCTGCCACTCCAGTGGGGGGGGAGGGGTCGCCTGAGGTGGGCTGGGGTGTCCACTCTGCCGGGGCTCCATCCAGCCTGTAGTGGGGCCCGGAGGAGCCTCTGCGGGTGAGGGACGGTGCCAGCCCCGGGGCAGGATACTGCCATCACCCAACCACACCAGCCTGGGCTCCCCGGGCCTGGGCAGTTCTGGGTGGCGGCAGAGCCGGTGCGGGGCAGGGGCCGCTCTACAAGTGGTGACATGAAGCCTCAGGGACACTGGGCATTCCCTGAGTAAGCCTTGCTGAAACCAGCAGTGGCTTTCCGCAGGTGAGCCCCTAGATTCCCACACTCGGGAATTGGCTCGAGATTTGAGCTACGGCACTTTTCTGAAAATTTCACAGTTCTAGAAATTACAAAGCTATTTTTATAAGTGCCATTAATATTTTACACATGACAATTCGCATTTCATATTATGCTTAAATTAACCTATTTTCTGGTTATTGTGGTACAAAAGAAACAGATTAAATTTGCAAGACAACCCCAAACCCCAAAATGAGATGAAAATACCAATTTTAAAGATTCACTTGGATTTTTCTTTAACTTAAATAGGTCATCTTTGCTGTTACCAACGCTGTTCACGGGAAAAAGCTAACTTTTCTAAGGAAACTGAGCCAACCATCTGGTCCCATGCCTGCCCTCTCCCGCCGGGGAGCCTCCTCGTGGCCACTGCCTGCTGCCCAGCGTGATGTGCCGCAGAGGCCGCATGGTAGAGCCGGTGTGTCTGTCAAAAGCCAATGAAACCCAGTGATCCAGCGGGAGAAGGTGCCGGAAAGAGTATCAGGCCGGGCCACCCACCAGTGAAGGACTCACCAACACCTGGCCCAGCTGCCCTCCCAACCTGCGCAACGTCGCTGGGCAGGGGGCATCAACCCAGAGCCTCTCCTGGGACCTGGGTCTGAAGCGTCCGCCAGCGGCCAGTGCCCAGCAGCAGTGAGCCCACGTGCCCCAAGCTGGGGAGGCCTGTGTTCTCCCGCCCTACCCTGAGCCTGGTGCTCACCCTCAAACCACTGCAACATCGGGGCCAAGCATGAGGTGCTGCCACTCGGCTCTGCGAAACCTCTCTCGGAATCAGGAGAGAAGGAAGAAGGCCCCAGGTTGACAAGGGGCAATGGGGCCGTTCTTTTCCTTTGTAGGTAACCACTGCAAGGACTTGAAAAGAACAAGGTAGAATCCCAAGAACACGAGTCGGTCTGGGCGTCTGCAGTTTCTGTGTTTTAGGCTTTAGTCCTCTGACTGTTCTCGTTTCGGGCGGGGTACGCGGGGATCTTTTCTCTTCCTGGCTGCAGGGACACTGCTCCCTACAGACATTCCAGCGTGATGACTCGCTGGCGGGAGGGGCAGCTGTAATGGACGTCTGGCCGCCTGCCACCCCTCACCCACGATTGATGAAGACAAACAGGCCTTTCCACCCAGAATCAGAGGAAATGCTGCAGAAAGAGAAAAATGCGGAACACAGGAGGCAGCGCAGGATGCTGCGGTCGCTGTTCTTGGAAGGCTGATTCACTAAGAATCGGACTTAATTAAAAGAGTGTTTCACAGAACAGCAGGACAGAGGTAGCCCGTCCTGCCACACACAGCTGTACGGGACAGTGTCGCACTCGACTCACCCGGGTGCCAGCTGGGGGGTCAGACACGGCAAGGCCCCTCGGGAAAGGCGCCCTCCCCCTCCTCCTCCCGCCAAGACCTTGACACTACAGAGATGTCACTGGCCCCAGCCTCTTGGGAAAGGGCAGGCGTGTCTCTGAGGAGCCCAGAAGCTCTGGCGACCTCAGCCCAGTGGCCACCTGCTGTTTCCGGACTGGTCTTTCTCTGCCCTGAAGTCTAGAAGCAGCAACTTTTTTTTTTCTTAACATAAATCATTTTTATTTTGAAAAGATACATGGTTTAATTTTGAAAAATTGAATTGAATGGGTGAAAAGTAAAAGTTTCGAAAGCTGGAAGCAGCAGCTTTGAGGTCTTGCTCGTGCCAGACGGCCACGCACGACACGCAACGCCGAGAGGCGCTCTCATGTGAGGAATAACAGCGGAGGTGACCTGTGTCCACCCAATTCCTCACTGTCCTGAGGCCGGACAGCCACCTCCACTTGAGCACGTGACCAGCCCTGCCCCTGCCCAGCCTCTCCCTCTGCTGGGAACCCCTCCTAAGCCCCACACCAGTCAGGAGGTGCTGTCAGCTCCAGCTCTAGCCGCAGCCGAGTCCCCATCAACACCTCACCCTGCCCATGCTCCCTGCTCCCCAAGCCAGCCCTAGGTCCACCTGCACCTGCTCCCTGTGACCCCAGGTTCCTCTGTGTCACCACGGCCCTTCCTTAGGACCAGCCCTGATCAACAAGGATGCCAGCACCCTGTGACAGGTAGGGGTTTCCACGCTCCAGCACACAGCCGTCCTGTGATCCGCCATTTGTGTAAGGGCTCAGAGCGCGGTGCTGTGGAAGAGGTGTGCATGGGGCCAGGAGGCACAGACTCTGGGGCAGCAGGCCAGAGAGGCCTTCCTCCCACAGAGGACAGCTTGGCAGAAGCTTCCAGAGGGAAGATGGCCTGGAAGGGTACTTGGAGGAGGAGGATGATCCTCTTTAGCTTGGGCCCATCATCAAGGCCGTCAGCCCAGAAGCCACAGGCTGTGGACATCCCAGATGCACCAACAGGGAGCTAGCGCAAAGTAGGCACAGGCCTCTGGGGGCACAGCCCCCAGCCTCCCAGGAACTCGGTTCTTGCACTTTGCAGGGGTCTTAGAAGCTGGTGCATCTCTCCAGGCCTTGGCAGAGTGAAGCTGGAGCGTTGGTGGCTCTGAGGCCACGTCTGATCTCAGAGGGAGAGGAGTCTCGCATAGGAGCCATGGGGTGGCCAGCAATGACGTGCTGGTGGGAAGAACGGCCCGCAGCAGCCACAGCACCTGAGGCAACCTGCCCGCACTCGCCGTGAGAATGCAGCAAGGGCTGCCCAGCCTCGGCATCCCATGCCCCATGCCCCATGGGATGCCCCAGCTCTGGCAGGGGCCGTATCCTGGCCTTGTGCTGCCCCAGGTGTGCTCAGGTGTCTTCTCACCGCATCCATCCCTGGAGGGAGGAGCAGCTGGGTCTCGAGAGCCAGCAGACCTGAGCCCGCCAGGTTTCCATACAAAACACAGTCCCGTTTGTTCAACGTCCCCGTCTTCCACGCACAAAGGCTCCAGCTTCGGTGCCACATGAAGGTTGCGCTGACCGCGCTGGCGAGGAGGTGGGAGGACCAGGGGCGCCCAGGGACCTGTAGGAGGTGGTGAGCAGCTCCAGTCAGCCCCACAGGCCCAAGCATGGGGCAGGGGCTCCTTTGGTGTCGACAATGCCCTCCCGGCACAGCTACCCGCCTCGGGCGTGCTGTGTGGGTGACAGACACAGGGTTGGGGGACTGGCTTGTGTTCGGAAGGGCGTGAGAGATGAAGAACTCAGTGTCTGGAAGAAGGGTTCCCACCCACCCGACTGTCACTGGAGCCCTGAGGCCACTGCCATGACCCCCAACCTCAGGCTGGCGAGACCCCCACACAGACACGACTCGAAGAAAGCAAGAAGGGCCCCTGGGGGCCAGCAGCGTCCCACGGCCACTCAGGACAAGGGATGAAACCCCAGGGCACGCACCGCAACTCCCAGAGCATCCCACCTGAGCAAAGCGCACACACACCCGTGCACACGCGCCCACGCAAGTACACGCATGCCGACACAGGAAAGCAGTCAAAGGACAGCTCAGCCTCTGAAAAGAACCATCCCACAAGAGATGTTCTCACTCCTAATCTCAAAATAAAACTGAATTCAGGAATCTAGAATGTTCACTTTTAAAGAAATAGCCCGGAGAGCAGTGCCTGGGGGTGCGAGGGCTGTGGACCCCGTGCTGGGGGACGCACCACCAGGGCACACCCAAAGACCCTGAGGAAGGGGCTGGGCCTGTCGCCCGGATGAGGGCACCTCCCCTTCCCTGGACACCCACCCATCCTGCGGCCAGGACCGCAGACGCACCTGACAGGTCCCCAGAGGGGAGGGGCGTGACCTCTGTGGGATTCTGCATAGACCCGCATTTTGCAGGGGTGCGGAGAGATTTCAGCTAGAAAATAAACCACGAATTTGAGCTTCCTGCCAGCTTGTGTGCTCAGCACAGGTGGGGACCCTTGAGGCCATCCAGGGACAAGGGCCATCGCCCACAAACGCCGTCCCAATCTCCCCGGTCAGAGGGAAGGCACAGGAAGGAAAGCGCCCCACCCCCGAGGGGGCCCTCACAGGGTCCACCTTGAGAAGCAGCCAAGTCCACCACCACCGTGGGGCAGAAAGCGCCTCCCAGAGACACTGCTACTTGAACGTCTGGAGATTTTCATTTCTCTCCAAATTAGAATTAGATTTCCTGTCCAGGGCCAACATTTTCCCATCTTGTAATCTACATAAAAACATCCCACGTGCCTCCACCTGGAAGAAGACACCCCCTTCTCTCTGCACAGGATGGGAAAGTGAGTAGGAGCCCGGCACAGGGCAGGGGCTGCCCAGACAACCGAGAGCCTCCAGGGTGAGCACATCCGACCCCCCAGCCTGGGGCCCCAGCACCTCCAGAGACAGGAGGCTGGGCAGGGGTCTAGATGACCAGCTGCTGTGGGGCTGGCTGCACCTGGGCGTGCACGGCTGGGCCACTGGGCCTGGGAAGAAGAATGACTCTCTGCTCCTCTATTTTGTAATCCAGAGCTGGCCTTGTGGGCGTGCGACATTCTGCTGTCCTCAACTTGGAATTCTGGACAATTTCACCTCTGACAAAACCTTATTTTATAAGCAAAGTCCTACGTGGCTACAGAACAGGTGAGTGATTGAGTTGGCTCATGCAACACGCCTGTCCACTGCCACCCTGCGTCGTGCACTGGCTCAGGGCTCCAAGGCTGCGCCTCCTCAGACCAGCACCTCCACAAAGGCGACGAGTCTGAGAAACAGGCGTGGCAGGGAGGCCACAGCCTTGACACCCAGTTACTTTCTCTGTCCGCCAGCGTCTGACACCGTAAACCAGGGCGGAGGGTGACACGGCCACAGCCCTGCGGCTCAGCCTCGCTAGGCAGCGGAGGGAGGGTGTGGCCACAGCGAGGAACAAGAACTGAAACCAAACAGCTGCGCTAGTTTGTGCAGCGTCTCCACTGCCGTGGTGAGAACAAAATCCATATGCATGTCCGGGTATAAAACATGAATTGTGCAATTTTGGTGATTCCACGAGTTAAACGCTCTCACATTTGCATTTTAAACTGACGTTACACAATATAAAAATGAATGGTAAAACTTACGGTAATAACTTAAATTTCTAATTTTTCTCAACTCAAAATGATGTTGAATAGCAACTGAAAACCACCAGGACAAGTTGACAGGGAGCACAGAACAGAGGCTATGCATTTATACCTGAGTAGCTCACGCTGCACGTTTTCCCGCCATTTGGAGGAGGGACTGAGCTACACAGCTGGCCCTGGGCACTCCTCCCCTCACACCTGCCACAAGGGGCCAGGGTCCACGCCTGGCCTGCGCTGGGCCAGGGCATCCTCAGCAGGGCTACTCCCAGCAGTCCGCGAGACGGGCGAGGGCCATGCCAATGCCCCAACCACACGGGCCCCAAACAACTCAGGGCAAAGGGCTTGGCACGAGGGGGGCCAGGCCCAAACGCAAGCGAAGGGTCTTTCTGAACAGAAGGCTCTGCAAGTGTGCGGCACGCACGGCACCCACCAGCGCTGGTGAAGCCACCCACACCCAGTGCACCTGAGTAACGAGGGCTCCCGCCACCACTGCTGCTGGCCGCGGGAACTTCGACAGGCTTTTCTAATCTGTCTAAAAAAGATCTTGCAAAGGAAGAGTTTTAAGCCCATTTGTTAACGGCTTCCAAACGCATGTCAAAAGCAGGCTGACGTCAGGGAAGATGGAAATTTACCAGACAGATGGGGACAAGTTTGCACGCCAACTGCCACATGACACCGACCTCCAACCCAGACTGACACTGTGCCACAGGAATGCCCTGTGAAGCCCGAATACAAAATAATAAAACTTTATTTCAGAATGAACAAAAAGGCTCTGTGTTCCATTAACTCAAATTACAAAACGAAATCGTTCCTCACCCCTTAACAGAAAGGTCCACTTTGGGTCCAGCTGTCCAGGACGGAACGCGCATGGGTCCTGCACTCATGTCTGTGCTGCCCCAAGGACGCGGGGCCAGGAGAACCACGGCTGGGTCCTGATGGCCACTCTCTCACCACCAGGGCCTTGGCACAGGCCTGGAGAGCGCCGCGTCTCACAGGCACCGCTGGCTCTCCTCTGCCCGCAGCCCCCGCCCACCCGAGGGCCAGGACCAGCGTCCACACTGCTTGCCAGGCCTCACCTGATGGGCCGGGGCTGGGGAGAAGGAGCTGCCATCCTCCTACTTCTCCCACATCACACAGGCCCCTGCAGACAGTGGGTCCTCCAGGGACGGCTCCATGAGCTCTGCCAACCGGTAGGTGAGCTGCTGGGGAAGGGTTCCTGCCCCCGGGCATCCCAGTGCCCTCGTGGCTGCTTCACTCCCCTGCACACCCGGGAATCTCTTCCAATCTGTCCCTACGCAGAGCAGCCATTACCCAACCTGGGTTTTGGGTTTCTGTGAGATAACGGGCAAAAAGAGGTGAGTCTGAGAACGGCCTCTCCCTGCTGTGCTGATGCACAGCCAGCTCCTCTGAGGCCCCTGGGAGGAGGGAGGGTGGCAACCCCACGAAGACTTCTCGGCAGGGCCAGGGACAGGGCCAGGAGACCTGATGGCAGTGCGGCAGGGTCTCAGGCATCACCCGAGAGCCCCTGGTCAGGGGCCAGGAAGGATGCTGTGTCAGGGCCGAGGCCCCAGGGCAGGGCCCGGGTGGGGGCGGTGACGCTGATGGGCAGGAGAGCCGCAGCCTCTGGGAGCCCGTCTCCGCACGCTGAAGTGGCCGTCATGAGAGGGGGTGTGCGCGGGAAGCAGACAGACCCCGAGCCTTGGGCCTTATCACAGACACAAAACAGCCCAGTGGGACAGAGTCCCCAACGACCACAACAGACCTGGACCTTGAGGCAAAGGGGGCATCTGGGTCTGTGGGGTGGGCGGCAGGAGCACCACACCTGCCAACAGGGCATCCGCCCCTGAGACGGCCTGGCCCATAGCGGCTCTGGAGACAAGCGCTTCCACGAGCCAGGAAGGGGAAACTGTGGCCAGCCCCGCCTCACCCCGCCAGCGGGTCTACTCAGCCTCCTCTGGCGGCTGACGCCCACAGTGTTTTCTCTCCATAGAAACCGACACAACACGGAGCCAGGCCTCAGCCGCGGGGGCCCTGCCCGGCCCTCTGGGCAGCTCGGCCTGGACTTCCGGCTTTGGCAGCAAGGCCGGGCACCCAGCGCCTTGGGCCCCACGCTGCTCACAGCACTGAAAGGCACAAGGGTGTGCTGCGGCCGAGGACACAGCCCTCGCCGCGAGTCCCCTTGGCCTGCAGCACAGCATCTGCCTGGGCGGAGGAAGTGGCTGCCAAACCCACAACAGGCAGCGGACGGCCCCGGCTCCCACCAGCACAACACAGGATGACGACGGGCTCCTCCCAGCAAACTGACAAAACCAACGCCTCTCCAAGATGTCACCAACGAGACGCAAGGCGTGTCCCCTCCTGTCAACTTTGCACACGCAGCCTGGCCCCCCCCCCAGGAGGCCCCAGGTCTCTGTCCTGCAGTGTGGGCTGGGTGCGGGGTGGGAGACGAGGACAGGGCCCGGGCCAGCACTGGGACCCCCAGACACATGCAGGACAGGGTGAGGTTTTCCAACCACACATGTACATCTTCGCTGTCAGACTGGGTCCCTCAGGCCTCCGTCCACACAGCTTCTAGGCACCCCCAGAACCGCAGTGCCAGCCAGAGAGCCTGGACTCCGGTGCCCAACGCCGAGAGACCTCTTTCCCGCTGAGCACCCAGGACGGCTTCAGGCTCCCAGCACCAGCAAGGGGGTGGGCTCGGCCCGCCCAGACCCCAGCCTCCTCCCCGGCACGGGAGGCAGCTCAGGCACAGGGCGCGTAAGGGCCTCGAGAGGTTGCGGGCTAGTGTCAGGGTGTCAGGTTGGGGCCGCACCGGGGGGCTGAGGCTCAGGTCACAACCCACCCTTGCGAGTGCCACGAGCAGCCCGTGCTGGGAGGCCGAGGACAGGAGCTGGTGTCCTAAGAGCCATCCCTTGGCTGGGAGCCCCGCTGCTGACCTGGGCACAGCTTCCTGTCCTCCTCTGGGTGGGGGTCTGGCAGTCCCTCCCCCAGGCCCTACAATGAAGGGATCCCAGGGCTTTGGAAACCCTGCTCCCAGAGGAGACGAGGTGCCATAGCGCTCGTCACCTATCCCCCACCCCCCTCCACCCCACTGGATTCCAGGGCCCTGCTCAGGGCACCAGGCCTGGGGCTCTGCCACCCAGTCTCAGCCTGTATTCTCTCGTCTCGGGGTTTCTCTACAAGGTGTGCGGGGGGTCAGGTAACACTTCCAGGGGCAGCCCCTGCCTTCCTCCCCAAGATGAGAGGATTTATTTTTTTAGAGACAGAGTCTGGCTCTGTCACCCAGGCTAGAGTGGTGCAATCAGCGCACGGCTGCCTCAAACTGCCTCAGCCTCAGAGAAGCTGGGAGTGCGGGCGCTGCCACCATGCCCAGCTGGTCTCTCCATTAATTTTTCTATTTTTAGTAGAGATGGGGTCTTGCTCTTGCCCGGGCTGGTCTTGAACTCCTGGCCTCAAGCGACACTTCAACCCCGCCCCTCACCGCTCAGAGCGCTGGGATTGCAGGCGTGAGCCACTTGCCCGCACATGCAGAGGGTTTTGGTGCCCGGACAGCACAGTGCCCAGCGCACTCACAGGAGGCAGGCGCCCCCACGAGGGCTGAGCAAACTCATGGAGTTAAACCCACCCGACTGCAGACATTTCTCCTCAATGGCGAAAGAACGTGGATGGCTGGGGGCAGTGCCCAATTTCACCTGCTCTTTAACCAACCCTACTTTAAAACTATCGCTTCTCACTCAGGAGACCTGTCAGTGAGGACTGTGCCATGGGCCCCAACTCCCCACACAGGACATACATCCACACGGGTCTGAAACAAGGAAGAAAGAAGAACCTTTCTGTCTGGGGCTGGGCCAGGCTGTGTGCCCTGGTTGGGGGTGGGGCACAGCCACCCTCCCCCTGCGCCTGCCCTCCCCCGCAGCTGGAGCTGTTGTCAGAGGAAGGGAAGCATTTCCTGTGTCCCCTCCCCCAATCCCCCTGCATTCTTGGCAAGCCCAGAGAGGAGGCCTCAGCAAGAACTGGGGGGGCCAGGCAAGAGGCTGGGAGAGAAGCCAAGCCCCCTTCGCACCAGGCTCAGGGAGCAGGGCCAGGAAGGAAATGGGGGCGGGGCGACAGTGCCCAGAGAGGGGCTGGAAGGGACAGCTCATCACCCACAGAAGGTGGCCTCTGCTAGACCCACAATTCCCTCCCTCAGGTACCCATCAGGCTGTCAGCCCTAGGAGAGTACTGGCGCACAACAGCCAGTGGCTGGGGTCCTCCAGTGGCGGGAGGTCGGGGGGGTCAGAGGATCCCGAGAACTGACCACCCTGTGACAGTCCACAGGTGAGCAAAGCTCCCCCCACCAACAGGGCAGTGGAGCCTCTCCAGGACACAGGTGGCCCGAGTGGGATTAGGGACCTGGCCCCTCCACCACATGAGGACACCGGAGAAGGAGCTGTCCTCCCCAGACCCCACACCTGCTGGTGCCCTGATCCTGGACCCCACCTTCAGGAACAAGGACGGACCGGCCCGCCGCTCTGAGGGCTGTCTCCTGGCCTGGCCACCACAGGGCCGGCTGCTGTGGACTTCTCCCCCAGGAGCTGTCTTCAGATCAGATTTAGAAATCTGCAGATTTTACCAGTGGCCCCCAGACTCCCTGTCCCGTGGTCCAGGTACGTTCCCCCAGCACCGTCCTTGCTGGGAAGCAGCCAGGGCCAAAAGGCGCCAACACTCAGCAGTGCCCGTTACGAAAGCATCGGGGTCCAGAGGGGCCCGGGAACCCTCCCACTCCAAAACCAAGGAGAAAAACCACAAAGGACGCCCAAGTATGTCAGGAATGAAGCTGAGAGAAGAGGCTTTTCATCTTTTCCAGGTAAGATCAGCGGTGCTACTCAAAGAGAGCAGCCAGGAATCCAAGGATTACAATCCGGGAGGATTGCGCCTTGAAGACAGCAGGCGCAGGTGTTTTCCGACGACAGGACACCCCAGGTGGATGTGTCCCCCGCAGGTCTGCAGCTGCCCCAGCTCCTCAGTGAGCACCACCACCCTATCCTCAAACAGAAAGCTCTGTGCTTCCTGCAAAGCTGTCTCTGGAGCAGTGCCAGGATGGCCCTAGAGGCACAGACTCCCCACCTGGCCCTGGCTCCCCCACCCCAAGGGCGCCCTGACCTCTCTCAAGGGCCCTGGCTCGGCCCACCTCTTTCTTTGGAGATAAACATCTCACACCAAGAAAACAACCTTTGACCAAAGCAGGTGAACTTCTGAGCCATGTGCTCCTGGGGTGGCCTGCCGCGTGCCCCCAACCAAGTGCAGGCAAGGTGGTGGGGGTGCAACTGTTTCCCTTCCAGAAGCTCGGCTGGGCTGCGTATGACTGGACAGACATGGGCCCAGGCGCCAGTTCCTAAAGTCAGGGGACTGAGAGCTTCTCCACAGAGCAACCTCCCCCTGCTCAGGGGAAAAACCAAAGAACAGTTTGAAAGACCAAAAAGAAACCATTCACTCCCCAACAGCTCTGAGGGGCTGCTTCCCCCAGGACCACCCCCAGTTTGCCTCCAGGCATGTGGAGCCTGTAGAATCCCCTGCCCAGGCAGGAGGGGCATGAGGCCTTGCTGGAGGTGCCCCGCTAAGAGCTGGGGTGTTCTGGGGGCTGGGGCTGCAGGGGGCCCACCAAGGACCCTCCCACGGAGCCAGGGGCAGGAAGCCTGGCCAGGCCCAGGGAGGGACATTTAAAGACAACATGCGGAGCTGAAACCACCCTGTCCAGGCCCCTCCAGATCACATCAGAGCAACTCCTCAGGTCTGGGGTCTGATGGTGCAACGTGAGGCTAAGAAAGGCGTCAGGAGGGGGCCGCTGCTCTGACTGCTCAGGGGCCAGAGCTCCTTTCAAGACAAAACCGAGGCCCAGGAACCACCAACGCCGGACTTCAACCAGACCCCAGAGCCAGCACCCTCTCTCGATGCCCTTCTCCAGGGCAGCAGCCCTTGGGGGTGGGGGCACCACGATGAGCCTGCTCAGCCGGAGAAGCCCTGGCGCCCCGCCCCACCTGCTGCTTTCAGCTCCACATCTGCCACCCCGAGAGATGCCAACCCACACGGCCCAAGGAGTGCTGGAAAGACCATCGCAGAGAGCAAGGGACGGCAGACTCCAAACAGCTGGGGCACCCATGCCCACCCTCACAGGGGGCCCGGCCCGAGCAAGGAGCCAGGCGGGGGCTGTCGAGTGCCAGCCAGGGAAGTGATTAAGGATGGTGGCAGAAACCGGCCTCCCCCTCCCCATCCCAAGCCCCACACACCCTGGCACCCACCAATGCCACTGTCCTCCTGCAGCCTGTGCTGCAGCCACAGTGTCCAGAGCCCCTGTGAATACCGCCGACCGACTCACAAGGAGCTGAATTGCTCGTCCATCATGCTCAGGGTCCAACCTGGAAGCCATTTGGAAACATGCTATAGGGACACATGCAGCCAGGTGTCGCTGGGCCTGCCCACTGTGGAAGGAGAGATCACACCCAGGGGGCCCCAGGAAGACCGAGTGTCCACACGCCAGAACACGCAAGGCCACCATGCATGACACGTGAGCAGAGTGTGGGCTAGAGTGATGGCCACATCTGGGCCTTGCGGTAGACACTCTGGAAGTCCCAGAAGGAACTGGACAGAGGTGTGCAGTGTCCCTGAACACCAGGGCATTTTTAGACTGTAAACAGCTTACCCACAGGCCAGCCAAGGGAAGGACAGAGGGAAGGGCCAAGC
This sequence comes from Propithecus coquereli, assembly GCF_000956105.1. NCBI lineage: Eukaryota > Metazoa > Chordata > Mammalia > Primates > Indriidae > Propithecus > Propithecus coquereli. The sequence continues at coordinate 1,155,689 of NW_012151330.1, read as the reverse complement.
TGTAGGAGGAGGAAAAGCGCCTCCAGGCTGCCGCGGCTGCACAGACAGGACACAGGGCAGCAAGAGCAACCCCTGCCTCACGAAGCACAGGCCTCCCGCTGCCGCAAGTGAAGAACGTTTCACTTGCAGTCGGCAACATTTGGGAAGGCCGTGACCACGAGAGAATGGCCGCAGAGGACAGACCGTGCACCCGGCCCAGAGCCTGACGCCATCCAAAGAACACGGGCAGGGTCTTCTCACCTTCACCCACCGCCCTCCATGCTGGGTGGGGCGGCCCTTGGCCACACTACACGTTCCCCCTCAGGCCCGCTGGCCACACGCCCTTGGCTGTCAGGCCCTGTGCAGGGAGAAGCCAGGCCGCCCTTGCGAAAGGCCAGGGCCAGGCACCGGGTTTCTCTGGTTCAGAGAGATGCTCAGGCAGGGGCTGGTGAGGAGGCTGACAGCAGAGCCAGGGCACCTGCTCAGAGCCACAGCACGGCCAGGCCATGGTGCCTCAGGACACCCAGCCCAAGCATGAGGTGGCCCGGAGGCTGAGCAGAGCCTCTGATGGGAGTGGGTCAGGGTGGCCACGGCACGCACAGCCCTTGGGCACCCGCACCTGTGCGGCTGGCTCTTGGGATCTCGCCCCACAGAGCCTGGGGCCTGTCAGTGCCTTGGCTTAAATGCAACGCAGCCACGGAGAGCCAGCAGCTCCTCCAGGACCAGAAAAAGGGCTAAGCATTTGCCAGAATCAAGTATCTGCAAAGCAAGACTGACAAAAGGCCAGTTCTTTATTTAGTCAATAAAAGCGGCAATGGGAAAACAGGTGAGGAGCAGGAACAACTCTGCAAGGAAGATGTAGCCGTGCCTTGTCACAAACACGGCCAGGTGAAGGCAGTGCTCTGTCTCTCACCCACCAACCCGGGGTGTCTCTCTGAGACGACAGTGCCCGGTGCAGGTGAATGCCCCACCCGCCTGCACATGCACCACCTGACTCTGAGGCCGGGCTAGGGGTGCAGGCTAAGGAGATCCCCACTCGTGCTGGGGCGCTCCCCCGAGTCTGAGGGTCGGGCAGGGGTTTGGATCCCAGCGCTGCCGAATCAGCGAGACGCCGCCAGCTTCCTCTCAGGGCTGCGGGGCAGAGGTCAGGGCGGAGGCACCCCAAGCACCACCAGCCGTGACTGCCCTGCTGTCTTCAGAGTCTCCATGCCGCGGGACACACTATGGCGTGGCCCGAGGACCAGACAGGAGCCCACCGCACTCGAGACCTCCCCCGGGCCTGGGCTCTCCACCGAGGGGCGGGCAGTCAGGGCTTCAGGCCCCCCGGGCAGGATCTGTGCTGCCACCAGGGCCTTCCCCGTGGACGTATGGGTGTTCTCACCGCCTGCCACAAGCACCCAACTCCCAGTGGCGCTTCTGCCCTGGCTCCTGGGGCTCAGGGGAACTGTCAGGGGCAGGGTCCCACGGCTCCAGGTCACCGAAGGAAGCAGGCAGGAGAGGAGAGAAGGCACTGCCATCACCCTCTCCTGCCTGGGGACTGTCCCCAGGCCCAGCCATCCTCTCCACAAACTTCCTAGAACCTGCAGCCACGGGAAGAGGAGGGGCCCAGGGCATGTGGCCAGGTGGACACTCCCAGGTAGGTCTCAGGTGGCTGCAGAGACCTCCTTCATCTATTTCCCAAATAAAGGGCCAAACAGCCCCGGCAGCCGCCTCAGGAAGAATGCCCTGTGACATCCGCATTTTGAACGCTGTGGTGACATCACAAACGTCCTCATGGAGGTGGTGGACAGCCTGTGTTCTCAGGTGCTGTCGGCCAGTCCGCTGTTTCCCCAACTTCATGCCTCACCGGCCCGGAGGAAGCACAGGCTCCGCGTCTACGTGGGCAGCGGGGAACCCCGGGGTACCTGGGGGCCTCGGCGGAGGTGAGGGCCACGTTGACGAGGTGTTGGCCTCACACAGGAACAGGGTCAGCAGGTACAGACAAGGGGGGTCTGGACCAGACCGCAGCTGAGGGTCCTGAGGCAGCAACTGGCAGTGCTGGTTCTGAGGAAACGCACCGCGCTGCAGGCAGTATTTGCGAGCCTGGCTGTCCTTAACTAAAGGGACTTGGTGCTAAACGACGAGGCAAAAGTATGAACCAACTCACCCTCCGTTAACTGTAAAAAAATAATAATAAAAACAAAGTCACAAAGGGCTCCCCAAGCCCAGGTGGGAAAGGGAGGCCACCAGCCCACGGGCGCGGCCACTCCCGCCCCTGGCTGCCTGCAACACGGAAGGGCTGTCCTCCGGCATCCGTCCACTTCGCCATTTTGTTTTGGGGGTGACAGTGGTTTCCATTTACCCCTCAACTTGGAAGAGTACGTGCTTTTGCCTGATTTTTAACACCATTTTTAAGCTACTGAAACATTTAACCTTGGTGGCCCGACTCAGACCTTTCAGCAGGTTTTAATCCCCAGAAAGCCTGGGCCCTCTTGAAGCTCCAGCCCCGCCCATCTGCACAGAGGGCAAGGGGTCGTGAGAACGCAGGAGACGCAATAAAACTGGGGCAGTGACCTTTTGAACCTGCCTCTTTGCAGGGCGGGCCTGGAGAGGGCCAGGCAGCCTGGGGGGCCCCTGCACCCGCCCCTGTGCGAGTCCTCCCTGGAGGAAACAGAAGGAAGGAAACAGCAAACAGGCACTGCTCTCCCAGGCCTGCTCCCTGCCTGCTGTTTTGGCGACCAGGTGCATCTTTAAAAACCCCTCTCTGGCAACATCACCAGCCAGGGATCCCAGGGCGTCGGCCTCTCCAGCCATGGCACAAACGTCAGAACCTCCTGGCCCCTTGGCAACCACCCTAGACGCAGGGAAGGGGCTGCAGGGTGCTAGAGGGTCCCCCTAAGGCACCAGAAACCCCTCCAGGAGATGGGGCTGCAATCCCTGCCCCAGGGCAGTCAAGGGTGGGGCTCAAAGGGCCAAAGGTTTCCCCAGGGCAAGCTCATCTCAGCGTAAAAGGGAACTGTCTGGGGTCCGCCGCGGCGGGGCAGGCAACACAGAGCCTCCTCCACAGGAGAGGTCTCAAGGCGCATCTCCCAAAACCCGGTCTTAATCTGAAAGTTTAATCCTGAAACTGGAAACAGTGTGGGTGATGGGACATTAAACAGGTCGTCTTAAAAGAAGTGCTAAAAAGGGGGTGAACCACAGTCACAAGCTTCCTGAGCCTGAGCCAGGCACCCCACAGCCAAGACATTCCCCCACAATTGCCCAGCCACAGCCGGCTGCTGGGGGCAGGAAGTGGCTCGCCCCACCTGTGATCCAGCACCTGGGGAGACCCAGGAGGCCGGATGATTGCTTGAGGCCAGGAGCTCGAGAACAGATGCCCCTGGAGCCAGCGGGGAAGACGCAGGCAAGAAGGTGAGGGTGTCCTGGCTTCTGCTGTCCTCAGGGACTGTGCGGGGGCCCCCGTGGTCCCGGCCACCCGACCAGAGTGCGCCTAGGCTTATATGCACCCCAGACACACCAGGGAACCCCGAGTACAGGGCTATGCGTGAGAATGTACATCCCTCCAAGCCTTGCAGGCCCTGCACACGGCACAGACCCCAACCTGCTCCCCGCCAGGACTCAGTGGGCCAGTCAGGCCAACCGGCCCACACACCCAGGAACCACCCACCCAGCGAGGTGGGCACCTGGTTTAAGTCCAGGGTGGCCCAGGATGGCCCAGGATGGGGACAGGCACTTTGGGGCAGGAGAGGGGCTCTCATGAACTTGCCCAGCCCAGAGGCTGGCCCCTGGAGGGTCCTGCAAAGTGCCAGCTGGGACCTCCAACAGTCGAGCCAGCCCTGCCCTCCCCTGTGTCTAGGGGACCAAAAGGAAGGGAAGTGGGGAGTGGCTGGCCATTGAGTCCCTGCGTTCCTGCCCCACCCCCAGCCCCTCTAGAGAGACTGGACAGCCTGAACTTTTCACCTTGGGCTCAGACTCCAGAGAAAGGCCACGGAGGTGTCTGCCTGGGAGGCGTCTGCAGCTCACTGCCCTCCCCTCCCCCTCCAGAAATGTGTATTGCCCGTTTTACGATCACCAGATGGCAGCCTGGGGACCTCGGCTCCCATCACCCACCCCCGACCGCCTGACCTCTCATAAATGGGACAAAGCCCAGGACCTGTGGACACACCCCCAGCCAGCCAGGGCCCAGCACAAGAGGCTGCAGGTCACCACTGTGCGAGATCTGAAGGGAGCTGGGACCGAGGGGCCCAGAGACAGGGCAGGGTGAGGACTGAGCCCAGTCCCTGCACCGTCAGCCCGCTGCCCCGGCACACGCTCGCTCTGCACGCCGAGACCCCTCAACTCCCTCATTCACAGAAAGGTGCCAGCCAGACTGCACTGCCCGGCCACAGGGGCCAAGACGACCAGGGTGCAGCCACCCCTGGGCCAAACCCCAGCCAGTGGGGGCCGTGAGGGGGAGGGGTGAGCCCATCCGTCGACGCGGCAGCCACCTGACACATGCTGCTCTTGTCCAGAGCCCTGAAGGGCCAGCTCTAGGTCCAGCATACGGCTGCATCCCCGCCGTGCCCAGTGCCCAAGGCCAGTTCAGAGATGACGGGAAGGAAGGAGGGACGTGCCCAGGAGCAGCCACAGTGCTGCTCCCCGAGAGCCCGTTTCTGTCCACGAAGCGGAGGTCTGAGGCAGCAAAGCTCACCGTCACAACCCAAGAGCAAGACGCCATCAGAGCCACAAGACCTGAGCACAGACGACCCCAGCCCACAAAATGGCTTCGCTGCAGGAAATGCCACAAGCTGCTGAGGACGGACGATTTGGATGGGCCCCACTGGTGACACTGTGGGGCCCTGCCACGTGGTCACTCCCTTGTCAATGTTCATGTCACCGTCCACAACAGTGGACTCCGCCCCAGGCACGGCCACAAGGCCCTTCCCTCCCAGAGCTGAATGTGCAGAAAGAAACAAACACAGCAGCCGGGGCTCAGTGGGACAAAAGGTGCAGTCCCCAGGTCCCCCCTCCCCGTGCTCCGCCCCCAGCTGCAGGCTCCCGTCACACTGCCCTGCTGGTCCCTGTGCCCTCCCATAGGGTCTCAACTGTACCCAGGGCCCGTCTGCCCCTGCACTGCAGCCCTCACAGCCAGAGGGAAACCGCCAGCCTCACCTCCCTGTCCAGGCAGAAAGTCAGCCCAGCTCCCCACACGGCCAGGGAAGGGCAGACAGCAATCTCCTCCAGTACCAACAAGGACCAACCAATGTGGCCCCACAGCTGCCCTGTGGTCAGCCTGGCACCGCCAGGGAAGCTGGACGGGCCTCTGTACACCTGGACGCAGCTGTCCAGGTGGTTCGTGAGCCCACAGGGGATCTGGCTCACTCCTCAAAGCCCCCTCGTCACGTAGTCACTCGTATGTCAGCTGCACGTGCATCAAAGAGCCTCGGCAGGAAGCAGAACACCGCCCAGAGCCACAGCACTGCCACGGCTCCCACGGCCCGCCCACAGGCTCAGCACCTCATCCACGCACAGCTGTGTTCTGTGGTCAGGACGCACAGCTGGCTTTGTCCACCTCCACCCTCACTCGTCACCTGGTTACAGGTTGTCTAGCAGCCTCCAGGGAGGAACCCAAGGGGTAAGGAGACACATGCAAGGGTGACAACAGCAACACGAAGACACCAGGGAGCCAGGGTGCACACCCCTCCCCTGCAAGCCAGGAGGAGCCGGGGCGCACCCCCCTCCCTGGAACCCAGGAGGCACTTGGTCCAGGGCTGGGGAGGAGTCAGACGCGCCTGGCCACGGTGGGTACCAGTTCCACACAGCACCGTCAGAAGGCTCCTGCGCCCTGGTCCGTGGGAATGTGCTTCTAGAAGTGAGTGACGTCCAGAGCAGGTGGTGCCACCCAGCGCCCAAGCAACCACGGCCAGCAGTGGCCACAGAGCACAGGCCCCTCGAAGACCTCCATCCTCCCGCTGGAAGTGGCCTTGGGTTCAGGCTGTGAACTGGAACCAAAGCGTGACCTAGTAAGTCTCATAGGACATGTACTTCTGCTCATGAACCTGTGTCCCAGAACAGTCTAGAAACAGAAAGTCCACAAATCAACCCCACACTTCAGGACACCCAGGCCACGGAGGCATCTGTGTTCTCAGAAGCAGGCTCAGGAGCAGGGCTATGAGTGCCAAGGGGCTCTCAAGGACCCCCCCGCACCCCCGTGCTCTGCCCACAGCGAGAGCAGAGCACAGCACTAACCATACAGCCCCTAAGGCCCCCCAGGACTCCTCATGAGAACAAGGCACCACCTCAGGCCTAGCCAAATCCCAAGCCACCTGTCATGCCTTCTGCCCTGAAAGAAGGCTCTAGAAGGAACAGGCATACCGAAACATGGAGAGGTTTGTCTGCTAACAATGTGACGCAAGAGGACGCAGGCCATTGCCACTACTGTGCTCCAGCCTGAAGCGCACATGCCCCTTCCTCGCTCTCAAAGTGATCAGACTGCCTGGAAATTTTTGCAAACAAACTGAAAAATTCAATTTTATCACTGCTCAAGCTGAATTTTGAGTGGCACTTGGTACCCCCTTCCTGACAGCCGGCCCAACTGTTGACAGCCCTGAGCTTGCAGGTGTTACTGAGAGCCATGCGGACCCAGGCTTGTCACAAAACCAGCTAAGCGCTGGCTCGATGCGGTTGCTGGTCTGAATAGCCACAATCATGGCACTTTGTTCCCAATCAGCTCCAACTACAACTGAAAAGGCAGTGATGACGATGTTAACAAAACGAATTTAATGCAGCCAAAATTACTGCCAAAGGAAAACATATCCGCTCATAATGGATGTGCCAGTCAGCACAATTCAGCAATTTTTTTAAAACCTGCTACCATGCAGCGGGATTTGCTCACCTTCCTCCCCAAGCAGAGACCACCCCCAAGGACCTGTCATTTCAGAGTCTCCAGTTATTTTTGCTCTGAGTCTGATACGAATTCAGTCCCAGAGCAACAGAGCAACTTTCTCCCGTGACGAAGCCTCGGCCTGAGGGGAAGCCTGGGCTGCGGTGTCCACAGCAGCGTCTTCACCTTCTACCTCATTTTTCCGATGGACGCGTGAGGAGAGCCTGAGTAGAGAAGCTGAAAGTCACCAATGGATGTGGCCATGACCACACTGTGGGGAGGGAGCGGCCGCAGGGACCCACCCTCCCACCTGGAGGACCGAAACCCAGACAAGATGCAGGAGGCAACAGCCCTTGAGACCCTGGACACCTGCCAGGCAGTGACGGGATAGTCTCCGTGCTCTCCGGCCACCCAGCTCGCTGCCGCCAGAGCTTCCATTCATGGTGCAAGAGGGGATCCAGCAGACCCCGGAGTTGACACAGAACTGACGATTCAGGGAGACCAGCGTGGCTGGAGTACACAGCACAGAGCAGCAGAGAGGACCGCGGGGCCCTTCGAGCACTCGGCAGAGCCCAGGCCAGGGCATGCACACGAAACTCCACGAGGCCGGGGGTAGGCCCTGTGCCCACCCAGCACACAGAACCCTGGACACGCAGGCCCTGGGTCCTCCAGAAGTTTGCCACAGCGACGGAGAATGATTCGCCCTAGACAGAGCCCTGGTCTGAACCACCTAAAAAGGCACAGAAAGGATCAGGCTGTCTCCAAGTAACTGAAATGCATCCCAGACAGAGCTCAAGAAGATTTACGGGAGTACAAAATACCAGCACCTAACCAGGTAGACTCCGAAATGTCTGGCACCTGAAGAGCAGGAGGACTGAACCACAATGAGGAGAATCATCAAATCAACGAAAATGACCAGAACCAACGCAGACGTGAGAATTCGCAGGGACACCGGAGCCATTTCTACAGCTGTACTCCACACATTGAGACTGTTAAACAGAGACGTAAAAAGTACAATAAAGTCCCAAATTGAGCTTCTGGAGATGAGAAACACACCAGACGGGAGTAACCGCGGAGGAGACATCACGGAGGAGACTGGTGAACACGGACGCACGGGAGCAGAAACTACTCGAGATGAAACACAGAAAGAACAGGACACAAGAGAGAAGGCTGAGAGCTGGGACCGCGCCACGTGCCTGACACGCAGGTGAGCAGAGCGCCTGGAGCAGGCGTCTTCCAAACTTAACAGCATCTATAAACCCACAAAGTTCAATAACTCCAAACACACGCAACAGGAAGGAAACCACAGTAAGGTGCACCATAATTAAGTGACAAGGAACAAATCTTGAAGAAAGGCACACTGCATGGAGAGGAACGCACGACGGGAGGGTCCTCTCTGGAAACACACAGGCAGGGCAGCGGAGCAACACCTTCAAAGGACTGAAATTTTTTAATAAAGTCAACCATGAATCTTCATAGGGCATAAAACAAACAAATAAAAAGTCAACCTAGAACTCTATACCCATGCAAACGCCTTTCAAAAACGAAGGCGGAAATAAAGGCATTTTTAGACACGTGAAGCTAGAAGAACTCACACCAGCAGATCCGCACCACAAGGAACGTTAAAGGACGTCCGTCAGGCAGAAAAAACAGTACCAGACAATCCTATGTCAACACAGGGGAATAAATAGTAGCAGAAATGCTAAATACTTGGGTAAATATGTAAGACTTTTAAAATTAAAGTCCCTTTAAAAGACGGTCGTTTAGTCATAAACAGTAACGATGCATTACAGGTTTATAACGTAGGTAAAAGTAAACTGCATGACAGGAAGCCAGAGGGGAGAAAGGAAATTCCACAGCAAGTGCCCATGCTACAGACGGAGGCTACAACGCCACCAGAAAGCAGGTTATGCTGAGCTAACGGGAGCCGTACAGGTGTGTGTGTAAGCCCAGAGGAATCATTCCGATAACAGGAGTAGACAGCAAACAAGCCAACAAGGACACAGGTCGCTCAGCGACAGGGATACGTTCTGAAAACGCGCTCTTGTATGATTTCGCAGTGTACCAACAGCACAGGGTGCGCACACACAAACCTGCGTGGCCAGCCAGTGGCATCTGGGCCACAAACCACACACTCCAGGCAACCAAAACACAATGGTATTTGCGTATCTGAACACATCTAAATATGGAGAAGGAACAGAAAAAATACGGTACCATAACCTCATGGGACCATCACTGACCAGAAAGTCGTCATGTGGTGCACGAGCATGTTTTATTTTTATGATTAATCCAAAAGAAGTCGTTAAAAAGGGAATAAGGGACAGACAAACAGACAAAGCTTCAAACCTGACCATCAGTGACCACACTGAGTGTCAATGGTGTGACTATCCCAACTAAATGGCACGGATTGTCAGGTTGCATAAAACAGTTATATGTAGCCTACAAAAAACCCATTTTAAATATAAAAATGAAGAAGTTAAAAGTAAAAAATTGGAAAGAGATATTCCATGCTAACAACAGTGAAAAGAAAGCTAGAATAGCTATATTATTGTCAAAGCAGATTTTAGAGGAAGAACTATGAACAAGGGACAATAAGGACATTTCATGATGATAGTAATAAAAGGTCAAGTGAAGGTCGGGTAATCGAAAAACAAAAATGATGCAACTATTTACAAAGCTACAAAATACATGAAGCAAAAAATGACAGAACAGCAAGGAGACACATACAAACATGAGACATTTCAGCAACCTTCAGTCAATAAAGGCTAGAACAGTAGCCAGAAAACCAGCAAAGACATAGCAGATGTGGACACACCATCAGCAGCCTGCCTGACCAATGCTTGCAGAACGCTGCACCCAACACGGGAGCACACGCGTTCTGCTCCGATACACAGAACATTTTCTGGCACACTATGCCGGGCCATAAAACAGGTCTCAAAAAACTCAAAAGGATTCACATCAAAGTATGTTCTCTGACCACAATGGAATTCAGTTAGAAATCAGTAAGAGAAATCTTTCTGGAAAAATCTCAAATATTTGGAAACTAAGAGACGTACTTCTAAATAACCCATACAGGAACAGAAGAAATCAAAAGGTAATTAGAAAGTATTTTGTCCTGAATGAAAATTAGAACACAACGTATCAAACTGTGGGATTCCACTAAAACAAGACTTAGGAGAAAACTCACAGCACTGAATGCTTATATTGGAATACAGAAAGGTCTCAAATAAATGATTCAGCTTCCAACTTAAGGAACTAGGGTGAATTCAAGAAAAAGGGTGAATTCAACCCAAAGCAAGACAAAGAAAGGAAACTATAAAGATCAAAATATAAACCAATTAAAGAGAAAACAGAAAAAATAACAGAGGCAATCAATGAAACCAAAGCAGGTTCTTTGAGATCAATGAAATTGATGAACCTCTAGACAGACCGATAAAGGGAACAGAGAAAACGCCGGCACCAGGAACGAGGGGCGGCATCACCACTGATTCCCGAGGCCACTAAAAGAGTAACAAGCCCTGCTGCCAGGCTCGTGCCTGAGGTCCCAGCTACCCTGGAGGCCCAGGTGGGAGGATCCCGTCATTAGTAATAACTTTAAAAAGAATAACAGGGGAGTATAAACAACCTTATGCCAATCAACTGGATAATTTAGATGTGAGCAAATTACCTGTATGACACAAACTAAAACTCTCAATGAAGAACAGATAGAATGAACAGCCCATACGGTTAAAAACTTCCCACAAGCAAGTTTCAATGGTAAGTTCCAACAAACATTTTAAAAAGAAATAATAATTCTTTAAGAAAATTTAAGAAAAAGGAATATATCCAAAATCATTCTATGACTCTGGCATTACTCTGATACCAAAACCAAAGACGTTACAAGGAAAGAAGGAAAAAACCCTACAGACCAATGAGTGTCCCCCATGAATATAAATGCAAAAATTCTAAACAAAATTTTAGCAAATAAAATTCAACAGTATTCAAAAATAATAACACATCATGATTAAGGGGTTTTATCCCAGGAACAAAAGATTGCTTTAGCATCCCAAAAATCAGTCAATAATTTACCATATTAACCAACCAGAACAAAAAGATATTCACCATGTTAATATCTCAATAAATGCAGAAAAGGAATCTGATAAAAGTAAACTAGGAAGAGAATTCCAAGGATTACCTCAGTCTAATAAAAAGTATCAACAAAAATCCCACGCACAACCTCAGGCTCAGCGCTGAAGACTGCATGCGCTCCTTCTGAGAACAGGAACGAGGATGTCCCTCTCCTCAGGCCACGGGTACTCCAGCTGTGCCATCGGGCAGGACAAATAAATGGCACCCAGACAGAAGGGAAGCAGCAGAACTGTCTTTATTTGCAGATGACGTGATCCCTATGTAGAAAATCCAACGGAAACTACAAAAAAGCTACCAGAGCTAACAAGTGAGTCTGACAAGGTTGTAGGCTACAAGACCAATATACCAAAATTAATCATACTAGCAACTTATAATCAGGAACTGAATTTTATAAAACAATACTATTTACAATAGCAAAAAAATAAATAAAAAAGAAAAACTTAAGAGATGAATCAGTAAATCTGACAAAAGATGTAGAAGACTCGTGTACTGAAAACGGCAAAATATTGCTGGAAGAAATTAAAAACCCAAATAAATGAAGAGCTGGCCAGGCTCGGTGGCTCATGCCTGTAGCCGCACCTACTCAGGAGGCTGAGGCGGGAGGATCACTTGCACCCAGGAGTTCGAGACCAGCCTGGTCAACATAGTGAGACCCTGCCTCCACAAAAAAAAAAAAAAAAAATTTTAGCCAGGCATGGTGGCACATATCTGTAGTCCCAGCTACTCGGGAGGCAGGAAGGTCACTTGCAGCCAGGAGTTTAAGGCTGCAGTGAGCTATGGTCCTATCACTGCACTCCAACCATGGCAACAAAGGGAGATCCTGTCTCTAAAAATAAAACAAAATAAAACTTAAAGCTATAGTATTTCTAGAAGAAAACAGAAGATAACCTTTGTGACCTTGAGTTAAGGAAGGATTTCTCCACTGGGAAACCAAAGTACAACCCAAGACAACAAACTGGAAAGTGCACTAGGTGAAAACGTTTAATTCCACTCTTCAAAAGACACGGTGAAGAAAAAAGAAAGCGGCAAACAGGAAGAAGGTCTTTGGAAAGCCTAAGGATGAGAAGGGGCTTGCATCCAGAACACATAAAGAACTGTGAAAACTCAACGATCACCACCCAGTTTGAAATTATGGGCAAATTTAAAACAGACACTTCACCAAAGACAACGTACACACACGCACGCACGCGAGAAGATTCTCAAGAGCCTCAGCCATTAGGGAAAGGCAAATTTAAACCACAATGAAATGCCACTTCACACTTATGGAATGACTAAACTTACACAGCCTGGCGGCAGGTGGCTGGTGCCTATAATCCCAGCACTTTGGGAGGATCCCCCCTGGAGGAGTTCCAGAAGGGCCTGAGCAACACAGTTAGACCCCATCTCTACAAAAAATAGAAAAACTAGCCAGACATGGCAGGGGCTGAGGCAGGAGGATCACTCGAGCCCAGGAATTTGAGGCTGCAGTGAGCTATGATGATGCCACTGCACTCGAGCCTGGGGGACGCAGTGAGACTTGGTCTCAATCTAATAAAGCTACAAGGCCTGACCACAGTGCTGGTGGATGGGGAAGAGCCGGAGCTCCCCTCCAGTGCTGGAAGGAACGCTGTACAGCACAGCCACTCTGGAAGACGGTTTGACAGTTTGTAAAAAAGTTAAACATAAACACAAATACATGATCCAGCCATTCCACATCTAGATATCTATTCAAGGGAATAAAACTTGTACATTCCTACAAAAATTTGTACGGAAATATTCGAAGTCACTTTATTTGTAATAGTCGAGAGCTGGAAACAACCCCAGTGTTCCAACAGGTAAATGGATAAACAAACTGTGACACAGCCACACGACAGAACGCTACCCGCCAGTGAAAAAGAACGAACCACGATATGCGCAATTGCAAGAGTCTCAAAATAATTACAGTGAGAAAGAAATCAGACCCCCCAAAAAGAAGATATACGATTTCCTTTATATAAAGCTTTAGGGAAGGCCAACTGACCTCGAGTGCCGGGTGCACCCTGGCAGCTGCCTGAGGGGGGGCTGGGGTGGGCAGGATAAAACTTCTAGGTGACAGGTTCATTATCTCCCCAGTAGTGGTGTTTTACCCATGTGTACGTACATCAAAAGTTATCAAACTGTATACTTTAAGTGCACAGTTTATTGTGTGTTAATTATACCCCTAAAAAAGCTGTTTTAAAAAATAACTATACAGCAATTATCCCAACTACACCCCCTTTATATTCTAGGATTTGTTCTGTAGCTTTAAGCAATTCCACAGGTCAAGACAAACATAAATTAGCAGCCTGAAGCCACCATTTCTTCTGTGGTTGACTCCAAACATATCCTTTTTCCATCCCAAAAAATTTCACAAAAATAGTGCTGCACTACATTACCATTATTTCTTTCTCTAGATCAAAAATCTGTAAGCTTTTCTCTGGAAAGGGCCAAATCATAAATATTTTGGGCTTTGTGGGCCATTCGGTCTCACAACTATCCAACTCTGCTGTTGCAGCACAAAAGCAGGCACAGACCACGCGGGCCAGCATAGGTGTGGCATGTGCCAGTAAAACTTTATTTACAAACTCGGGTGGCGGCTGTAGTTAGCCAAGTGGTTCCAGGAACAGCAGCAGCCGTGTCACCTGGAACCTGTTAGAAACACACGTGGCTCCGAAACTCTAGCGGTGCAGACTAGAGACATGTCATGGAAGAAGCCACGCCACAGCCCTTGTGATTCCAAAGCTTGCGCCTGCCCCGCTGCGGCCCTAGAAAATCGCGGACTGACGAACTGATCCAGTTTACGGGGACAAACCCCAGGCAAATGCCCAACAGCTGAAAAGCCACAGACCACACTCCCAGGCAGAGCCCTGCGTAGTCTCGGATAAAACCTAAGTCTGCGGACCAAGGGCACTCGTGAGGGCGGAGGCGAGGAGAGAAAAGAGAAAGGAAAACAAGACCCTTCCTGATAAATCTGACACTGAATGGCTAGTGTTGGTTCTTTTCATTTCTTGACTGACAAGGGTTTCAACCCTTTTGAAAAAACGGTTCTAAAATGCCTCCGCGTACATCCATCCTTGACTCCGCATCACATTCAACAAAATTTACCACTGAATCACCGTTTGGGGACGATTAAACCTCCGAATCTTAGGATTGGAGTATCTGAGCTGTTCCTCCACACGCCGACCACGACTGTGCTACTCCAGACATTGAACGTCGGGGTGCAAGGTCCATGAATCCTGCACGTACATGCACACACGTGTGCGTGCACACACACACAAGACAACAAATCCTGGTTATCTGAGGGTTACTTATGGTTAAAGTCACAAAGGAGGCCGGGCACAGTGGCTGACACCTGTAATCCCACACTCTGGGAGGCTGAGGTGGGAGCATCACTTGAGCCCAGGAGTTCAAGACCAGCCTGAACAAGAGACCCCGTCTCCACCAAAAATACAAAAATTAACCGGGCACAGTAGCGCATGCCTGTAGTCCCAGCTACTCGGGAGGCTGAGGCAAAAGGGTCGCTTGAGCCCAGGAGTTTGAGGCTGCAGTGAGCTATGGTGAGGCCACTGCACTCTGCCCAGGATGACAGGGCGAGACCCTGTCTCAAAAAAAAAAAAAAAAAGTAAAAGAATCAGCATTACTGTATTTTCCTTTTTAAAGTAGCTCTTCATGCTCTTCCTTGCTCGATGCTTAAAATGCCAACATTTACCTAAAAACTTCTGCAATTCTAGAGAAACTTGTCAAGAAGATATAATAATCAAAGGCTTCATGAGGAGTGAAACCAGCTTCAACACAGAAGAGCAAAAACCCATTCTCTCCAAAGTGGCCCACAGCCCTGCTCTCCAGTGAGGGAGGAGCCGTGTCACGCTCCAGCATGCATGGGCAGAGGGCGGCAGCCACAGAGCTCAGGGCACAATGACACCAGCTACCATCGACTAGGAAGTTTCAAGGGAGCCGACTGTCAGCTTGGCTCCCAGGTGCCTGCTGCTCCCCGTCACTGACCTGCACCCCCACCTTGACGCGCCAGATGCTCAGGAATTGCCAACATGGGGAAAGCTACCCCTTTAAAGCTGAGATCCAAAACCAACCACAGAAAGGAAATCAGAGGAAACCAACAGAAGAAACTGTCAAAAAAAGCATGTCTGCAGCAATAGGAGACAAGACATGGCATCCACAAGTCAAAACAGGTGGGAGCTTTTACAAAGGAAACAAAAAGGACATCTTAGAAAGGAAAAAGAAATCACAGAAACTGAAAGTAGTCAGCTAAAAAGAAAGTACAAGCTGATAAAGCGGAGGAAATCTCCAGGAGGTAACACCCGGGACGTGGAGGAAGGGGGGCTACAGCAACAGGAGGACCTGCCACCCAAGACTGATGTCCAACCATAAGGACCCCCGAAGGAAAGAGGAGCAATGGAATGAAGCGCAAGGAAATGTCACTAGTGTCATCCTGAAAATGGCAGAGAGCCTCCGGATAACAAGGGCCCAATGGGTACCCAGCGCAGGACCAAAAAGGACTCACCTCGCAGCACATGATGGCCACATTTCAGGTCCAAGAGAAGCTTCCAAAAGTTCCCAAGAGACAGGCGGGTCACGTGCGTGGGCCCGAGTCCGATGGAGCAGGACTTCGCCACAGGGATAGTGGAAGCAAAACGCTGAGGAAAGTCGACAGAGCGTCCTGCTCCCAGCCCAGTGAACGCACGGTGGAAAATTACCCATTTTGCCATGCGACGCCCCAAGCACCTGCCCGCATAGCACATTGCAGTCACCCAGATAAGGCAATGGACCCAGAAGGGGGACCCCGTAGGCCCCCACACCAGGAAGAGGCACAGAGACACCCAGGGCAAAGAAAGCCCCAGGCACAGCGGCTGGCAGCAGGCGGGGCGCCAGCCAGCCAAGAGCCCCTGGACCAGAGGCCTGTGCCACAAGGCAGGGGAGGCTGGAGCCAGAACGGACAGCCAGAGATCCTGAGACAAGCGAGCACGGAGAGCAAAAGATGAGAAGGAGACAGGCCTAACTGCAGGAACAGGGAGCGCAGAAGAAATAGGGCCAGAGACACAGCCGCAGGAAATGAGGTCAGGACACAAAGCAGTCCAGACAGGAAATGAGGTCAGGATAGAGTGATCTGACAGGAAATGAGGTCAGGAGAGTGATCTGACAGGAAATGAGGTCAGGACACAAAGAGGTCCAGACAGGAAATGAGGTCAGGAGAGTGATCTGACAGGAAATGAGGTCAGGACACAAAGTAGTCCAAGCAGGAAATGAGGTCAGGATAGAGTGATCTGACAGGAAATGAGGTCAGGACACAAAGCAGTCCAGACAGGAAATGAGGTCAGGAGAGTGATCTGACAGGAAATGAGGTCAGGACACAAAGCAGTCCAGACAGGAAATGAGGTCAGGATAGAGTGATCTGACAGGAAATGAGGTCAGGACACAAAGTAGTCCAAGCAGGAAATGAGGTCACGAGAGTGATCTGACAGGAAATGAGGTCAGGACACAAAGCAGTCCAGACAGGAAATGAGGTCAGGAGACTGATCTGACAGGAAATGAGGTCAGGACACAAAGCAGTCCAGACAGGAAATGAGGTCAGGAGACTGATCTGACAGGAAATGAGGTCAGGACACAGAGAGGTCCGGTCAGGGAATGAGGTCAGGACAAAGTGATCTGACAGGAAATAAGGTCAGGACAGAGCGGTACAGACAGGAAATGAGGTCAGGACACAGAGTGGCCCAGACAGGGAATGAGGTCAGGATATAGAGTGATCTGACAGGAAATGAGGTCAGGACACAGAGAGGTCGGTCAGGAGAGTGATCTGACAGGAAGTGAGGTCAGAAGACATCCTCAGTCATAAAAATCAGCCCTAAGGACAGATTTATCAAAACCCTAAGGTGCAGTAGTGTCAGCACACCTGGGGCAGGTGGTGAGAACAGGCCTCCTGTTAGGAGGACTAAACAGCTGGGCCAGGGGTCAAGGGACAAAGTGCCTGTCACTCAGATACGTGGGGCCAAAAAAACACGCACGAGAGTGGAAAGTGCCCACCTACAGCCAGTGGCAGAGGGCGGAGAGGGAGGCCAGCTGTCGTCATCTGACTTTTGGTACTCCGACTACAGGCCATGTCCACGGGCCCCTTAACTAACAACAGAGGATGAAAAGACAGCCCGCATCGGGGGATGACTAACACCAAACAGGGAGAAGTCACCTGGGCTTGCGGGGCACGGGGGCCGGTCCACACCAAGTGCCACACGACTGAAAGGCGATGCCAAATGTGCCCAATTGCAGAGCACAGGCGTCTGGAGGAAAGAAGTGCCGTCTCGGCTGTCTCCACCAGACGGCGGAGCCCCACGGGGGCACAGCAGAGGAACCACGGGCTCCAGGGGCACGTGCCGGAGGCCTGTGCTGTCCTACCGGCAAAAGCCCAAGTCACACCCAAATAGCGACCACAGTCCAGCCAAGGCTGTGATGACTTCGGGAACAAAAAGAAGATTCCAACGCAGCTCCCACCTCCCAGTCCACTTTCCCCATCCCCCGCGGCAGCAGTAACCACGAGTCCAGGTGCAGCACCAGGCAGGGAAGGTGCCCGTCACTGTGCACAAGCAATGGTGGGCCGAATTTTCCCCACGTCCAGACTGAAATCGAGTAAATTAAAAGGAAAAGCAGCCAAATAAGCATCTAAATAGGATCTCAGCTTTCACAGTTTGGTGATTCCCAGGACAAGGCAGCGTCACCACAGGGCTGCGAGGGACAGGGACACCCCAAGCACCCCGGGACACAGAGACCCACAAGGGGGAGGGCAAAACCAGGCCTCCTGCCCCTGCCATGAGCACCCAGGCTTGGGGACCAGGCCGGGCCAGCACCAAGTAGGCCCATCCAGCCAGGCCAGGCCTCCTCTAACAGACCTTCCAGATTCCACAGAGCCAGCGTGTCAAGGCGAACAAGCAACTCCCACAGGGTCAAACCCCTCAGGGGAGCGGCCCACCTCATCATCACGGTGAACCCACCTGGAGCGTCTGGAATAATGAAGTCCGACCAAGAACCGCGAGGTGCTGCTCAGGGCAGCAGAGTGCCTGTGAGGACGTGTGAACACTCCACCGCCCGGACGCTGCTGAGAATGCCTCCTCCACGCACAAGGCCGGGTTCCCGGGCGGAGCCAGGAGCCCTGGCCCACCTCCCGCTGTGAAATGGCTACCTGCAGCCTGGGAACAGTTCCTCACCCAAAGCAAACCCCAGAGTTGAGTACGGTGCCCACTGGAAGGCGCTACGCCGCATGTCTCAGCACTGTTTTTCATATGGGACAAGTGTCCAGAACGCAGAACCTCTAGCAATAAAGCGCCCTGTGGACAGCGTTACAGACTGAGATGTACGCGGCCCACCAGAACTGAACCCCCAGCAAGGCCTCTGTTGACAACACAACTCCACATGTCCCATCACCATGGGCTCCCTGGGGCAAGTTCAGAATCACTTGGGTGACATCCACTCTGGTATGTGGTGCACAGTGTGCACCTGAGGGCAGGCCGCACGCCAGGTTCGGGCACCTGTGGCCTCACCTCCCAGGGCCTCTGCAGACAGTGGCAGGCAGGGACACCATAGCCAGCACACAGCACCTGCCAGAAAGCATCAGCCAATTCCTGTCTCCTCATCCTCTAAAACGGTCCATTTTTCCCTCTGCTTCACACTACTTCTGTTAGCACTGGGGAGTGTGTGGCTAATTCGTTAACAAATGTACACACGTTGGGAAAATGTCCTTGAAGCAAAGTGAAGCCCCCAGATGGAGGCCAGGGGCCTTCTGGGACGTGGGGAGTATGCAGGGAGAGTCTGAGAGCACGATCGACATGTCCTACATAGCCCATTTCCTCAAAGTGTCTGTCTGGCGACAGGTTTGTGCTTCTCCTTGGGGTGCAAACAAAAAGATACATCAAAATGACAATAAAAAGATTGCTTTTCAGGAAACCCACTCTAAGGATGACTTGAAGGATAGCTTTCTGGCTTTTACCCCCACGAGGCCACCTCTGCTAAGCGTGGCAGTGGGTGTCAGACGGTGACGTCAGCCCACACTGGGTGTTCCGGGCTTAGAGCAGCTGAGGCTGTGCTGCGGGTGGTACGCCGTACTTACAGGGGAGCTGAAACAAATTTAGTCAAATCGCACCACGAAACATTCATTCCAATTCAGCAACCTTCACTTTCTTCTTGGAATGTTCAGTATTTCCAATCTGCTACTGGTAAACTGGAACCTCCAGAAGGCTCTTCTGGAAGAGCTGAGCACCAGCCTGGCGTTGGCCCTGGGGGAGGAGCCCACACCCTGAGCTTGGGAGCAGCTGCGGGCACGCGGGCCTGGTCCTCCGTGTTGCGCCTGCTCCTTTCCTCCAAGCTCCATCTTCTCTTCAGGCACCGATCGCAGAGCCCGGACTTTTTGCTAAGTGCCACAGTATCACTCTGCTGTCAGCAGCTCAAACAGACAAAAGCTGCAGCACGCAGAAAACACCCTGACGCAGAGGAACCCTGCAGGTAGGGCCAGATGGGACCAAGGGCCCAGGCTGTTTCGCCTGGCATGAGGACCTCTGGCACCTGGGTCAGCCCCCCCAGCTGTCCCCACGGGGCCCAAAATATCCTCCGTCAGGCCGTGACAAGGACAAGCCCTTGTCTAAGACAACAGCATTCCACTCAGAACTTTCTCGGAGCAACTAAAACCAAATCAACCTTTCCTTTACCTTAAAAGACTTTTGAACATTTAAGGTAGGATAAGGTTTGTTTTAAAACTGGAAAGAAAAATTTAAAAAAGGACGATTTTCAAGCCTCAGTGTCTTAAGGTGTCCCCACCCACTCTGAGCTCCTCTTCCTTCCTGGTCCCACTCACCCAGGTGGGCCCATTCAGACCTGGGGTACCACGGGGCCCCTTGCAAGTGTGCAAAGCACAGGGGAGATGAGCATGAGTCCCACATGCCCTGGCGTGTCTGGGCACAGCCACTGCCAGGGACGGTGAAATGTCAACTGGGTGCAACAGCTGGGGAGGCCTCCAGACATGGCCAAGATACACCACAGTTCAGCCATGCTGTGCTCAGAGGCAAGGCACGGGAGGGAGGACGCCATGTGGCTTTTACAATGACCGGTGACAACCAGACTCAGGGAAATGGCCAACATTTACGTGGAGAAAAACGCTTTACCATTCATTTTTCCAAAAAAAGCCACCTTGTGCAAAACGCAACTCTGTGGCTGAGACTGGCGAATGTGTCAGGTAAACTCAGCTCCACCAGTAACGTGCAACCAGTTCCCCCCACTGCCTGGCACCAGCCCCCAAGGACGGCTGCCCCGAGGAGGCAGGACCCAGCAGCCAAGGTCCCTATGGGAGGAGGACCATGTGCAAGTTTGAGCTGAGCCTCCAACTGAGTCACAACCACTGGATATCCAGTTAGGAGTCGACAAGCCACACAACGTGGCCACAAGCCATGCAGGTGGCCAGGTGCTGGGCAGTGCCTTGCTTGCTCTCAGACGTCAGCAGGGACCGAAGTCAGTGCATACTCCAACGAAGGGCAATTGGCATCACAACAGCAGCAAGAATGGACTGGAACAGTGAATCCTTAAAAACACAGTCCACAGTGCTACTGAACGGGAGGAGGGCGGATGGTAGCAGGCAGTGACGGTCACTGTCACTGTGTCGGGCACACTCCCAGGGGACCCTGACACACTGGGAGAAGGTTCATGGGGAGAGGGACGTACCAAGTCTAAAGTCTCCCCACAGATTACTTATTAACGACTGAGGGAAAGGCTGTCCTGAGGCTGCCTGGCGAGGCTGCGGGCTCCTGCCCTGAGCGCTACTCGGCCTCCAACCCAGCCACCAGGCAGCACCACGGACCTTCCCGTGCACAGCGTCCCGAGGGGCTGCCCAGGTGGAACAGGCTCAGGGGAGAAGGTGGCTGACCATGGGGCGGGTCCTGGGCAGAGGCAAAGCCCCAAAAAGGACGCAGTGGGTGGGGATGGGGGCCAGGGCCTAGGGGCAGGGGTTGGCTTCCTGGACTTGGCCACTATGTTAGGGTCACACACCATATCCCATGTTTTTAGGAAATTCACACTGAAGCACTTGTGGGGAGGACCTCACTGACTGAAGCATGTTCTCAAATGACCAGCAAAAAAATGGCAAAAGCAATCACGTGGAGAGCAGGCCACCTCAGCAGAGCAAGAACACAGCTGGTCTCAGGGACAGGGACCCGCCATGGCATCCTTGCAACTTCACTGTGGGCGTGAAGACGTCTCAAGATAGGAGTCCCGCAGCAAGAACAGGCGGCAGCTCACACACAAGGCCTATCCCTCCAAAAGCTCCAAATTTTCTGAACTGTAACAAACTATAGCTACAAAAACATCTCAAATTCCTGTTCAACTACCTGGTACAACAAATGACACATCTAAGGGACCTGCGACCAGGACGACTAGGCAGCAGGAGGAGGCCGCAGCCCGGGAGCCCATCTGCAAAGTTGGTGCCACGAGCCCTTCCCCTTCCCGGCGGTGCTTCTCCCCTCTGAGCTGCCAGTCCAGCAGCACAGGGTGGGGACCACGCATTGCTAAGCTGGTCCCCACACACTGCCTTGGTCCCATTTCCTGAAAAATCTCTCTTCCCAGTAAGAATCGTCCTGGGGTCAGTTTCAGCTCCTCAGATTGGGCTGTAAGTGAAGAACTAGTCCCTGTCGGGCCACGTGCCTAGTCACCGCCTGAAGAATCATAGAAAGCTATGACAGTTGAAAACATCCCATTGGCCTCGTGCTGAACTGGAGCCCTGGGTAGCATCAGAGGTTGAACTCAACACATGTGCTGGCGCCAGCACCGCCAGGCACGCCCGGCCTGCGCACTGGGCCCCGCAGCCGCGAGATGTCCTCAGCCTGCGTCCCCAGGGATTCCAGGACAATGACGGCCCCCAGTATCTTGAGGAGCAAGGCCAGGGCTGTGTGGACCCCACCACAGTGGGCCGAGGCCCCGAGGCCCAGGGGGATGCGCCCTGCACATTCCACCAAGAACCCTGCCTGAGGGAATCAGCCTCACCTGAGAGCGGACCGCGGGGGCGGGGGCGCGCCAGCGTCTGGCAGCACCAAGAACCTGCAGCTCGTGCCCAAATCTGCTGCTGGCTGGCACACCCGCAGTGTTTGTGACAGCACCTGCAGGCATGTTCACCGTGCCAGCGCCCAGACGCAGCCCATCAGCTGGGCCTGGCTCCTGAGACTGCCTCGGCCAAAAGGAAGAGGGACTGAGGGGAAACTGAGGCCCTGAGAAGTGACATGACCCAAGGTCACAGAGTGAGGATGTAGCCAAGCCAGGATTCAGGCCCAGCCTCCAGGTTTTAACAGTCCACGTCTAAGCAGTACTGCCTCTAAACTCCTAGAAACTTCTACCTAACGAGAAATAAAAAATTACGCTGACTACTATTTGCAGAGAAGATGGGAGAAGGAAAAAGAATAGATTAAAACCCAAATCCAGTTATGGTGATTTTTCACTTCACTCGTGGGCAGAGGAAAACCGCAGCAGGTGAAGCAAGTGCCCGGCTGGAGGACTGTCCCCCTCTTTCTTTCTTTATACCCCAAAACAAAGAGCCACCCTCCGCCTGGGGTCAAAGGCTGCCTGCCCAGGCTCCGCCAGCCAGGCCTCCCTTTTGAATCTAACCAGTGGCGTCACCCCCACCCACGAGCTTGGGACCCCAGCGGCATTTGCAAAACAAAAAGCGAGGTCCCTTCTTTAAAGAGCCACCCTGTGGCACTGCGCTCAGGCCCCAGCCCCCCTCATTAATATTCAACAGTTAAGACAAAGCTGGACAAAAGAGCAGAGCGGGTCACCCGGCCAGGAACCTGCCCCAGGGCCTGAGCCTGCTCCTGACGCAGGAGGCCAAGATGGGGCCTTTGGAAACCAAGTAATGGAAATGGCCGCCTGAGGGGCTGAGTCACCAGCTCAGTCAGTGCAACCCTGGGGACAGGGACGTGGGCAACATGGGCACCGCCCATCCTGGCCGAGGTGCCATCCAGGCCCCAGGAGCCCGGGGGCCACCACAGGAACCTCTCGGTCTCGTCTCCCGGAGGGGCAGTTGGCCAGGCCTGTCGGGCTCCGGTGAAGGGATACGGCTGCTCCACGCAAGGTCCCCACAAGCACCCATGGTCACTCGCACACGAGGACCACAGCCTCTCAGCAAGGTGCTAGAACCAACAGAGCCAAGCTAGTCCAACACAGGCCTGAGAACTGGCCCAACCTAGAAGCCCTTCCAAAAGAGGCAGGCAAGCTGCACCCAGGGACAATCCCAGCCTCACAAATGTGGCAAACAGGTAGAAGGGAGGACGCCAAAGCGGGTGGCCAGCAGTGAGGGGTAGGGCTCCCAGTCACTCTCTCCAAAAGCCAGACTGGACTCTGGCCACGGGTCAGCTGTGCACTCCCCGAGGGCACCTTCGGAGTCCAGGAAGGAGGAAGAACAAGTCTTGATCCTAAAAGAGGATCAGCCCCCAGGGCCCCTGTCCTCCTGATTGTGGGAAAGCCAAGATCAAGCTGCGGGCTGTCCCCACCCCAAGCAACCAGGGCAAGGGGTGTGTCCCTCCTGCCTGGCAGCTGCACCCCAACCCCAGGAAGATACTTCCAAGGACTACCAGGAAAACAGCACCTTGCTCTGGGTCTACCACACCACCACATTTGGCGAAGAGATTAAAAAGGCAGGAATGTAGGCCTTTGTGTTTTCAGTGAAGCCATTTTTTTAAATGAACTTTCTCCAGAATCTGGCAGGACAGAGAATCAGGAGTGAGAAGGAAGGTGCGCACCAGCTCACGGAACCGCCCCAGGAGACTGAAACCGTCTTGCGTCCCTGCCCTTCCCTGGCCCCGGGCTGAGGCCTGCCATCTGTCCAGGCCCTGCCCTCGCCCGCTGCGCATGTGCGCAGGCCTCCTCCCCAGGAGGCAGGGGCAGCCCTGGGTGCGATGGGTGAGGTGGGCTCCCCAGTCCACCAGACTAGCCCCTGGGGCCACAGTGTTCTCTTTCATGGCTGCCACAGGCCAGGCACACAGTAGGTGCTCCATAACGGAACAGGAGGCTGCCTGCTGAGCTCCCCCAGTCAGAGACTCCACTCCCCTAGTGGGGCTCACAGTCCTTCGCCCTAGCAAGTGGCTGTCACCTGTGCATCGGGCAGGAGCCTCTCCTTTGAGTGCCACAGTCCCAGACACAGCCCCTGCCCAGCTGGGGGTGGGGATATAGCCCCAGGCACTGAGGCACACACAGGGGTCTCCTCTTACAAAGAGGAGCCCAGCACTGGGATGTTCCTGCCTCCTGAGGCCATGGCAGAGAGCAGAGGGCAGCCCTCTTGCAAGAAGGACAATTAAACCACGGCACATGCAGTAGACTGGACAGGAGATGGAAGTTTACACAAAATGGAAAAGGATTCTCAACCAGCATAGACAATTAAACAAGTCTGAACCAAAAAACCAGCACCCAATTCAAAATGGGCAAAGGATTGAAACAGATGTTTGTCCAAGGACGACATGGCCGGCAATGGCCAATACACTCGTGAAGACGCTCAGCATCCCTAATCATCAGGGAAATGCAAATCAAAACCACGGTGAGACACCACCTCACACCCATTCGGATGGCTACTATCAAAAAACAGAAAATAACAAGTGTTGGAGAGGACATGGCAAAACTTGCACCCTGGCAGCACCGCTGGTGGGAACATACGTTTCAGCCACAGGGGAAAACAACGGGGCAGAACTACCCATGACCCAGCAATTCCACTTCCACGTCTGTGCCCAGAACTGAAAGAGGGCCTGAGGGCAGCCTGCACACCACGCTCACGGCAGCATCACCCGCAACAGCCAAAGGGTGGAAGCAGCCCGAGTGTCCGTGGACAGAGAAACAGACAAAAGGCGGCCCATCCGTACAACGGAATGTCAGTCTCAAAAAGGAAGGAAATCCTGACACCTGCTACCATATGGGTGAGCCCTGAGGACGTTGTGCTAAGTGAAATACCCTAGTCACAAAAAGAACAAATAATGTCTGATTCCACTCATAAACACACTCATGAATATGAGGTTCCTAGAGCAGCCAGATTCGGAGACAGACAGCAGAACGGTGGTGCCAGGGGCTGGGGGGAAATGGGGGATGGGGAGTCAGTGTTTAATAGGGACAGAAGTTCAGCTGGGGATGATCAAGTTCCAGAGATGGAATTGGCGGTGGTGATGCCTGCACAGGAACATGAATTGGGCCAGGCGCGGTGGCTCCTGCCTGTAATCCCAGCACTTTGGGAGGCCAAGGCGGGAGGATCGCTTGAGGCCAGGAGTTAGAGACCAACCCAGGCAACATAGCGAGACCTCATCCCTACAAAAAATAGAAAAATTAGCCAGGTATGGTGCTGGCATCTGTAGTCCCAGCTACTCAGGAGGTTGAGGCAGGATCGCCTGAGCCCAGGAGTCTGAGGCTGCTGTGAGCCATGACAACATCCTGCACTCCAGCCTGGGTGGGAATGGGACTCCATCTCAAAAAAAAAAAAAAGAATGTAAATGTCCTTAACACCTACCCAACGGTACACTTAATACTAAATTTTATGTCTATTGTGCGACAATAAAAAAAAAATAATATGCACAAGGCAAATTACAGAAAAAATACTAAAAATAACAAAATGGCCAACCTCACTAGAAAGCAAAGAAATACACAGTAAACAGTGACATTTTTCACCTTCCAAATGAACAAAGATACTCTATGTGGCAGTGTCCTGAGGTTGTGAGCAAATGGGAAAATGGGCAGCTTAATTCCATGGGCACGGAGACGGGCACACTGTTAAGAGAAGGTTCTGGCGAGGCGTAGTCAGCAGCCCTTAGAAAATCCCTACCTTCTGGGGTCTCAGAGGCTACTAAGAAAATGACTGGAAACGTGCACAAAGACCTAAGCACAAACATGATTACCCCACTTGATTCAGGTCACAGGAGACATGCAGATATACACGGTGTGTGCACGCGCGCACATGGATGGGCAAACAAAAGGGCAAGGAGTAGGCCGGCTGGTGCGCACTCCCACCGACCCACCACACCCCCCAGAAACTCACCGCACACACCTAGCGCTACACGCGGCCGCCGCATTTACAGCCTACAAGACCAACAGGCAGGGAAGGCGGGACGCTTTGCAGGACAGGCTGACACCATCAACTACCCTCCGATCCAGCCGTTTCATTCCTAGGCCCGTGCTCCAGACACATGTGCAGCTCTCATGGCCATGTGGGCCAAGATATGCCCAACAGCACCTGCTCTCCGGTCCCGAGGTCGAGAATGGGGACAGCCAGTCAGGAGGACCACAAGGGCTCCCAGCAAGATTGCCGCTGTGTATGAGCCCTGCTGAAAGGGGCTTCTGGGACAGCACAGCAGCCACCCTACGGCCCCCGAGGGCAGATGCGGTGGGCGGGTGCTCAGATGGCGAGAGTGCAGGGTGCGCCGTGCCTGAGGGGAGCAGCCAAGTCACTCCGTGCTGCTGCGCGCTTGTCAAGATGGCGCTTATGTGATGCATCTGTGGTAAGACGAGCCCTGAAGCATCTCTTGCAATAACAAAAATGTCACATGCCCTCGACATAAATAAACTACAGAAGCCTCAATACTACCAAATACTCCGCAAGACGAGGAGGCCGGCCGACAGCACCCAGCGGCACTGACATCCCAAAGACGCTGAGTGCAGAACGGCAGGCACAGAACAGGACTTTTCGCCGCGGTAAACCAAGAACAGCTTCGCCCACGTGTGTTCACGTCTGCCTTTGATACCCTTCTGTACTGTCTGAACGTTGTTACTGCATGCTTTTAGCTTGTTTTCTAAAAGGATGTTAAAATAGTATTTCTACAGCAACCCTAATAACAGAAATATCTGTGACACCTCCCTCGTTCAGTGAATAGGGCAGACCATAGCGTACATGTGGAAAAACTCAACTGAAAAAAGCACTCTCGGTCACTGGCAAAGGTTGCAGTGAGGGCGCGACCACAGGGTCACTCTGCACTTTTCTCCACCGTTTCAGGATCCTACGATGAGCACACACCAGCCGCCTTCCTGATCACGCACGTGTGGGAAGATGTTCGCACATGTTTACAAGAACACGTCACTTCCCCCTACCCAGGCCTCCTAGCTGCGGGGCTGCGCTGAGGGCCCACCACCAAGGCAGGTCTCAGACCATCCGCGACGGTCCCAAGGCCGGCCCTCCACAAGGGGAGGAACCTGCTCCGGCCAGCAGGCCCTGGCCTGCTCTCTCGGCCTCTGTGCCTCTAGACGGGAAGAAATGTCGTCTCTGCCACTCTCAGGCCAGCACCCGGGACTGTCCCCGCAGGCCATCATCGCACCACACATATGCACGCAGGCACAGAAGACCCAACGACCACACGCAACGGTGTCCCTAGGTCCCGAAAAGCACGGCGGAAGAGCCCTCTGGGACAGCAAGGACTGAACACCGGCTGGTGTCAAGAAATTTTCATTAACTTCACTGGCACATCAAGAGCATCGTGGTTAAGATTCTTTAAATTCCGTATCTGTCAGACATAGATATTGAAACACTTAAATATGAAATAAGATGATGCCTGGGATTTGCTTTAAAAAATTACAGTTCCCTCACAAAAACAGGAGGAGGAGTCAGATGAAACAAAATTAGCCAGATGCTAGTAACTGTCGAACTGGGTACGTGGGGTGCACAGTCTCTCTGCTTTGACATAAGTTTGAATTTTCCATATGAAACTGCGTTTTTATCTGTCCACAGACATATTTAAGCCCACGTTCACAATGACAGTACAAGAAAAGCGCTCCCTGCCATGGGGGACCCTGGGTCCTCTGTGCCCCTGGGGAGGGAACAGCAGGGTAGGACCCCACAGGGCTCCACCTGTCAAGACCTGCAGCTTCCCGGTTTTCTGCCTGTGTCCCTCAAAGTTTAAGCGGGAAATGGCAGAGGCCACGTGTGTTGGGCAATCGTGGAGCCTCTGCAAACGCCTCCCCTGCAGCCCACGTGTGACAGCCTGGCAGTTCCCCAACAAGGTTTAACCCAGAACATCACAGGGTCTGGGCACAGCCAAGGAGGCCGACAGCATCCTGTGCCGCACATCAAGCTCAGAGGCCAGAGGCCAAGGCAAGGGGCCACCCTCCCCAGAGGGGCAAGAAGAGGCCATGGCCAGGCTCCATCTACCCCGGGCCGCAAACATTTTCAGTGACAGCTGTGTCAGTGAAACAGTTGTGCTTTCCCCGTCTTTTACCTGACACATGAAAAACAGGATGCTGTACTTCTCTCCCCACCCACCGGCCAGTCTGCAGCGAGGAGCAGGCAGGGCCGGGCCACCCAGGCACCAGGGCCACGGTGTCCTCCCACAAATGCTTGCAGGGGTGCGGCAGCTCGCCCCCACTCCTCTACTGGATTTACGACTGTGTCGTTCTATCGAGGAGGAGAAACAACTTCACTTCTGACATCCCCAGGTTTTCTAATACTGTACAGTGACTTTGGGCTAAATAAACTTTACACCTTAAAATCCACTTGATTTCCTTTACCACGGGCCCCAACGGCCCTGAGAACCCCTGCCCACGGCCCAGCTCTACAGCCCCATCCCCGAGGCCACCGCCAGCAGGACCTGCTCCTGCGGAGCCAGGCGACTCCCCTCCACAGCTCATCGCAGAGCCGTGTGTCTTGGGAAAGGCAGCGTCTCTATGCCGTCCCACCCCGGCCACCACTGTGGCTCTGACCTCCCCCATTCCTCCCAGCCACCACTTAGGCCTCCCCAGGCCTCCCTGGCCAAGGTCCCAGAAGGTCGGGACAGCCTCAGGGGAGTGGGACCCCGGGACAGCATTGACGTTGTGGGGCTGTCCTGCTGGGCCTGGGGCCGCGCCTCACAGAGGAAACCAGGACACAAGCCGTTACAGACACGCTCCTGAGAGAAAACAGATCTAGTCCTTTATTTAGAGTCAGCTAAGTCAACAAAAAAATCGTAATTCAAGTAAAAATGTTTAAGTGAGAAAACAAAAACCCTATCTACACTAGAGGCATCAAGCTCAATCAGGCAATCAACCGGGCGGGGCACTAAAAACCATAGAGGACCCCCAGGAGACAACTTTAATAGTGTAACAGGCAAACTGAAGCAAATTCTAGATCCACAGGAAACAGCAATTTGTACCAATTGCTCCGTCCACACTGGACAGCCAGGCGGGGCAGGTGGGGCTGGGCCCAGCAGTCAGGCAGGCACCTGGCAAGCAGAGCCTCACGCACCCCAGCATCATGGAAACCGCTCTCTGGTTCAAGAAAATCAAGAGGAGGCTCTCAGACGGTAGAGAAAGGAACCTGGAAATCATCAACTGAACTGTGAACCCCCGAGGCAGAGAGAGCAGCTGTCCAAGGGTGGCTGTGAGCAAGAGTCAGGACCACGGGACAGGACGCAGGCCCCATGCCGTGGGGCTCCCTGTGCCTGGGTTCCAATCACTCACACGCTGAGGCCCAACCAGACCGAAGCCCTTCCTGACTCCACCTCGGGTCTCGGTGTCCCGAGTGCTGTCATCAGCTGCCCAGATCCCACCTGGGCGAAGGTTCTCCATGTTCTCTCCCCAACCCGGGAGCCCAAGGCCACTGCAGCAGGTCCCCACTGCCAGCCGGTGCTCCGGAAAACAGAGCACATCTTAGAGCGCTGAGCCACATGGAGGCAACCCGCAGGGTTTACCTTGTTTTCACAGTTTAAAGAGCTTTATAAATTGAGACAAAATCCACCAGGGTCAGGCGAGCTGGGCGACACTTATTGCATACAAGAATGTTAAAAAAAAAATCACAGTTTTGATAGTTCTGCAAAAAAAAACTTAGCAAATTTACAACAAAACTGTCAAGTAATTAAGGCAAGGCACTTCACACATGAACTTAAACTGCTAATTAAAATCCCCTCGCTTAATTGACTACATTTGCATATCATTCAACTTGGGAGTATAATTTTTTTTAATGGTTTGGGCAACATGGTTGTAACGCCGGGAAGCCAGGAGCAGCAGGTGAGGCGGAGCAAGGATACCGCCAACAGCACCCAAGCACCGGGCAGGCGCCAGGGCAGATCAGGCACGGGTCCCCTCCTCCCTCCAGGTCCACGCGAGTGTCCAGGGAAGGAGCAGCCGTGGAGGTCCCAGGCATCTCCCACCCTAGGCCCCCTACCCAGGAGGGCAGGCCCAGCCGAGGGGCACAATGCTGGTGGGGAGGGCAGACAGCAGGCCCTCCTGCAGCCCCTGCCAACACAGAGCCTCCGCCACGGCCAGGCCTGCTGGCGGCACAGGCTCTGGACACATCCCTCGTCGGTTACTGCTGGTCTGAGGGACGTGTGGTAGCAGCAGGGGTGGGCACGGTGTCCTGGGAGGCGCACCCCTCCCCCCCAGCACATGAGCACACATGTGCTGTCCACACGGCCAGCTGCCCCGCCTGTCCGGCTTGCTCCTCTTCCCTCACACCAGGGCTCAGAGTCCAGACCCCAAACTCACCTTCAACAAACAAACAAGAGTCCCTCACCCTGGCACCACAGGCTCTCATCACTTCCAGGGAGGAAGCCTCCAGGCTGGGAGCGCAATGGGCCGCCGCCACCCTCAGCCATCAGGGATGGGTGTGGCAGGGAAGCACCTGTGGCCAGGGGCCCCACCAGCACCACGTCAGGCCGAGCCCAGGCACCACGGAGGACCTGGCAGGACCACCCACGTCCCAGGGCAGCACAGGGAACAGCGTGTACGGGGCACAGTGGCGGCTGTGACCGCATCCACTGCCATGCAGAGGTGGCAGGCCAGGCAGCCAGGCAGGGAGGCACAAGGACAAACTGCTTTCCAAGAGCAGTTCGGGTTCTCTGACTGTAAGTCTCTGAAACAAACCTGGGGCCAGCAGGCGACGCACAGGGCCCGAGGATGGCCACTCTCCAGCTGCCCTGGCTGTGCTACGGCCATACCAGGCAGGAACCACAGGCTGGCCCCAGCACAGCGCCTGGCAGAGAAGCCCCTGACACCGCACACGTACACCAGCAGGGCTGCCCCGAGACATACTGAAGATCAGCCTCTCAATGCGGATCAGCTCCTTAAACAACCCGTCCCAGGAAAGGTCCAACAGGCCAAGCTTTGACCTCCGTCGGAAGGCACAGACCTCCAGGGACCCTCATGGGTGGAGCTCAGCGCAGGCTTGACTTAGGAAAAGGAAGGGCCACTCCACAATCCAGCAACCTGGGCCCTCGGGTTGGCTGCGCAAGTCCCCACGCAGACACCCTTGCCTCCGCAGACCCCGGCTGTGACCATCAGGACAAGACCGATCCTCCAACGAGGGCAACAGCATCAGGTTCCCTCACCAGAGCTGGCCTCCCCCAACACCCGTGCCTGCCCGAGGCCACCAGCCGGAGGCACCGTACTTCTCTAATGCAGCAAGCACAGTGGGACCCGCACAGAGTCTTTCCAAGTAAGCAAACGCAACTTATTCACAGAGGGTCCCAGAGCCCAGCACCCCCTTCCTGGCCTCTGCACCTAAAAGCTGCTGTTGTTGCCCTGGCCAGGTGTCTGCCTCTGACCGGGGACCCGCTGTGCGGCCCTCCACACCCAGAGCTGCCCACCCCGGTGGAAGCCAAGTCAGGGGCCCATCCAGGCAGGCCGAGTTCGGAAGAACAGCTCTCACCACCGCCAGCCAAAGGTAACATTCTAGCACTTTCCGAGCACTCCTATGTGGACCCAGGGTAGAACCCAGGGTAGAAGCATCCCCAAGTCAGATCTGAGTGAACCACTTTCTCCAAAACATAAAATGGGGCGAGAGGCCAGGCATGGTGGCTCACGCCTGTAATCCTAGCTCTCTGGGAGGCCGAGGTGGGTGGATCGTTTGAGCTCAGGAGTTCGAGACCAGCCTGAGCAAGAGCGAGACCCCGTCTCTACTAAAAATAGAAAGAAATTAGATGGACAACTAAAAATATATAGAAAAAATTAGCCGGGCATGGTGGCACACGCCTGTAATCCCAGCTACTCGGGAGGCCGAGGCAGGAGGATCGCTTGAGCCCAGGAGTTTGAGGTTGCTGTGAGCTAGGCTGTCGCCATGGCACTCTACTCAGCGCAGTAGAGTGAGACTCTGTCTCAAAAAAAAAAAAAAAAAAAAAAAAAAAAAAAAAAACTTAAAATGGAGCGAGAAAAGAATGACACCTGAAAAAGATCCCAGCTCCTCTCCTGAAAGTGTCCAAGTTTCCCTTCTCTAGCCGAGAACAGCTGTCGACGAGACTTGACAGCCAGTGATCTCCAGGGAGCCACTCGGGGAGGATTTACTCTGGCCCCCAAAATGGGGCCTCAGCCGTGACCACAACCCACACACGACCCCCAGGGCCAGGCCTGATAGTCACACCTGTAGCTGCAAAGTCATGGAGCCGGAGCTTTCTCTGAATCTTTGTAAGACACAAATGTCAAATATAGAGACAGAACCTCAGCTATTCCCCAGGCTCCTTCCAGTCCTTTCCTGAAGCCCCTTATCTGTCTCCACTCAAACAAGACGAAGATCACTCAAAAGAACAGGAATTCAAGCAAAGGCTAAAGCAGGACATGGGGGCAGTGTGGGTGCTCTGGCCACTCCGTCCTTCTTCCAGGTGTTAGCAGTATCCCCACAATCTCATTTAAAGTCCACACCCACATTTGGTCTGTCCTTTTAGTACATAAGCAGACTCCGGTGGCGCGACCCAGAGCCGGAGGCCCCGGGGAAAACACAAAGCACTGAAGGGAGGCAGGCCCTCTGAAACTGGACTCACAGACGCAGCACTGGGAGCTGTCGCTCAGTGCGCGCCCCCCACCCCAGCGCCGGAATGTGCCGGGGCTTCCCGAGGGCGACCCAAGGTAGCCTCAACAGACAGCAAGGTGGCCAGCACGGTCCCAGGTCTCCAGAGGATGGACCAAGCCCCGGAGGGGTGACGTGGGGCAGACCTAGGCGAGGCTCACCCAGGGTAAGAAGGTGGCTTCAGGGGACGGGTATGTGCATACACAAAGAGTGCAATGTGCACCATCCGAGGGATGGACACACTTGAAACTCGGACTTCGGTGGGGAGGGGGGCAAGGGCAACATACGTAACCTAAACATCTGTACCCCCATAATATGCTGAAATACAAAAAAAAGAAGGTGGCCTCCACAGCACCATCTGGCCCCCAGGGACACCATCCGTGGCTGTGCCAGACACTGACTGGAACCTGCTTCCGACCACACAGGTGACAGCCAGAGCAGGAAGGCGCTGACTCCCAGGTGTGAACAGCCAGTCTCCTGGGGCTCCCTCCACGACCCCACACCCTACCCGGAGGCCCGGTAGTCAGGAGGGGCATTTTCCTTCTTTCTCAGTTTTCCCAGATCTTAAGGAAATAATTCAGCCTCTGTATTTTGACTCAAAACAAAGAAACTTTTTAAAACATTTCAGTTGAAACTTGCATAATTCTTCCAGTGGAGAAATCCTCCCTGAACTTTCGCAATCCTTAGAAAGAGACACATTATTGCCACAGAGAGTCCAGCCGGCTGCGGACACCTCCTGCCAGACGGCCAGGGCCAGGGCCCAGGCCTCGCCACCTCCTCCCGGAGGCCCTGCCAGGGCACCGCAGCCCCAACCTGGGCTCCGGGCAGGGCTCGGGTCACCCTTAACCCAGACTTCCTCACGCGCAACGTCCTGTCTGCCCTTCCCCGCGTTTCAGACAGACGTTACACAAACCAGCTGCAGGGGAGGTTGAGAAACAAGACGCCAGGGAGTCAATGACCTTACTCTCCATAGCTCCACACCGACAGGGGGACTCGGGGCAGCGGTGAGGACCACTGCTGCCCTGGAAGGCAAGGGAGGGAGCCAGCTCAGGTCCCAGACGGAAGGACAGAAGGGCCAACTGACCATGGGCAGAGAATGACCTACGTGAGGCTCTGCTCCCTGTAGAAGCCTACGGTGGGTACCAGGCAGGAGGGGGGCGGGGCCAGAGGGCACTGGGGACCCCACGCCCTCCCTGGCTGCAAGGGGTGGGCAGGGAGCAGGAGCCAGAGCCCACTCTTGAGCCTCAGCTTCCCCACTTGAGAAGACTCCACCGGCCTTGCTCCTGGAGCCCTCCCCCGCAGGGCCAGACAGACCAGACCGAAGGCCTGTCCATGGGCTGAGAAGTCACCACAGTATCCTGGGAAAGCCTGGAACGGGACACACAGGTGCACCTCTTCAGAAGGAAGCCAGTGGACAAAGCATCAGATGACCCTCTGAAGCACTCACCAGACTGTGGGTGTCTGGTGAGCACAGCCCCAGACGCCACGCTAGCTGCTGTCTTGAAAGGGGGTCCCAGAAAAAGCAAGTCACCTCCAGCTCCTGATGCTGTCCCTTCCTGTGGTCATTCCAGCTTAAAAGAGCAAAACCCAACTTATTCACAGAGCGTCCCAAAGCCCAGCAACCCCTTCCTGGCCTCTGCACCCAAAAGCTGCTGCCGCTCCCCTGGCCAGCTGTCTGCCTCTGACCGGGGAACAGCCAGCCGGATGACACACAGCGTGGCCCTCCGCACAGTTTCCAAACCAAGCAACCATCAGTCGACAGCCCCCTAAAAGGCACCTCCACCCACACAGAAAACATCAATTCTACTTGAAAGATCCCCGAGAACTCGGGCGTCTGGAGGAGCGAGGAGCAGCCATCTAAAGCAACCCAAACCCCCCAGTCAAAGGACGTCCACGACCATGAACGGCAGTTAAAAGGAGCCCCCGTTTCTGGAACACACCGCGACCTACTGCCGCCGTTGGAGGCACCACCTCGTCGTCAGTCTGAAAGAGAAGCACTTGGTTGCCCAGCGAGACGTCCTGCGTGACAAGGAGCCGCGTCTCAGGCGGCGGGCCAAGTGGCAGCGCACATGGCCACATCGTCTCCCTTTCTGAGAGCAGTCCCTGACCACAAGAGGACCAAGTCCCGTGTAGTCCAGAGCTGGCAGACAACCCGAGAGACAGGGACAGAGCCCCCCAGGCAGAGAAGAGGGGTGGGCGCAGGGAGGGCTCAGAGGTGCCTCTTTGCCACGTGTCCCCGGCAGCAAAACCATCCGTCCATACCCCACCTGTGACACTCAACACACAAAAATCCAAGCTCAGCAAGGCATCAGCCTCCAGTTTACACACGAGGAGACGGAGACAGAGGCTGAACAACTCGTTCAAGGTCACAAAGCCAGAAAGGGACAGAGTGGCGAAGTGAGACCAACCCCACCTGCCCAGGACAGCAGCCACAGGGGTCCCCGAGAGGTGACTCGCCTGGCACCCAAGCTGTACCACAGGAAGGAAGCGGGGCCTGACGGCCACCAAACAAGCGGGACAGCTCCTCTGCCCCTGTGACATCAGGGCAGCACCAAGAACGACTGCCAGCCCTTCACGTTGCCACAGCACCGCTGACATGCCAGGGCCTCCGGCCCGGCTGCCTGCCCACAGGGTTTCCGGGGCTAAAAGCTGAAGCCCCACCTCCTGCTCGGTTCCACACTGGGGTGACCACAGGAACCACGACACCACCACGGCCAGGCCACCAGCAAAGCAGGGTGGGCAGAGGTAATCAGGGCGCCAGGGACCCTGGGGAGGTCACCAAGAAGCACTGACCCCATCCCACTCTGACAGGAGACTCGGCCCACGCCCTGCCACAGCACCCAGAAGGCGTTCCAGCTGCCCCGCTTAGCACAGCCCAGAGGCCTGCTGGGAGCAGCAGCCCCTGCAAACAGAGTTCTAGTACATTCTTTGTTCCTTCTGCCCTCGTCCTCAGCAGATCAAAAATATTAAAATAAGATACAAAGGAAATGAAGAAATCAAAACATATCCCGAAAATGAGCTGTCAAGAGGCAAGTGGGAGGAGCCCACCGGGACCAGCAGGGGCTGGGGGCTGCCTGGCCACTCCCTCTAGGACAAGGGGTCGGCCAGCCCTGGGTCCACACCCACCTTGACACTGACACTCCCGCCCACGTGGCGCCCTGTGCCTACACAGACAAGCACATGGAGGTCTGGGGGAGACTCAAAGGGACGATGAGGCCCGGAACTCCCAAACGCACAGTGACAGAGCCATGGGAGCAGCCCCTGCCCACCACACCACGCTGAGACCACGGGGCACGCAGGGCGAGTGCCCCATGAGAAGGACAAGGAGGTCCTCGGTCCCTGGTCAGGAAGGACTTGGGAGCTGGCGAATGCACACGGACCCAAGCGGAGGCCATCACTGCCAGGGCAGGGCTGAGCTGCCCCTCAGGCCTGGAGACCCCAATCGCTTGCACTGAGCACACCTCATCATGGCGGGGCAACTGTGTTTTAATCAGCTAGTGAGACTTCAGAGCAGCGCCAAGGAGGGCATCAAAAGAGAAAGGCAGCCCAGACCTTCCACTGAAGTGACCGGGACAAGGCTGTCAGGCCCGGGGCACTGTGGGGCCTCCTCCCGAGCAGCGCGTGGGCCAGGCCTTCCCTGAGCCCAAGGACCCTCGCATCCAAATCACACGACCTGCTGCAAGGGGGGAGAAGCCAGGTGACCTGGGTGCCACTCTGCAGCAGCTGTGACAAAGGGCCCTGGCGGCCACTCCACCTGCCCCCAGCAAAGCCCAGGAAGACAGGAAGACCATAAACACACACACACTCCCCCCAACCCAGAGTCCGACAAAAACAAATAGACACACCCTGCTCAGACGAGATTAAGTGTCGCTCAGGCCTGAGCCCCAAGCAACCCACACCCATCTGCCTGAGCCCACCACAATCCCCACACACGCAGGCCAGGGTGCAGGCACCCCAAAGAGAAGGGCCCCCAGCCTGCAGGGAACACCACCATGCCACCTCAGCCCACTGCCCCTCTGAAGCAAGGGCCCCCAGGCCTGCTGGGGTGTCTGCGGCCCCACCACCAGCATCCTCCCCCAACTCAGAAGTGGTGTGCAGACGCTGCCACCCTCGCGCTGGCCTCGCCAGGGGCAGAGACACCACTGAACACACATGCGCGCACACATGCACACGCTCAGCAGCCCCCTCCGAGCAGAGGCAACAGTCCCTCGCTTCCATCCACAGCCCCTCCTCCCCACGACTCTGACACTCCGCTGGAGGGGCGCCCAGAGAAAACCGGGCTGGAGCATCTATTCACAGATTCAGAAAAAAAAAGTTTGATGCAATAGCTGAATTAATTAGGCCTCCCAAGAATAGCTGAGCCAATGCAGCATTCTGTGTGTGCAATTTAATAAGCCTGGATATTTAAAAGAAAAGTTACAAATACTTGGGGAGGTGCACAACGGAAAGTTCCTGGGGACCCCAGTGAATGATTTCCACGTCCAGAGGCCTGGGAGCTGCCCAAGCCGGATCCCACAGATCCTCCCACTGGCAAACAACGGAGCCAGGGCCAGCGGCCCTCCACACCGCGCCCTTCTGCGTTTCAGAGAAGGACAGAAGGAAATGGGAGAGTCCAAAACAAATCGCAGGCATCAGAAACTCCACCGCTTGGGCCCGGGTGCCGCTGACCAGGCCGGAGCAGGGTGCCAAATGGCCCTCCCCGTACGGGGGTCTCTGGGATGTGCACAGGCCCAGAACCACCAAGTCTTGGCCCCTGCCACTACAGCCTGGACACCTGGATTCATTTTTGTGTCGGTCCCAAGACTTGAAACCACGAAAGGGAGAGCTGATGACAAGCCAGGCCCTGCCTGGCCCAAGCTGTGCTGCTGGGGGCAGGGGAAGGCATCCTTCTGTCTGCAAATCTGAGAGGCTTAGGGTGAGGGCAGCAACCTTCACCCCAACCCTGTCTGGATGCCTCGTGGGGGCCCCAAAGAAGACCTGGGCCTGAGGCTCCCAGGCTGGGTCCTGCTGGATCTGGAGTCCTGGAGCTCAGGGCAGGCCTCTCTCTCGGAGCAGGCGCACAAGGCCTGTGCCGCCCCTGAGCCTCCCCAGCCTATCTGGGTGACGGCTGTGGGCCTGGCTGGGGGGAGAAGGAGGGGTGCTACCCACCAAGCCTGGCCCCTCTGGGTCCCCCTCGGGATCACTCTGGGGGCCAGGCAAGAGGACCTTCCTCCCAACTATGTGGCCCTGGCAATGGAACACTGACAATGCGCTGCATTCACTTAGCTCAAAACCAAACCCTGAGACTTGGGGTTAGGCAGAAGCACAGATCCCAGGCTTCGGAGGCCAGAGCCCATGGCCTAGGAGGGCCCCCACCCGAGGTGCAGCCTCCCCAGTGCCCAGCCCTGGGGTCACTCACCCGGGGCACCCGCCGCTTGTACTTGTTGCCATAGTCGAACTTCTCTTTCACGTCGTCCAGGCAGCGACCGAGGCGAGCCTGCTCCTCCTTGCCCGTGTAGTCCTGGCTCAGCAGGATGTAGGCCCGCCAGTTGGCCGAGTCGAAGCCCCAGTGGCAAGTCCGGTTCTCCAGGGCCTTGTGCGAGTGCACCACGAACTTGTGCGGCGGGTACATGAGGCGGCAGTCGAGGCACTGGATGCAGGCGGCGCTCGGGCTGCTGTAGAGCTCAGGCACCAGCAGCCCCTTGCACTTGCCGAAGCACTCGTGGTACACGCGGACGCTGCGCTCGCTGAGCTCCAGGCCCAGCGCCAGGCTGGCGGCCAGCTCCTTCTTGCAGGGCGGCGGGTAGGCGCCACCGTAGAGCAGCGCGTTGCACAGGCGCTCAGCGTCCGTCTTGGTGATGAGCCCGCACGAGGGCGCCGAGAAGGGCAGGATGCCCATGACTTTGAGGATCTCCAGCTGGTCCGCCGTGCAGCGCGAGCAGTAGATGTGAAGCTCGTCACACACCGAGTTGATCTGCTGCAGCGAGAAGTCGCGCAGCACCGAGTTGAGGATCTGCGGCAAGCACAGGCGCTTCTCGCCGCCCACCACGAAGCACGAGATGGTCTCGCCCTCCAGCACGGTCTCGCAGCGCTCGGTGGAGCGGTCAGACGGCATGAAGAAGGGCCCAGGCAGCACGGGCGGCGGCGGCTGGATGGCAGGCAGGTGCAGCACGGGCGGCGGCTCGGCGGCTGCGGGCACCGGCGCCGGCACCGCGGCCGCGCCCGCCTCCTTGGCGCTCTCCTTCTTGTAGGCCTCCTGCGCCCAGCGCGCCGAGAAGGCGGCCGGGCCGCCCAGCGAGCTCATGGAGCTCAGGTGGAACTGCTCCAGCGTCTTCTGCAGCCCCGGGTGCGGCTGGAAGCCGCCCCGGCCGCCCGCCGCCGCCTCCATGGTGCGTTCCGGCTCCCCGGGCC
>NW_012151330.1:1068905-1115959 GCF_000956105.1 Propithecus coquereli | reverse complement strand
GGGCTCGGGGCGCTCGGCGCACATCCTCCCGGCGGCTCGCTCCGGCTCGGACTGAGCGCCCGGCGCTGAGCTCACGCCGCCGCCGCGCCGCCCCGCCCCGCGCCGGCCCCGCCCCCGCGCTGTTTGTTGCCGTGCGTCCGCCTCAGCCCGAGCGCCGGCCAAGAATGTGACCCGCTCCCCGCCGCGCTCTTCCAGGAACGCGCGCTCCCCGCCCGGCTTCGGCCGCGCTCGGCTCCGCTCGGCCGGGGTTCGGCTGCTCTCGGCTCCGCCCACCCGCGACTCGGCCTCGCTCGGCCCGAGACTCGGCCCCGCTCGGCCGCGCTCGGCCCACGATTCGGCTCCGCTCGGCCTCGCTCGGCCCCGCCCGCCCGAAGGCTGCTCGGCGGAGGCGGCGGCGGCGGCGCCCGGGGCCCCCCTTCCGGCCGAGGCCGTTTCCTGCGCGGCTGGGAAGGCGCCCGTCCCGCCGCCGCTGGGGCCCAGAAACCCACAGGGCCCCGCCACAACCGCAGACCAGCCGAGGGGCGGGTCCGCGCGACGGGGAGGCCTGGCCACAGCCCCGGGGTCCTCCCGGCAGGACAGCGCAGCGCCAGGAAACCCCAGACACACCTGGGCTCCCGCCCCTGGGGACGCCAGGGCTATCTGAGAGCCCCTTTCCGAGGGCGACGCCGCACGACCCACGTGGGCTGCCACACACGTTAGAATGGCAACACTCAGGGACCCACCCTCGACACAGACCCCATGCAGCATGACGGGAACCCCCACGGGGTGCAGGAGAGACCCCGGCCCGGGCCGGACGGGCAGGCTGCACCGACCACCGACCACACGCCCGCAGCAGCGCCCGCCCGCCAGCCGGCGCGGGACCCTCCTCATCTCGCGGGTGAGGGCTTCTGGCCTAGGGCGGATAGCCATGCCATTGCGACCTGTCCTGAGTGCCCCAGCCCGTGGGACCCTCGCCCTGCAACATGCAACCTGCAGGGCCAGGGAACCGCTTACACGTCCCTTGGGTCGCGGCCACACGAGACACCCATCTGTCCCTGCGCACACCGGCTGTGTTGTGGAAGAGAGGCAAGCCAGGAAGGGCGGGGGGGGGAGCAGACCAGGGGCCCCGGAACTGGACAGTCTGGCCAGGCCTTCCCGCCGAGGTGCAGCCTGGAGAAGGCAGCGTTCCACAGAGGCCTGGGAGTGGGAATTCAAAATCGGGAACAGTGCTAGCCATGCTCAACCTGAGGCAGAGGCACAGCCCAGCAACGCTGGGCAGTGCGCCTTTTCCCCAGGGGACAAGGGTGCCCACACTGGCGTGCTGAGAGAGCCATGCCCACTTCAGCTGTGACCTGTTCCTCCCCTCCCCAG
This sequence comes from Propithecus coquereli, assembly GCF_000956105.1. Taxonomy (NCBI): domain Eukaryota; kingdom Metazoa; phylum Chordata; class Mammalia; order Primates; family Indriidae; genus Propithecus; species Propithecus coquereli. The sequence continues at coordinate 1,114,609 of NW_012151330.1, read as the reverse complement.
TAGAGGCCGGAACCACCCAAACCAGCACTCCTGGGGCACAACTTCTGCTCTGGGGAGCTGCCAGGCATCTGTGCAGGCCTTGGTCGCAGGGGCAAGTGACCCTAGGGACAGGCTTGGGAATCAGGGTGCAGGGCGCTGTGAGCCCTCCCTCTGCTGCAGGGGACAGGTTGTCCTCGTGGTCGCCACCCTGCGTCCTTCCCGTTCTATCCAGCAGAGACCCCACCACGCAGCTTCTCTACGTGCTCACACGTAAGAAAACTGGGTACGAAGATGTTTCCTTAAAATGGATATTTAAAAAACAAAGAAAAGGGACTTCTTATTTGTCTTCATGGAGTTGGTTTTGTTGGCCCACATTTTAGACCAAAAAAACAGTTAATGTTGCACTTGCGAGAGTCATTTCCTTCCATTTGGATTTGAATTCTGTAAAACTCGGGCAAATTGTGAGCCGAAGAAGGTGGCCACAGGGCCCAGCCTGAGGGCCTGCCGGGAAGCGTCTCCAGTCAAGTGAGGAATTCCTCCTGCTGCTCCCCAGGATGAGCAGCAGCTCTGGGCAGGGCCTGGAACCTGGGCGCCCAATAGGCAGTGCCCGTCAGACGCTCTGCTGGGCCCAGGCCAGGGGCCAACACTCTTCCCAAGCCACAGAGTCCCAGAGCAGCAGCCATGCGCACACCTGGGGTGAAGGGCCTGGGGTCAGGAGGGGTGGGGGGATCAGGCGTGGGGGGAAGGGCCCTGAGAAGCAGGGAAGGTCTCAAGCTGGCCTCTGAAGCTCCCTCTGCCTTCGGTAGACTTCAAGGCCTGCCTATCACCCCCAAGATGAGGTGTTTCCAGAGCAGCCCACCCCCCACCCCACCAAGGTTCAGGGTGGCTGTGCCTAGAGGGAACCCTGAGGGGGGGCTCCCACCTGCTGGCCTTCCTCCAGCCCATCCCCGAAGCTGCTCTGGCCAGTCACCCACTCAGGCCACCATGCCAGTAGGTAGAGGGTCCAGGCTGTGGAAACAGCCCAGTCATGCAGCGGGGCACACTGGGCATGGTGCCTGCCCAGAGGAGCTCCAGCACGCAGGTGGGCGCAGGGCCCCCTGCACTAGGCCTCCAGCTCACTCCCTGATCCCTGCCACACTTTTGTCCCCTCACTGAATAAGCTCCTACTAGTGCAGACGCTGAGACGGGGGAAGAAACCAAGTTCTGCCCCCTGCATCCCCATCCTGTGAGAGTTGACAATGCACTGTGAGGTCAGACCACCAGCCAGCCAGACAGACAGGCAGCTTCCGGCTGCAGACCAGCTCAGCTCCACCCTGCCCTCCTCCCTGGGAAGCAGAGGAAAAGCCCGGTGGCAGCCAGGCACAAACTGCCATTGTTAGGAATGTGTGAAGTTACTGTAAAAAAAAAAAAAAAACTTTAAATTTGAAAAAAATTACTCAAGTAATATAAGCTTGTAAAAATTTAGAAGAGAATTTTGTCTTACCTTGGGTTCCGCCAAAAGTAGGCCCTCAGAAAAAGATTTGAGTGCAAGTAGTTTACACGGGAGGCAACCCCCAGGAGTGCGGCTGCAAAGCCTCCTCCCTCCTCCCTGGGCACCTGGAGCAGAGTCCTTGGGGAGCCCAGAGGAGTGAGGGACCTCCACAGGGGCAGGGAGATCGATTATGTTGGGCGGATCAACCAAATAAGAAAATGCGTCACGGCTAACAACAGCGATTTCTCACTGTCAGAGATGGGAATTTAAAATATGGCAAGGGAAAAATGAACCAGGTGGTGTTGGATGGAAATTATCAATACCTGCGTGATCTCATACACATCAATATTTATAAACGAAACTCCTGATGTAAATGTGTGTTTGTACGAACACCCCTACATCCCTACTCTGTCCTCTGAGAGGAAGGACACCCCAACTGCAGTGAGCACACCAGGAACCCTGATTGTGACTTCTAATCTCCACTCTCTGAAAGGAACCAGCGTTCTCTGGAGAAACGGCTGAGCCCAGGGCCGGAGAGAGGACACGATGAGAAACAGGGAATGACAGAGGTGGGGAAAGGGTGAGGAGCCGGGGGAAAGGGGCTCCCACGGGCCAAACCAAACACAGGAATGACACTCACAGATGGTCCTAACAGTAATGGATCATGACCATAGAGTAGAACAGGAAACCATGAGTCCATACATGTTTTAGTATTTATTAAAATAAATATCACGTCAGGGTCAAGTATGGTTGTTTTGTAGGTAGGGGTAACATTAAGCTCGTCTCTACAAAAAAATAGAAAAATTAGCTGGGCGTGGTGTCTCACACCTGTGGTCCCAGCCACTCGGGAGGCTGAGGCAGGAGGATCGCTTGAGCCCAGGAGTTTGAGGCTGCAGTCAGCTGTGATGACACCACTGCACTCTAGCCAGGGTGACAGACTGAGGCACTGTCTCAGATAAAAAATAAACAAGTATATTAATGAGCTGAAAGTTTGAAGAGAACAATTTTCATAGTTTGAAAGTCTCTCCCCATAAAATGCTTATTGTCACAAAGGGAAAGAAAAGTAAGTTCCTGGTGGAGAGTCTGGCAGACACCGCCTTAACCGAGCGATCACAGTGGACCCTCTGGAAACTGGGTCGACGGGACTACCGCACCACCTGCGGGGTGGGATGGGCAGACCTCGGGGGCACATCTGTGACTTTCCTGCCAAAGAGGCACAACTGACATGACAGGGACAGGCCTCAGACGAACACACGCGGAGGGACTGTCCAAAGGCATCAGGGTCACAGTGGTTAGGGGAAGGCTGAGGAGTGTTCCGGACTGAAAAGCCTAAAAAGACACGATGACACCTCGGTGCAATGTGGGTCCCGGGCTGGATTTCGTCACTGCAGGGGACATTATTGGGACAATGGGAAAGCCCCGCATGGGGTGTGAATCCTAGTCGTCCCTGCCTGGGATGGTCGTATCGGGGTGCCTGAAAGAGTGTCCTTGATTTGGGGTGTGGCGGAGCACCATGTTGGCAACTAACTCTCAATGCTTCAGGGAAAACAGTTCCTGTACTATTCTTGCAACTCTTCTGTAAGCTTTAGATTGTGTCAAAATACAAATTTTATTTTTAAAAATGTTAGGAGGAGGAAGGAGGCATGAATTCTCCATTTGGTCCAGCTGAGGCTGTTGAAAGCGCTGCCGTGGGGCAGCGAGAAGGTGAGGCCCGAGGCACAGACAGGACTGCACAGCCTGTGCCGCGCCTCCCGCCAGGGCAGCACGGGCTCCCCTTCTACTCCAGGCACAAACACGTGCCGGATAAAATGGATATGCTTTTTAAATGTTCTATAGAAACGCACAAGGAAGGAGGCTCTGCAGAGCTAGAAATGAAGATGCAACTCGAGCCACAGTAGTGAGCAAGAGTGGAGACCGACCAGCCAACGTGAGGTTTAGGTTTCGGCTCATGTCCACTGAGGGCTGGTAGTTTAGGCCAGCATGGGACAGAGTTACAGTCACAGCCCTTTCTGAAATGGGGTCTGGAATTGGGCTTCCATCATGACCAGAGCTAAGAAGGGGGCCGGGTGCAGTGGCACACACCTGTAATCCTAGCACTCTAGGAGGCCAAGCTGGCAGGATCACTAGAGGTCAGGAGTTTGAGACCAACCTGAGCAAGAGCGAGACCCTCTCTCTACCAAAAATAGAAAAAATTAGCCGGGCATGGTGGCGCACGCCTGTAGTCTGAGCTGCTCGGGAGGCTGAGGTAGGAGGACCACTTGAACCCAGGAGTTTGAGGTTGCTGTGAGCTAAGCTGATGCCACAGCACTCTAGCCCAGGTGACACAGCAAGACTCTATCTCAAAGAAAAAAAGAGAAGGGGATGTCCATTCAGTCCATGAAGGAGACAAAAAACTGCCCACCAGCCTGGACATGGAGCCCAGACAGCACCCAGCCCAGACAGAGAGAGAAGGACAAAGGCTCCGGGAAAACGTGGAGCCAGTGGAATACAGGACTCGCTGGGATCGAACACTGCGTGAAGGGCTTGCTGGAAGATGTAGGTCGGTTAGCTGTAGCCACAGAGAAAACTCAGCAGTTGAAAAAAGGAAGCAAAGCAAACACTAACTCCAGGAAAAACAAAGAGCAAATCTAAGCAGAGTTCACTACGTGGCTCAGCAGTGAATAATATTTACGTGGTTATAACAGTGTCAACAACTTAACCAAAAATGATGAAATGGCTCATTTGGGAAGACAGAAGAGGAGAAGGCAGGATGGGCGGAAGGTGCTGGGTAAGAGCTAAGCCCGCCTTCTCCAGTAATGGCTCACCATGGAGAAAACCGCGGAACCAAGAAGAAGCAGCAGGAGCACGGCGGAAAGCACTGAACCTGGTGTCCCTGGTGTACCGGGCCAAGGGACAGGGGTGGTGGGGAAGCTGGGTGAGTCCTGCAGACATATTGAAACCGTCCTAACTTTTTGGGCTCTTTTTATTTCTCTTATCTATATATCTGTATTTCTTTGGTAAAAATTAAAATAAACAAACTAGAACTCTCAACTAAAAATAAATAACAAAGAATAATGAGTTCACATTCCCATCAAAAAACACCACCATCTGGGACATTACAGAACACACTTTGAATAAGTCATCGATTAAAGAAGGAATCAAAATGGAAATCACAAAATGTTTTAAACTGAATGATAAGGAAAACCCTGTCAATCAGAATTCCTGGATGTAGCTGATGTGGTACTTAGAATTTTATAGCCTGCAGTTCCTATATCGTAAAGCAAGAAAGTGGTTTCTGCCAAGTGAAGAAACTACAGATATTTTTAATTTTCTTCTTTGTGTTGACCTGTGTTTTCTAGTTTTTCAAAGCAGCTGCTTTCAGTTTTGTCGACCTTCCCTGTTTCTTTCTGGGCTATTCTGGCAGGAACGTACCCCCAAAAGGAGCATCTGCACAGCCCACAGACAGCTACTTGTCCCAGGCGGCCTCAGGCGTTATCTGCTCCCCTGGGGTGGTCCTGGAGCCAGGACCTGCGCAGGTCCGGGGGCCCAGCATCCAGCACACAGCCAAGACTTGCCTCTTAGGGTCGACTGAGGTGACACACGGACTCGCTAATCAGAGTGCCTGCCTGTGGATGTGCCTATGGACAGTCCTGCCCTTGTGGCCATTGGGGACCAGAGGGTGGGCCAGCACACTGCCGCAGGGGCTGCTCGGGTGGTGGGCTGACCACCTCATCGGGCACTGTGCCCCCTCCTGTCCACTCCCACCATGGGCAGGCCTGGCCTCAGCTGCTGGATGAAGTCCGGTGGGGCAACCAACAAGGAGCTGCCCGCCCCTGACAGCCTGGGCAGAGCATCGGGCATCCCTGGAGCCAGGTGGTCGCCCAACCCCACCTCTGGGCCCACACCCAGGGTGCAGTGGGTCTGCCCCAGGCTCCAGGCTGGGAAGGCAAAGCTGGCTCTGGGATTCCTTCCCCTGCAGGGGACCACTGCCCAGCCCCTGCTCAGCGGCACAGGGGACCTCAGAGGCCGAGGGTGCAGTAGCAGGAGGAATGAGCGGGAATGAGGGAGGGGCACATAGGCCTCAGCCTGCCCGGGGCTGCCACCCCTCACATGCCTCGGCCTGGCTCTGGGGATGTGTCCACAGCCTGTGGACAGCAGGCGGGACACTGTGGCAAGGCCCATTCTGGAGGAACTGTGTGCTGAGCCGAGGACAGCCTGCCCTGCGGCCCCATCCCCGCCCACTGGACCCTGTCCCCCAAAGCATCCTGTGCTGCCCCAGAATGTGCACGATGCTGGCACGGCCGCCTGGGGCTCCAGCCACGCCACACCGGTCACAGGGTGGCCGCCTCATGCTCCTGCCTGCAGCACTTCGCTGGGCCCAGGGCCCCAAGGCCAGAAAGATCACGTGTAAAGCATGGGGGTGGGGCCACGCACTGGGGGGTGCAGGGGGAGCCGGGGACCTGGGGACCTGGGCATCGTGCCGTCCTTTCACCCAGCACACAGTGCTGAGCATCCTGGGTGGGCGCAGGGGACACTCGGGGACAGAACGGCACCATCCTGGCCCCGGGAAGCTTTTGGCACCTCCCAGACAGGGGTGCTGCTCTACTCCCCTAAGCCTCCCAGGGCCAAGGCCATGACCCTGCTAGTGACAACAGGGGGGGTCGCCAGCACCAAGGCAGCCCTGACACCTGGCTTGTTTCACCCTCCCGGGGGGGCTGCTGCCCTCCCAAGGCCTAGCCCCGACCACCCTCCCGCAGGCCAGTGACCCAGACCCCGGAGCTCCCTTCACTCTGCGCTGTGGCTGCCCCTTCCCTGCCAGGGCTCGGCTGGCTGCCGCGGGAACGGTGAGCACACCCTCATCAGATCTTCACGCACAGACAAATGGCCGAAGTGCCCAGTCCAGGCTTCCTCGCTGGTGGGGACGGCTGTCCACAGGCCAGGCGGCCCATCCACACAGTGTTTGAAGAGGTGGCTCCCATGGGGATGAGGACACTGCCCCCACAGCCTCCCTGCAGCCCCTTCCCCTCTCTGGACCTGGGAGGGACGGTGGCAGCCTTTTCTCACGCCAGTCTTGCGTGTGCCCCGGGGTCTGGGCCTGCCGCAGACCAGAGGGGGATGCTGCACACGCTCCAGGTGGAGGTGGAGGTGGAGGTGGAGGTGGAGGTGGAGGGGGGGCTGGGGTGGGGCCAGAGCCCCGCAAGGGGAGAGAGGAAGGGGAGGCCGGGCAGCCAGAGCCATCCTCAGAGGCAGCATCCGGCCTTGCCAGCCTCCGTGTCAGGTGGGGCAGAAAGGCAGTTGGTGCTGCATGGAGGGGGCGCTGTGCCCCCCACCCCTCGGAGGCTCCCAGAGCTGCTCCCAAGAGGGGCTTGGGCAACTTAGGAGGAGTCTCTGACGCCAGGTCCTGCCGGCACCTGGCCGGCTGGGGAGCAGGGTGGACCCAGGCACATATGTGGAGAGCAACCCGCCGTGCCCTGCACCCCGGCACGTCCACGCAGAGCCCTGCTGCCTCCCAGGCTCCTCCGCAGCCCCTCCCCGCCGTGCCCACGGTGAGGACCCAGGCTGTGCACGCGTCTTGCACCCTGCCTGGCCCAGCGGCCCCTCCTGCGCCGCCTGGGCCCCTCTCCCCCAGGCAGGGCCCGGCTGGCTCCTCGTAAATCTGAGGCACTGGTTTCCCGAGCAGGCCCCGCCCGCCCGTGCCGTCATTTCTGGCAGGCCTCTGCGTGAGCTCACTGTTACATAAGGCATGTGAGCTATTTCGCGGGGCTTCATTTCCACCGCAAGCCAAGGGAGGTCTGGGCGTGAGAGACCCCGGGGCCCCCGCCCTGTGTGCAGGAAGGGCTGCCCCGAGAACACTGGCATCCGCAGCAGAGGAAGGAGCAGTGGGCAGAGACCCAGCCCCAGCAGGCCTCGGGCACAAAGAGGGGAAGGGGCTCCCAGGCTGCTGAGGAGGGCGTCTGCTGCTGTGGCATCACCCACCTGGGATGGGCTTTCCTCCCCCTCCCGGCTGGAGTCGCCCGGGATTGGCACCCCGCCCCCGCCCCGTGCTCCTGGCCCATCTGAGGGCACCCGGGTCGTCCTCAGGCCCTGAGCTGGAGGACGTTTCGGCCAGAACTTGCACTCTTGGCAAGAAAAAGAACTACATTTCACGTTGGTTGGAGCAGAGGTTCCCCCTCCGGCTTACGAAGTGCCTGCCTGGGAGAGAGGAGCCTCCACGGTGCTGGGACAGCAGTTTCCTGGAGGTGGCACCAGCCCAGGGAGCCCCTTGCAGCTGCAGGGGTCCTCTGAGGACTTGGTCATCTGGAGAGAGCAGCCCAGAGCCCCCGGACCTCCTGCTCTGTGGTCTAGGACTGAGGGGGGCCCATGAGGACACAGGGGACCCCCCCCCCGGGGACGCAGCAGAGGGGACACGCAGATAGTATGTGCTGGGCATTTCTAGGAACCAAGCCCTCTCCTGGCCTGGTCCAAGCCCAGGAGGAGCAGGACGGGCCACCTCCTGGCCTGGAAGGAAAATCCGGGCAAGGAACCACCCCAAGGGGGAGGGCTCGGGGGGAGAGGTTTTCTCGTGAGCCCTTCCCTTCCCGGCTCCAAAATCAGGGCAGGAAAAGAGCATCTAGGCCCCAGCGGCAAGAACTTGGGCTCTGTGCCCTCCTGCCCCACCAGAGGCCACCGGAGCCCGGAGTTCCGGCCTGGACAGGCCTGGGAAGCCCAGCACCCCACAGGCCGGGCCACACGCTTCCCCTTTCCAAGGAAGGAAAAGTCCCCGCGGAGCTGGGCTGGGCATCCACAGGCTCCCCCGTCTAGTGGAAAGGGATGTGCTTGCAGACGCCTCCTGCCGGGAGCCCATCACCCATGACACACCCTGCATGGAGACAAAGCTCCCGGTGGCGGCAGGGACACACCACGGAACCGCGAGTACCGTGTGGGTGGCAGAGAGCCAGCAGCACTGAGCGGCCCCCTCCCGCCAGACTCCCAGCCCAGGGCCCTGTGTCCTCCATGAGCAAAAGAACATGTATTCCTCTCTTTTCAGACTCGGGTTCTTGGAACTCACACCCTCTTGGGTTTGCTATTTTTACCCACCCTGAGCCTTCCCGTCTCCATGGCGACGCCTCCAAACAGCAGATTCCAGGCGGCAATGACGTCACCTCTCCCTTTCCTGCCGCCCAGGCCTGGAGACCGCCTGGGCCAAGGGGCTGAGACTTCCCTGGGCCCCTCCTGTAACCCCAGCACTCCCTCAAGCTGACACCCCAAGGTCTGGGGGCCACCGTGGGGCCTCTCCTAACTCTGGCTCTCCTGGGGGTCAGGCCCCTTGGGGGCAGCATTGGTCCTTCTCTCTGCCCCTTGGAGCAGAAGCAGCCATCCTTCCACTTGGGGTCCCTGCCATGCCGATTGCCCTGCAGGCCCTGGTGGCTGGGGAGGATGGGGCAGCAACCTGCTGGGCCTGGGAAGCTCCCTGCGGCCCTCGCATCAGAAGCTCATTCCCAAGAGGGACAGTGACTGTGGCAGGGGCCCGAGGAGGCTGCGGACACAGCTGGGGCTGGGTATGGCTAGGGTTAGCCTATGGAATGGGCTCAGGTGCCGGCTATGGTGCCCAAGGGCATCCAGCCCCCTCTGGAGGTGGTCAGAGTGCCTTGGCCCCAGGTCCAGGCCTGATCCAGGCTGCATGGCTCCAGGGCCCTAGCCTGGGCAAGGCCATCTCTGTAGGGCCCCACCCCACACCTTGGCCTTGCTCAGGCAGCTGGAGTGAAGGCTGCCATCCCCATGCCACACACCTGCAGTAGACCCCAGCCTGTCTGGGACCACACTTCACCCAGGTGTCCCTGCAATGCCAGACTGAGATCTGCCCTTAGCCCTGAGGATGGGGACACCCAGGGCTGGGCGGCCACCTGTGCCCAGGATAGGTAGAGGATGGACCACCTGCTCCCTGGATCGCCCTTGGGGAAGAGAACCCCACCCCTGGCTGCTCATTTTGCTGTGGACTCAGACGTTTTCAGAAATTACCAGCAGTCTTAGCAGTGCCTCCTAGGGTACACAAGTACTGCTGGGAAAGCTCTGCACCCTTGAGTGGCCAAGAGAAGCCCCAAGGAACGAGCCCCACCCAGTCCCTGGGCTCCCTGAGACCTGCCACCTCGCCTGGTGGGGGGATTCTGTTGCCTAAGCAGGGCCCATGGTTAAGTCAGCCCCAGCCCCACCCCCACCTGGCCTCGACCCCAAAGCAGGCAGCCAGGTAGGAGGGCAGGGTGTGGGGTGAAGGAGGAGGGGGCCCACAGGGCTGGGGAAATGGGGGGTGGAGCCCCTAGCACGAGCTGGGCAAGAGTCAAGGCCATAATCTGTCCTCCAGCACCCCAGGTTGGCTGCCATCTCTGCTCCCAGAGACGGTACTGAAAGAAGGTGGTTCCGAGGCTCACATTCCTTCCCTCCTGCTTGATTTCGGGTATGAAGTCCCAGCTCGCCTCTGACGTCGGCAGGCACGCTCGCAGGTCTGCACACGAAGCGGGCAGAACCCGCAGACGCCGTCACACACACAGCGTGCAGAGAGCACGGCCAGTAGCTGGGCCGCAGGGGGCCTTTCCAGCCAGCCTCGCCCCAAGGAGGCCCCTGTCCCAGGCTGTGTCCCGGGTGTGAAGGGCTGGGAGGAGAGCCCTGGAGAGAGGGCCCAGCGGGATGGAGGCCCTCGGAGCGCTTGTCGGCCCGGGCCAGGTGGTCTACTCCCCGAAGTGGATGTGGCTAGAAGGGGGAGGTGGACATGGCACATCCGGCTTAGCGCCTCGTCCTGCACGCTGTCTGGTCGGAAGGCAGGACGCAGCCTTCGCGGGAGGCCTAAGGTCTGAGCTCTGGTCGGCCAGACACGTCCTGCCCAGGCCAGGGGCTGCGGCCCTGAGGGCTGGTGGTGGGTGAGCGTGGGCTTGGTCTGTCCGCCGTGCTCGTCGGGGCCAAGCGGAAAGGAGTTCCTGTCCTCAAGAGCTCACGGTCTCACGGCAGGCCGCGAAAAAGTTCCCAAATATTCCGTGTCGCACAGGGGCCCACGCTCTTAGGAGGAACAGACCACGGTGAGACAGGTGGGCGCTGAGTCGGGGTCTCCCTGCGGTCCGTCTGAGCCAAGCCCCCCCGTGAGCAGGGCGGAGCATTGCAGGCAGGGACCGGCCAGGGCAAAGGCCCGGGCGGGCTGTGCTCCGTCCCTGCAGAGCCCACGCAGGGGTGGAGGACGGGCCGGCGAGAGGAGTGAGGGGTGGCGAGAGGGTGGGCACTGCTCTGAGCCCAGGAGACCCCAAAGCCACAGCCCATTGATGATGGCCATGGCGGAGCGGCCACTGGGTGGGGTGAGTGGGGCCGGGCCCCGCGTCCCGCCAGCCCTGGGGGCTCCCCCGAGGGACCTGAGTGAGCAGCGCCCCGAGCCCTCCACTTCCCTGCTGGGAAAACTGAGGGCCAGATAAAAGGAATCGATTCGAAACAGACGAGGCTATTTTCCTGAACATTTTGTTCCCAGTCCCGCCCCCAGCCTGGCACAGGGCTGGAGTGAGTGGCGGAGGGGAGGGCCCTCGCCTGGCCCGGCCCACCCTGCCCAGGGCCCCGCTGCCCACAGCCCTGCCCACTCGGGCTGCGGCAGGGCCTTAGGTAAACAGGCATATCCGTGGCTTCGAGAGACATTGGAGGGACCCAGAATGGGCTCAGGGTGCCTGGGCAGCTGCAGGCCTGGCATCCCCTCCGCGCTCGGTCCACCCCCAGGCCCAGCGCTGCCCAGCGGGCTCCGTCGCCATGAGTAATATTTAACTTGGAAAGGCTCACGGACAACTGCAGGGGAGAAGTTAACAACAAGTTTGGATTGTGGTCTGCTTGCCAGGAGGGGAGGAGGAGAGGGAGGGAGGGAGGGAGGGAGGGAGGGGAGAGGGCAAAGTTGAGAGGGAGAAAGGAGGCCAGGAGGTGGCCAGGGGACAGTCAGGCCTGAGACCCCAGGAAGCCTGGGCCTAGGGCCAGACGACTGCCACACCCAGGAGCTGCAGCTCTGAGGCCAATCGGCCGGCTGGCAGACACTTGGGCTGAGTCCCCAAGCCTCAGTTTCCCCTGCAGGCACAACCCTGGGTCGAGTCCTGGAATCCAGCTCTGGGCAGGGAACACACACACACACACACACACACACACACACACACACACACACACACACACACGGGTGTTAGCAAACAGCCCTGCCTGCAGCTTTGGGGCCTCAACCCAAGGCCGGAAAAATCCAGGAGGCTGAAGCAGGGATGAGGTCCCGCCCAGCGGGTGGGGGAGGGCGGGGCTGGGCCAGACAGGGCTCTCCCCAAACACAGGCCTCCCAGGGCATCGGCTCCTGCAGGGTTCACCGCTATGTGCCTGGCTGGGCCGTGCTCTGGCCAGTGTGCCCTTGTCCCCTGTAGGAAACACAGCCACGCCTGGGCGGCATCCGCCCCATTGGGCATCTCCAGCACCTGCCAGGCACGGTGCATGTATTCCCGAAACATGCAACACACCGCCAGGTGGGCAGGCGCCCTGAGAGCGCAGAGAGGGGAGCACACTGGTGGGGGTCGGGAGCGCTGTCTCCCACCTCCATCCCCGACTCCCCAGATGTCCTGGGAGCAGCCCCTGTCCCGACCCAGCAGGCTCAGTTTCCCGCCCAGAAAAGAGAGTGGCTTCCACTATCTTCCGGCCCCTCCCAGCTCCAGGTGCCCACCAGACCGCACCTGAGAAGGCCGAAGGATCATGGCAGAGAGCCTCGCTCTAAGGACCAAGAGATGGAGACACCTGGGTCCCTCTGCCACCTGAGGCCTGCCCGGTCCCCCCACTAGGACACAGCTCTGCAGGCAGCCCCTGAGCCCGTGGCCCCGGATCCATCAGGCCAGGCAAAAGTCATGCCCACCCCTCACCAACTCACCTGCAAGCCGGAATGGAGAGCATCCCAGTGTCCAGACGAATGTGTGCTTTCGCAGAGGACAATGCTAATGCACGCCAGCACTTACCTGTGGGTTTTCCTGATTTGCTCTTGGGCACAAGAGTCTACCTTCCTCCTGGATTGGGGGGCATATTGTCTGCCCTCGAGGAAGGGCAGGGCTGCTCTATGGGAAGCTGAGTGGGACCCGGGCCCAGGAGCTGGGGCGTGGGGTCCTCGGCCGGGGGAGGGGACACTCTGGGCTCCCAGAGCCTCAGGCTCACGGAATCACACCCACTTGGTGGAACATGCTCGGGGTGAACCCACTCCCACTTCTGCTCTCTGTCTCTGCAACTGTCGTTTCACTAAAGTTAAACTGTTGCATTGTGAACTTCCCAGCCCTGGGGACCGGTGGCTTCCTGTCACAGCTTTCCAATTCACGACCCCACAAAAATGAAGCTTCGAAGCTTCGTGGGCTTGGCGAAGGGCCCAGGCCGAGTAGGGCTATCCCCCCGAGAGGTGCCTTTGATTGGAGCCATGCGGTGCTGCAGGAGACTCCGGGGGACCCCAGATTCCGGCCCCTAGAGACAGGGGCTCCAGGACAGGACACTCTCATGGCCGCTTTTCCTCCCTCACAGGGCTTCTCAAGGGAAAAGCAGCCACTGCTCACCTTCCCCACAGCTCAGGTGAGGAGTCTGGGAAGTGAATTGACAGGAAAGGCTCTGCCCTCGGCCCCCACCGCACGACACGCATTTGACGAAAGCACCCTGGTCCAGGGACACCTGCTCCCACCCGGAGTGTGACCGGCAGAGCACCTGCAAGTCCACCCTGGGGTCCCCTCCCCTGAGCCTGGGCTCTCAGGTCAGGCAGGAAAGGGATGAGACTCAGGCCTGCGGCCTCTCTCCCCTGCAGGACAGAGTTTCCCAGGTGTGAGGACAGGTGAGCACAGGAGGCCGGGGCAGGTGGGGGCCTCCTTCTGCCCTTCACAGCGACCTGCTGGCATTTTGGGGGACAGTCAAGGAGAGACTCGATGGCATGGCCACCACGCGGCAGAAAGTGTCCATAGGGAGGACACGGCGACCAGGCGGAGGCAGGAGTCGCTCGTCCTTGGAGCCCCCAGCCGAGGCCGTGGTGCTGAGCATTGTGCGGGCCCGCGGGAGCCGTGTTCTGCTATGGAACGCGCGCCGGGCCGCAGAGCGGGTGTGGGCAGCGCGCGGATTCCACGCTGCGGCTAAAGCAAGTACCTGACAGTTGACACTGATTTCCCGCCGCTCCACCTTCCACCTTCCACCACCTTCCACGCGACTGCGGCAAATATGAACCACCTCTGCCGGGCACGTCCGACTTGGAAGTCGCAGAACCCGTGGGACCTGGAGGAAATTCCAGCCGCAGTCGCAGGGACTGCTGGGCTACGGGGGGAAGGGACAGGGCGCCTGGGGGCGGCCCCTGTGCAGGGACGTGGGCTCTCAGGACAGAGAATGGGGGGTGTGCCCGGGAGGGGCAGGGGTGGGGGGAGTGACCAGGAGAGGAGGGGTGTGGGGGGGGCCCTCGGAGGAGGGTCCGGAGACAGACACAGGCTGGGGGTGTGAGCGCAGGTCAGAGGGAGGGTGAGTCAGGGCAGCCGGAAACCTGACCAGCAAATCAGGGCAGCGGCGCAGGCGACGGTGGGGAACGGCTGGCTGAGGCCTGGTGGACCCCATCTGGAAGGGTGTCAGAGCCAGTTCCATACAAGCCCCTCAACCCGCTGGTCCCGGAAGCGCTGGGCGGCCCAGACGAGGGCAGCTGGGAGGAACCCACCCCAGCTGACATCCTGCCCTGCACCCGCCGCTCCTGGACACTCAGGCCCTGGCCTCGGGGCCCAGGCCGAAGCCCTGATCTCCAGCTCCCTGCCCACCCTGCCTCCGGGCTTTTTCCTGGTTGTCTCACCCTCTCCAACAGATTCTGTCATTGTGTGAAGAGAAGCTACTATTTGCTGACCGACCCCAGGGCGCGTGCCAGGAGTCAGAGCCTTCAAGGAGGTGGTGAGGAGAGTGAGGGCAGCCCTGCTGCTGCCACTCCGTTCAGCACGCAGGCTGCAGCCAGAGCCAGGCACGGCCTGCCGGTGCTGGCAGGACAAGCAGTGCACCAGGCACCCAGGCCTGAGGATGCCGGGGGGACACTGGCCACACTCACGGGCTGCGGAGTTGGTGGACCCTGGCAGTTGTGGTTGCTGGCTATCGGCCTTGGGTGGCCGTCTGCGGAAGATGACAAGGGGTGGGTGTGTGGGCATGGCGCCCCTTTCCCTGCGGCCTCCCGGGCTGGAGAAGCCACCCCCGGGGGGTTCAGAGAGCCAGGTACTTACTTCACTCCCCGACCGCTGACCTGCAGTGGGGAGTCACCGAGTGCCACCAGGGCAGTAAGGCCACCAGGAGGCAGTAGCAGGGAAAGCCAGGGTTCACATCCCGCTTGGCCACTCCCTGTCACGTGGCCTCTGACAAGTGGACGATGCCCTGGGCCGTGGTTGGCCTGTCTGTAAGTGGGGCTGGGCAGCAGCACCTCCATCACAGGGTTGGCGTGGGGTGCACAGGCTGGGCCCCTGGAAGGAAGCAGCGTCGTGCGGGGAGACCACACAGGCGTGAGGCCCAAGGCACGGCTCCAGGGCTGCCCAAGGGACAGGGCATTTGGGAGGCAGTTCAGAGAGGACAGGTCCAGCCTGCAGCCTGGCATCTCCCGCCTGCTCGGGTGCGTGTGGGCTGCATTGCCCGGGACTGCTCCCACCTCCGCCCGAGACAGGGCCCTGGGGGCACGGCCGGCTCCAGAGCTGGGAGGTGAGGGGCTGCTCAGACCCCAGCTGTCTGTCCTCCCTAAAGGGCTGGACAGGTCAGTGCCAGGCTGCTCTGAGAGATCAAGCATGCTGGACTGAGCTGGCCGCAGCAAGGGTGATCCACGCAGGTGGCCCAGCTCAGCTGCGCCAGGCCTCGGGGGAGATGTCAGAAGAGTCTGGCCAAGAGAAGGAGAAGCCTGTGCTGAAAGAAGAGGTGGCAGGAGAGGGATGGTGGCTGGTCTCAGTGGCCCCAGGTGCCGTGGGCAGCTGTCCCACCTGCTGTAGGGGTGGGGAACCTGCGGCCTCAAGGCCACGTGTGGCCTCTAGATCCCCAAGTGCAGCCCCTCGGCCGATCCAAACTTCACAGAGCAAATCCCTGTATTGAAAGGATTTGTTCTGTAAAATTTGGATTCAGTCAAGAGGCCGCACTCAGGGGATCCAGGAGGCCACGTGTGGCCCCGAGGCCGCAGGTTCCCCACCCCTGGGCCAGGCCTGATCCGGCTGCTCCTTGGCCCCTGGGGCTGCAGGTGGGTGGCGGCATGAGGCCTGCTGAGAGGTTCAGCTGGGCATCCTGGGCTGAGGTTGCCAGGCCGTGGGGGAGGGCACGAGGAGAAGGGGAGCCCCCAGCCCAGTGTCCTCACCAGCCAGCCAGACGGAGGAGGGAGGTGTCCACATCAGACCTCCCTCACACCACAGTGGGGAAGCCGCCCACACAGAAATGGGGGTGACACTCAGCTGGGGCTCGTGATGGGGGTCCAGAGTGCCACATGCAGAGGGGGCGGGACAGAGGGCACCTCCTTCTCAGGTCCCAGGGGAGACAGGTGGCTGAGGGCTCAGAGCAGAGCGGCAGGTGGCCAGGTCCAGGGGCTCTTGCCAAGCTGGGGTCTGCCAGGGCGTCCCTGAGCTCTGACGGGGCTTCCTTGAGCCTGGTTCTCCAAACAGTCCATGAGGGAGCATGCAGGTGGGAAAGAGAATTTAAAAATGGGGCCGAATACCTTCCAGGTCTTTTTCTCCGGGATTTAGCAATTCTACCAGATGGACAAAGACAGACAACCCCCAGGCAGTGCCCTCTCACTTCCCTGCCCACAGGGCACTCCGGTCCTTCCGGAATGTGCCCTCAAGCCCGGATGGGTGACGCACTGTGCGCAGTTCCCTGACCCCCTGGAGCCGTGTGCAGGGTCTGGGCTGACTGATCTTCCACCCGAGGGAGCAGCGAGGGAGGCGTTCGGATGGCGCCAACTCATGGCTGTGTGAGGGTCTCTCTCTGCAGGCCGTTCAGAAAGTCGAGCAAAATGAGGTTCAGTCGGAGCCCAAAGCTCGCAGCTGGCCGTGCTGTCTGCACCGTTAGCCACGCCCAGTCTTTCTGCTCCTTGTGGAAACCTGTGCCCTGCCGGCCGGTCGGGTCCTCGGAGGCGCAGGACCCGCTGGCGTCTCGGGACATCACCGCAGTCTGTAGCCAGCAGACCTCCCACACAGAGGTGCCGGACTGGGGGCAAAGCTGATTCCACTGGAGCTGACAAACCGCATCTCCCCTGGGGAGTTCTGAGGGGGCTGCCACGTGGGAACAGGCAGCCTCCCACCCTCTCCACCGGCAGAGGTCTTCCTGGCCGGCAAGGATTTGACGTTATCCCCTCCTAGGCCCCTCTGAGGCCAGAGTTTGGCTGGTGGGGGCATCAGCTTCCTCAGCGTTGGTGGGGGGCTGTCAGGACCCACGAGCTCCGGAAGCTCAGCTGCCCCAACCAAACCGGCTCAGAGTTTCAGCTTAACTTGGCGTGAGCCGGCTTGGAAGGGCGGAGAGCCTGCCGTGTTGGTTTCCTGGGGCTGCCGTAACTAACTAAGGACCACAAACTATGGCTTAAGACAACAGAAATTCATTCTCTCTGGTCCTGCCAGCTGGGAAGTCCAAAGTCCGGGAGTTGAGGGCTGCGCTCCCTCCAGAGCTTCCAGGGGAGGGTCCTTCCCGCCTTCTCCAGCTGCGGTGGCTCCTGGTGTTCCGTGATTGCGGCCTCATCTCTCCAACCTCTGCCTCTGTTGTCACGTGGTCTCCTCTGCGTCTGCATCCAGCCTTCCCCTTTACTTATAAGGACACCAGTCATCTTGGAATTAGGGCCAACCCAACCCAATACGTCTCCAACTGTAATTCGATTACGCAGGCAAACACACTATTTCCAAATTTTCACAGGTTCCTGGTGGATGTGAATTTTGGGGAGACACTGTTCAACCCAAAGGTTCCCAGAGCTTGGTGTCAGCTGACTTATTTTCCCCAAAGGCGGGTACCCTGAGAGGTTTCCACTTCTGTTCTGCTCCTCTGCGCTATGAGGTTGTAGGGACACAGTGGGGGACAGAGCAGGCAGGATCACCCTCCTGAGAAGGCAGGCCAGCTTCTAAGCCCTATAGTTCCGGCGCAGCTGGGGAGGGGACCAGCCTGAGGGTCAGCCAGAGCCTGCCACGTGGGAGAGGCTGCTGAGGGCGGTGCCCCAGCTGGAGACCTGGGGACGGAGACGGGCCGTGGGGGCGTGAGCCGGAGCCACAGGGCTTGCTGAATGTTTGAAGGGGAGTTGGGGACACTGAGAGAGGGTGGCCACATTGGGGACACCGTCCCAGAGAGCAGCTGTGGCTGGGGTAGGGACTTGGAAATGGGGCTGCTGTCTCTCCCAGGCCAGACTCCTCCCTGGCTGCCCTGGGCTCTCAGGCTCCCGGGTTGGGGGCTGCAGTCTGTGCCCCACCCCTGGCCTTGACCAGCTGACCACGAGGGGGTCCTGGCCGTGCCCCCTCCATCTGGGGTTGCGAGGAGGCTGTGGGTGCCCGAGAACACCATGCCATGCCCCTACTCCCACACCCCGCGTGTGGGCCCCAATGCCTGCTCCGCTGCCCGCCGGATCCCGCGATGTTTCCCAGGCAACTGACTCAATACAGCCTGTCTGCCTGGCACTCCTGCACCCCGCAAATGCCGCTGTGCCTGGCTCCCAGCAGGCTTGCCTGCTTGGCACCCACAGGCCGGCAGGTGTGGCCGAGCACAGTCCTCTGCCCGGCCGCGTCAGCAGACCGCTCTGGCGGCGGAGGCAGCCCAGGCCTCTTGGCCGTCCTCACTGGCTTTCGGGCACTGCCAGGGCACCCTGCGTGCGGGCCGTGCCGGTTTGCCACATGGTGCGGGGTGGAGGCAGCCAAGTGCCGCGAGCATGCGCCCAGGCGTGCCCGTGCGCTGCAGGTTCATTGGGAAGTTGGGAGGCTGTGCTGCCCTCTGGGCTGGTCACAGCCACCGCCTCAGGTCCGTGACTGTCTCAAGTGGAGTTTCAGGGTGGACTGATGGCTTTGCAGGGTGGGGTGATGGCAGAACTAACCGCAGGAAATCAAAAGATGGTGTGGGGAAGCCAGTGGGGCTCAGACAGCCCCAGTCTGGCCGACAGGTTTTGCCCAGCCCGGTGGCTGACCGCCCTGCCTTGGCATCCAGGCTGGCAGGGAGCTCCCGCTGAGACCCTGGGGGTCAGCACTGGACAGAGACAGCCCTGCCCCCAGGGTGGGGGTGGGGGGGGCACGAGGATGCTGTCGCTGAGACACTTGCTTCTTGGCAGGGGGAGGTTGGGGAGGGATGGCCCCCTGACGTGCTGGCAGTGGGCCTCACCTCGGTGCTGGGACCAGCTCTCGGGCATCCTGGCTGGTCACGCACAAACGCAGCGTGGGTGGTGGGGGCGGCCACAGAGCGCAAGGGCCCCGGGCGGCCAGTGTGCCAGTGCGGCCGGGGCTCTGACCCCCCGCCCCCCAGCACTTTCCACTTCACCCGCGGGGAGCCTTCCCCAAAAGGCTGACATGTTCTTTTGTAAACATGATTTCTGGCTTGTAAAAAACTTGTTTCCGCAGTGCAAGCGTCAGTCCCAACCAGAAATTATTTTCCAATAAAGCTAAACTCCCTGTCACCACAGCAGATGGCTCAGAAAAAGTCAGTCTTTTCCTCACCTCAACTTGAAAACTTCCACCTCCACACCTACCCCGGCCTGCTCATAGCTTGGAGACAGCTGGGACCAGCGGGTTTGTCAGAGGGTCTCAGAGTGGCCGGTCCCCATGCAGGCCCTAGGCGAGTGGGAGGGGATTGAGGGCAGGACTTCCCAAAAGTGGAACCTGCCATGTGCCCAGAGCAGGGGTTACCCCAGTCTGTCATCTGTGGCAGCGTCCCAGGCCGTATGGGACGCACAGGTCCTCCCACCCAGAAGGCCCCTGTTCGGGAGCAGCAGCTGCCCACACAGGTGTCCCTCGTAGGTTCCTGCAGGCCACTGTGTGTCTTTCCTCCAGGAGCAGGGAAGAGGCCTGAGGTCCCCAATCTGTGCCCAAGGGACCCAGAGCAGGGCAAGATAAGGGCACCAGGAGAGGAGGAGGGGGCGGGTCCACCAATGGACCCTGGGGTGGGGGAGCCAGGGGGAGGACGGGAGAGGAGGGCATGGGTACGACGCCCCACACGGCCCGAGGGCTGAGCAGATGCTCCCATGGTCACTGGCCTTCCTCCCACCTTGGAAAGCTGGGACCAGTCCTCCTGGAAGTCCCCAAGGTCCCCTTGCAGAAGCTTGGTGACACTTCCAGAAAAGGCCCTAAAGCTCTGAGGCTGAAGCCAGGGTCAGCCGGGGCCGGTCAGCTGGCACCTGCAGTGTGTTCGACACAGGACCTAGGAGCCCCCCACACATGGGCTTCTCTCACCTGAGAGCAGGCCCAGCCCCAAGGCTAGCATTCTGGAGGGTGCGTACACATGACCCGGGGCAGGTGAGGAGGGGCCCAGGGCTGGGAGCCCAGCAGGAGGTGCCCAGCACAGCCTGGAAGCTGCCAGGGTTGGGTGGGGCAGAAACGGCCAAGGACTCCCAGAGTCCTGGAGTGACGCCTGGCAGTGGCCCCTGACGCCCGCCCCTGCAGACCCCGGTCCCAGGGAGAGCAGGAGCACCCCAGGGCCCGGCGTGGCGGGGGAGGCAGGCTGGGCGCAGGTGCTGGGCACAGCCCGGAGCTGCCAGGGTGCCTGGGCATCTGCTGCCACCAAGTGGCAGACTTGAGGCACGCCTGGTGGGAGAGCGGGAGGGGACGGGGTGCAGGGGGCCCTTACCTGCCCCCGCGCCCTGGCCTCTGGCCCAGGCCCCCGGGAGCCACCTGGACTCGGTCGCTGCGGTGTTTCTCTGGGCTGAGGAACCGCGCCCTCGTGTCGTGGGAGGCGCGGCGGCAGGGGCGGACCGCGCTCTAGCTTGACCTCTGGGCCCGCGCCCCTCTGCCCGGAGGTGGCTCCCGCCCGCCCCCACTGCGCGGGAGGAAGGAAGCCCGGCCTCAGTTTCCCCAAAGGCTGGGGTCAGGACACTTTGGGCTGCGGCAGCACCGCTGAGAAGATTTAGTTTCCCTGCCCGAGGTGGGCGGGGCGTCCGGGGCGGGGTCTGTCTTGGAGGGCGGGGCCTGTCTGGGGCGTGGTCTGCCTTAGGGGGCGGGACTTGCCAGGCGGGGCGGGGCTGGGCTGGCCAGGCCGTGGCGGGTCCGTCCGGGCGGGGCGGGATCTGTGTTGGGGGCGGGGCTGGCCGCGCGGGTCCACTTCCGGAAGACGCGCCTGGGCTGATGGCGGCGGCGCGGGAGCCGCGGCTGAGGCTGAGCCGCCGGAGGCCGCCGTCTGGAGACGGGTGAGGCCGAGATGGGGGTTGCGGCCCGGGGGGGCGCAGGGCGCGGCCAGGGTGGGGCCTGGGGCCCCCCGCCGAGCTGAGGCCGAGTCTCGCTCCCACGTGCTTCTCGGACCCCCCGCCCTCTCCCGGGCCGCGCCCGCTTCTCCCCTTGAGCTCCGCCCCGGCCCCCACGCCGAGCCCCCGGTCACCCCTCCCCTCAGCCCCGGGCCCAGCCCCGTCCCCTCCCGAGAGTGTCCCTGAGCTCCCCGCCCCACGCTGAGCCTCCACCCCGTCCGCCGCAGGCCCCAGGGCGGCTGCTCCTGGCTTCTCCGGGGGGACGGCGGCGAGAGCGAGCGGCTCTGGGCCGAGCTGCTGCGCACGGTGAGTCCCGACCTGACGCTGGACGTCGAGCTGCCGCCGCTGCCTGCCCGCCCCGGCCAGGTGCGCCCCCTGCGCTCGCGGGGGGGGGCGGTTTCTCCGGCCAGGGGGCGGCCGTGGCGCCGCTGGGCAAGGCCCGACGACCCCCTGTTTGACAGGAGTCCGGGGGCAGCCCGGAGCGCGCGGCGCCCCCCGAGGTCTTCACAGTCGGACCCAAGACCTTCTCCTGGACGCCCTTTCCGCCGGCCCCGGGGGGCCCCGGCCGCCTTTACGGGCCTCTTCGCGGGGCAGGACGATGTCTGGAGTCCCCTACCAGGTCCCCCCAAGTACACCCGGCGCCCGAGCCCTGTGGGACCCCCAGCGCAGAGGAGCAGCCTGCAGTGGAGGGGGCACCGGCCCTGCAGAGCTGCCCGATGTGCCAGCAGGAGTTCGCCTCTGGGTGAGTGAGCCCCCTCCTGCCCCCGGCTGCCCCACCGCCCAGTGCCGGGTGACCCCAGCCGTGTTTGGAAAACTAAGAGGGTGACTTTTATATGTTTTATTTACCTTTTATTTTTTTTGAGACAGGGTCTTACTCTGTGGCCTGCCAGAGTGCAGTGGTGTCCTCATAGTTCACTGCAATCTCCAGCACCTGGGCTCAAGTGATCCTCCTGCCTCGGCCACCCAAAGCGCTCTAGGATTACAGGCGTGCACATTTCTATGTGTAAAATCACATTTCACACATAGAAAGTTGGCTTAGTACAGTGACTGCGCTTGTGCAGGGGCTGGCTGTCACAGGTTTGGGGGTCTACCCACTCCCCGCCTTCTGGGGCCCTGTGGATGGCGTAGAGCCCGAGACAGTGCAGGAGGGCAGGGAGCGCTAACCACGGTCCACCTGCCCTTCCAGGTGGCTGGTGGTGTCTAGGGACAAGCTAGGCTGTGGGTCACTGCAGCTTCCTATTTAAATAGCCACACGAATACCTTTCCGGCGGTGGTTTATAGGTTTTAAAAGGAAGACTTTGTTTTTCTTGTCTGGGGATGCTTTTTGTCAGTTTTAAAATCCAATACGTCTTTTCATAGGTATTTTTTAAGTAAGGGAGAATAGAACCTGGTTTCGCTGAGACGTTAAACCCAAACTGGCAGCATGTGGGCCTGGGGCCTTGCTGGGACAGCTGGTCACTGTGGGCGTGGCCCTTCCGCGTGGGCTTCCACTGGGAGTCGCGGCCGAGGACAGGGTTTTGGGGTCAGGAGAGCTCGAGCGAACTTGGCAGTTCTTGACGAGGTGGTTGAGCTGATGGGCCGTAGGGTGCAGATTCCGTGTGGCCAGAAGACCGGATGCTTAAGCTCTGCCCTGTGTCCCTGTCTTACAGGAGCAAAAACAGCCAGGGAAGGGGTGTGGATTCCAGGGTTAGAGCTGAGTATAACAAAAAACAAATCAAAACAAAAGCACGAAAAGATCAAATCAGTTGTCAAAATGTACGGCACAAAACCCACACAGGAAGATCTTTACATGGTATGGTGCTTGCCCAGAGATGAGCTCCCCAGACTAACGTCAAATCGGTGCCTCCAAAATGTGACATTTTATGGGGACCAAGCCCTTAAGGGCTGAGTGTTGCAGGTGAACTCAGTAACCTGGATGGGCACCCTGCCCATCTGCATTCACACCTGGACGGCTCAGGGAAGTGTGTGTGGGGGTGTCCCCAGGTGGGGTCCCATGTGGGTGAAGCCACAGCCCCATAAGTGGGGCTTGGTGGGAGGCTTGGCGCCGCGTCCAGGGCCTGGGCAAAGTGCCCTGAGCATCCTGGCAGCCCCAGCGCCTGCCGCAGCACCTGAGAATTTGCAGAATGTTTCTAGATGAAGCGTCTCAGGCACACACCTCAGGATGTTTGTTTTGTGATCTTTGAAAACTGCAAATGCTGGCTCACTTGCTGATCACAAGGAGTGTTTTTTAAACCTGTGAAGCCTTCTTGATTCTTACTCAGCAGAAGAAACACCAGGACAGAAGATATGGCTGGAAGCCCTGGGGAGAAATTCACTCTTGGCAGAAGTCCCCGAGGTTCCTGACGCTGTCAGGGTGCCAGGCCAGGCCTCTCCTCCCACGGAGGGTCTTTTGTCTCTGGGTCATTTGCATTTCTAGATAGTCTAAAAATAAGACTCTGAAGACAGGGACATTCAAGAAGAAAGTTCCCTTTTTGAGCTCTCTAAGCAGTTGCGTGAAGGCTTGGCAGACTGCCTCCGTTTTTCCAAAGTAGGTGTCAGTGAAGCTGGGCCCAGGTCTTAGCGTGCCTGGAATCTTCTAGCACATTCTTCCATTTGATTGTAAAGGAGAGCCAGTACTTCAGCCGGAACTCACACCCCCGAGGCTGTGGCTGGGTGGGGAAATGACTCGTCCCATGTCCTCAGGGTGCCTTGGACCCAGACGTGGGTGTTGGTCAAGACTAGGATGCGGGGCAAGGAGGCCGTGGGATGTCTGGCATGGCAGCTGGACACAGCCTAGCACTGCCGTCTTGTCTCACAGGGGACCCTGCTCACCCCAGACCCCTTTAGAGGGTGAGCTTGGAGACTTGGTGTAGGAGGACGACCTCACCTGGGAAAGCTTCAGTGTTTCCCAGGTCACCCAGAGGACACTTTATTCATAAGTGTGACAGGACAGCTAAATACTGGATTTGACAAGCCATGCGTTTGTCATGTGTTCTTCTTCCCTTTGAGGTCCACTTGCTAGGCCAGGCGCGGTGGCTCACGCCTGTAATCCTAGCACTCTGGGAGGCCGAGGTGGGAGGATCGCTTGAGCTCAGGAGTTCGAGACCAGCCTGAGCAAGAGCAAGACCCGTCTCTACTAAAAATAGAAAAATTAGCTGGGCATGGTGGCGCATGCCTGTAGTCCCAGCTACTCGGGAGGCTGAGGCAGGAGGATCGCTTGAGCCCAGGAGTTAGAGGTTGCTGTGAGCTAGGCTGACGCCATGGCACTCACCTGGGCAATAGAGTGAGACTGTGTCTCCAAAAAAAAAAAAAAAAGGTCCATTTGCTACCGTCTTTGCACATTCCGTGCATTTTCTGATGGCTGTGAGTCACACAGGCAGTTGAGGAAGACAGGCCCGTCGATGAAGGTCCCGAAAACCAGCACCTGGTTCTGTCCCTGTTGGTTCAGCGAGGCCCTGGCTTGGTCCTTGGGATTTTAACAGCTTCAAGGCCCTCGCACTGCCGGGTGCTGCCACACTGTGACCCTGTTCGCACTCAGAAGGCAGTGGCGGGTCCCGGGCTGAGCCACCACGTTCTGCACAGGGCTGGCCTGTCCACATGGTGGGGCTTGGATGTGTCCAGGAGGCAGAAGCCCAGCTAGGAAGCAGGTCAGGTGGAAACAAAGCTCTTTTATTGTGGATCGAGGCCCGAGGCATCTCAGAGCGCCCCCCACTGAGGGACACTGCCTGGAAGCCCCTGCACAGGTTGACCTAGGTCCAGATCTTAGAACCTTCTGGCAGCCTGGAGAGAGTATGCGGGGGGAGGGGCCGGTTCCAAGGATGGACTGAAGCTTGAAAGTCTCAGACAGGCTGAGTGGTCCTTGGGGACTTCACACTGCACTGAGCAGGGTCTGCCAAGGCCAAGAGGGCAGCTGAAGGCCGCAGGGCTGCACCAGGCGTCGGGGGCAGAGTCCTGCACCCCCAGTGCAGGTGGGGACCCTCTGGCCATGGCCTGGAGAAGGCTCGAGGCCGTGCGGGTGGGGTGCCCGAGCCACAGGGATGCAGGGCAGAGCCCAAGGGAGAGAGGCAGGCTGGCGGGCGGGTGCAGGGAGGTTGCTGCCGACCGCCTGGTGGACCTAGCTGCTGGGGGGTACCCAGCAGTGTGCAGGGGACTGTCACTCTGACGGGGCACTGACCATTTGGCCTCCAGCAAGGTCTGAGCCCACCATCTTGGCCGCAGTCGCCCACAGCCCCAGGCCTGGTCCCAGCATCCGCCGAGTGCCCTGGCTCCGCCACCCTCTGGGGGGTCACAGCCAGGAGCCGACCACCTGCCAGCCTCAAGTGCACCTTGCCTTGCCCTGGCCTGGGGACGGTCATTCCTGACCTTCTCTCCTTGGGCTGCTGACAGGGCTGGAGGAGGCCAGGGCTGGGCAGTGCCTGTCCTGACAGGCGGGGGGCGAACCAGCAGGTCTCAGGTGGGTTTCCTCCTGCTGCCCCTGCCTGGCCAGCCACTGCCATGCCCACCGGAGAGGTGCAGGGCGATGTGCGGCATCACAGGGCAGTGGCCTCGCACTCAGTCAGCTGAGTCCCAGTCCGTAGCGGGGCTCGGTCCTGAGCTGCAGGACCACCTTCCACCCAGGTCTGCCACCCGGGCCTCAGCCTCTCAAGTGGGCGCAGCCCCCCTGCCGGCCCCTTCCCTCTTTTCCTCTCTAGCGGCAGCACCCGGGGTGGGGGGCCTGGAGGTGCCCTTCCTGCCGCTGGCACTCCTCAGGGTGGCCAAGCGACTGTCTCCTCTCCCTGCAGGCTGACCCAGCTGGACATCGACAGCCACCTCGCTCAGTGCCTGGCAGAAAGCACCGAAGACATGGCGTGGTGAGCAGCAGGGCTGCCAGAGCCGCCCGGACACGGGGCCGGCCTCACTCCCCGCAGCCCCTGCTCTCGGGCGTGCACATCAGAACGGGTCGTCCGTGCCTCTTCGTGCTGATGCTGCAGCATTGGCTTCCTCTGCTTTTCTGATGCTGGTGTCAGGGCTGATTTGTCCCAGTAAGGTCAGAAAATCAACAGGCAAGTAAGTTGAAACCCGTTCATGCCGCAGACGCAGTCGGACAGGCAGACTGGCTTGGGCAGCGCATTTTCCTAACGGGGAGGACAGACGTGCGCAGCTCACGTCTCACCGCTGTTTTACTTCACTTCCGGAAGTGAACTCTCGTCCGTCGTGCAGCTGCACGTGCTTGGCAGGAGGTGAAGACGCGGTCGCTGTGCCCTGGGTGTGAGTGCCGAAGTCCTCACCCCAAGGCGATGGTGTTGGGGCCTTGGGACACATCGGGTCACGGGGGTGGAACCTCGTGGCGGGGTCCGAGGGCTCTCTCCCCTGTCCATTCAGAGCATACCGCAAGTAGGCGCCGTCCCCGGCCCAGAAGTGGCCCCACCAGAACCGAGAGAGGTGAGCCCTGTCCACGGTGGCGTGTTAGCACTGAGCTAACTCAGATGCCTCCTGGGGCTCTGGGACCTCAGCGCTGACTGGCCGGGACTTGGACGCAGCCTCTCCTCAGACAGGGCGTCCTGGGGGCCCCGGCAGTGGGCGCCTCTTCTGGCGAGGCTGGCGGTAGGGCGCAGAACGGGCAAGTGCGCGTCTTTGGGCGGTTTCCCGCCAGGGCTGTTCGCCACGGGTCCTGCAGAGCCAGGCTTGGGGCCGGCTCGGCACCCGTCCCTGGGTGCCTGTCACGGGCATCTGCCAGGGCAGCAGCCGGGGGAGGCAGGCACCATGTGAGAGCCCAGGGTTAACGCCCAAATCCCTGTTCTCCTGTCCGATGCGGCTTCCTGCAGCCGTGAAGACAGGAGGAGCCTACGGGCGCGTTGCTCAGCGAAGGCAACTGGCCTGGGAAGACCACGCTGCGCGATTCCAGCTCCGCGTCGTTCCGGAAAAGGCAAAGTGCGGAGACAGCACAGAGGTCCGCAGCTGCAGCGTGTGTGGGAGGATGGCCGCGTGGGGACAGTGAAGCTCCAGGGTGGGCCGCGGTGGTCGATCCGCATCCAAACCCACAGTCCTGTCACCAGGTGAAGCCTGTGTGAACCGTGGTCTCGGTGACCGTGACGTGTCCGTGTAGGGTCACCACTGTGACAGACACACCCTCGGGCACGTGGGAACGCGCTGTACCTTCCACCCAATTTTGCCGTGAGCCTAAAACCGCTGTAAACAAATTAAAGTCTATTTAAGAAAATGGCTTCAAAAACCTTTACTTAGCAACATCTCCTTTTAACAAAAATAACAACAATGTAAGCATTTTCATTGAAGTCTTTAATGTGCAAGAATACGAGCGCCCTCGGCCGTTGGGGCGGGAGTGCACGGGGAGGGCCGCCGGCGGCGGGCTCCGCTGACGCACTGTACAAACCGCGCCCGTGGGCGCCGCTTCACCATCGTTAGGTCCCCAGAGTTCCCACGCCCCATCGCGACACGTCGTGGCCAGGGCTGTCTGCCAACGTCAGAGGTTTTGGCTTTCAGCCCACACTGCGTCCATCCTCTGCTTTAATTTATGAAACGAACCTCTGTATATAAACATCGCCCCTCTGGTGGGCACAGTTATCAGCCACGCATTTTGCGCGTGAGCCGCCAGGCTGGTGCCCTGCGAGCTGTCGGCAACGCGGCAGTATTTAAGGAAAACGTCTCATGGTAACGCGTCAAGGGCCCCGGAACAGACCCATCGGGCGCAGGGGGCTGGTGGAAAGCAGTTTGCTTGTTGACGCCTTCTTGGCAGGGTCCCAGCAGCTCCGCTCCCCACAGCCCTCAGACCAGGGCCTGGCTACCTGCGCGTCCCCACACCGGGCACCCCGGCCAGACCCGGCAGTCGGCTCAGGGGCCCTGCTCTGCGGCTCCGAACTTCAGTCTTTGGAGCAGGTCTCGCTGGTTGGAGTGGGTGTCCTGGCGGAAACACGTCTCCGTGCGTGAGCGCTGCTGCGCCGCCCAGAAGTCCAGGCTGGGGTGGGGGGGCCCAGAAACCTGCACGGCCTGGTGGGACCTGGGCAGCGGGAGGGGGAGGTCAGAGGAGCGCCCAGCGCTTGGCGTTCTTGTCCTAGCACCTTGGGGCCTGGGTGTGAACCTGCCACGTCCTGCTCAGCGCCAGGCGCGGCATGGGACCTGAGAAACCCGAGTGCCGGGAGGCGGGGGCAGGACCACAGCGTCGGCCTCGCAGCTTCG
Organism: Propithecus coquereli; assembly: GCF_000956105.1. Classification (NCBI taxonomy): domain Eukaryota; kingdom Metazoa; phylum Chordata; class Mammalia; order Primates; family Indriidae; genus Propithecus; species Propithecus coquereli. Next base: position 1,086,653 of record NW_012151330.1, on the reverse strand, counting down.
ATTTTTGTGCCATCACCTCCTCCCCCACGCCACCAGCCGCCGCGTGCAGTGAAGCTGCCCTCACGTGACACTCGGCCCACACCGCAGTCAAGGGAGCTTGAGGTCTCTGCAGCCAGCTGGGGGTCGCGTGGCATTTCCATGTGCACACACCAGGCCTGGAGCAGAGGCGGGAGGGGCCCTGTCACGAGGCGGCGTGGCCCTCTGTCCCGGGGAGCTCAGAAGAGGGCTCCTGCCACACCTGACAGCTAAGGGCTTAAAGAACCCCAGTAATCAACCTCTTTCCAGAAACCTTCAGTTCAGCTTTGTCAAGCTGTCCCTCCCCCTAAGGGGAGGAGGGCACCAGGGTCGAATCCCGGAGGGGGAGGTGTGCTTTCTCAGGGAGACGCAGCACGTCCGTGGGGTTCTAGATTTACTTCCTACTTTAAGGCTGGGGTCCGCCATACGTGTATCTTTTTACATTTCCTAATTCTGAGTATTGTATTACTGATAAAAATACTCTCCAAAAATCTAATACATAACACAAGACATCATGGAGGCACTGCTTAGTGTTTTCAGAAATATATTTTGTGCAGATTTAGTTTTCAATTTTTCTTTTTCTCTTTTTTTGGTCTACTGGTGCTTTGGTGAGCAACGCTTTAGAATCGTGATCCACTTTCCCCCGTGAGTCCAACCAGCTGGTCGGGACCAGCACTGCCCCCCTGGAGACGGTGTCCCCGCACCCTCCAGCTACAGCCGCGAGTCACACGCTCGGCAGGAAAATATTCAAACACTGACGGCAGGAACTTACCAGGATTTAGAAAATGTTCCGAATTTGTAAAAACTCTCCATTGCAGTGTATCCTGTAGGCACTTATACTCCCGTCCCAACCCCACACTCTGCTCACAAAACACAGCTCCTCCTGACGCGTGGGCTGCGTCTGGGACTTGGGCAGGTGCCACTCACGGAAAAAAGGCATGAGAGGGAAGCTTCGACATCACCGGTACATTTTATTCCTCGGGACATTACACGCTAACTTTCCTGGCGGAGCAGGTCAGTGCATCGAGTTCTGTTTCTGCGGAAAATGTGCACCTTCGAAAGTGTGTGACAGTCCCCCCTCGGACAGGGTCACCGCGGGTCCTCCACGACGCAGGCACAAGAAGCAAATTCCTCCAGCCCTCAGCCGGCCTGTCTGGGCCCGGACGCGAGAGACTGTTCTGCTCCGAGAGGTGCCCGCCGGATGCTTCGCTCCCTGGCCGCCCTCGGAGCCTGTGCCCAGCCTGGCATGCATATGCTTGGTTAAGGGTAAAGTTACAGGGTCAGTCACGTGTGTCCACGACAGGGACGCGCGGCCTCACACGGACTCCTCGGTGGACAGCAGCAGTGGGTTGATGTACTCAAAGCCTTCGAACTCAGACTGGTCGATTCTTTTGATGACGTCCCTGTAAGCAAAGCAAGGAGAAGGAAGAGCGCAGCCTGGGGTTCGCGTCCCCCGTGAGCGTCGCTGCCTGCGCGTAGGACGGAGTCCTCCCACCAGAGCCACGAGCGGCCGGGCCACCTGCCCAGCCGCAGGACTTACTCGTCGTCTGGGGTCAGCTGCACGGGCTCGCTGGTGAACTGCGTGTCAAAGTTGTCCAGACCGTAGTCGTCCGCGATCTGCGGCTGAAACGGAGGCAGGGCCTGCTTCTTCTCCAGCTTGGAAAACAACGCGAGAGGGACCAGGTGAGCGCCGGGCATCAACTCTACCAGATTCAGTTTTTTGCACGTACTTAAATCACAGAACGAATGGGAAGAAACAGTGTTTCAATCTGCCTTGGATTTGAATGCCAGTTCCTTTTTCTTAAAACAAAAATCTAGAAGATGGCCAAAGTCAGAAAAATTCCACTTGAGCTAAAAAATGCCTAAAGTGCAGGCTGTGCCGACACGCATCCGGGAGGGGCGGGAGCCCCAGCCACCCCCTCGGAAGCCTCCACGACATCCAGGGTCTGCACGCGGAGTGGCCACTGCCACTCAACCAGCCCAACGGGGGCTTTTTATATCTCGGGTCCCTGATCAAAAAGGCGCTGGGACTGGGCCACCACCCCCTGCCCACGCTGGTGCCGGATGAGACCCCGTCCTGTCGGGACCCGCTTCCCGTCCAAGCTGTGATCAGCCTGTTTCTGACCAGATACCGACTTTCCAAACCTCTAGATGCTGCTCTGCAGGAGACGCAGCAGGAACGGGCTTCTCAGGTCCCGACAGCCGCTGCCTGGCACAGGTGTGGCACCCACCACTCACATTCGGGGACACGGCCACTGGTACCCTCTCGTCTGCTGACCGGGTCTGAATGCGCCCCCCAAACTGATGGGCTGGAAACCGACTCCCAGGGCAACAGCATTGGGAGTGGGGCCCCTCCACCTCTGGCCTGTGAGGACACCGTCCCCCGGGCCCAGTGGTCAGGGCGCCACCTTGGGAGCAGAGACGCCAGTTCTGCTGGCACCTTGACCTCGGACTCCCGGCCCACGGCAAGGAGAAAGAAACTTCTGCTCCCTACGAAGTGCCCAATCTCAGGCGTCCTGCCAGCAGCACTAAGGGACGAGGACACACATCCTCCCGCTCACTCGCTCCTCTTGCTGCCTCTCGCTCGCACGTCCCGAGGTGTGTGCTGCGACCCCGTGCTGGGCTCCTTCCTAAGAACTGGGTCCAGTCTGTGAGCGGGAGACTCCGCCCCGCCTCGTGGAGCCAGCACGCGACAGGCCGGAGGGCAGGAGGACATCGCGTGCGGTCAGCTCCCTTCCACGCCAGCCACACGTGAGGCCGGGGAGCAAGGAAACGCAAGCTCGGAGCCGGCGCCCTCGCCGGTGGGGCAGCCTAGTTCCCGCGACATCACCAGGTCACCCAGGGGCCACCGCCTTCCCTCTGGGGGAGCCGGGAGAGCCCAGGCTCGGAAACCCCCCACCGCGTGGCCATCCCTGTCCGAGATGCTGGACCAGCCTACGGCCCGCCTGGCGGGGGAGCAGGGCCACGTCACGAACAAGGCCGTGATCTGCCTCTGCCCACCAGCCTCCTCCCTCCATCGTGGGGCCCAGAGTGGTCACGGACATTGATCGTAACAAAAGCCACAGTGGGAGTGGCATACTTAAAAAAATCCCTGCACCTTTTTGAAGACCTCTAAAAGAACAAATTCTACTAATGACATTGGTGGAAGAAGTTAGGATGTCCCGGAAATGGACAAATTCTTCCCAAATAAGGAAATAGGCCGGGAAAAGGTTGGGGACATGGCGTCTCAGGGCCCCACAACCAGCAGGTCCCACAGCCAGGCCTCCAGGCAGAGGGGACACATTTGTCGCCGAGATGATGCCCGGGAGGCGCAGAGGAGGGAAGGGGCTGTGCCGGCAGTCGGGGCGGAGTCCCGCGTGCGCCAGAGCACCCTGGGGGCAGGGGCGGGGCTGGGGCTGGGTGAGGGTGGGCCATGCCCCAGCAGGGCTGTGGGGACAGATGTTCCCTTCGTTCACCAATCATCTGTATTCTCCTTCGGCGTGAAGTATCTTCTGATAAAAAGTGAAAAACAAGACTGGGCGGTGGCTCACGCCTGTGCTCCCAGCACTCTGGGAGGGTCGCTTGAGCCCAGGAGTTCGAGACCCGCCTGGGCAACACAGAGAGATCCCATCTCTACAAAAAGTTTTTTAAAACAATTAGCCCGGCGTGGTGGCGCCTGTGGTCCCAGCTACTCAGGTGTAAACAGAGCTTGTGACGCTTTACCAGGTCCCAGTCTATGCTGCGGAAGAACGCGTGGGACTTGATGTCGGAAAATCCGGTCTGTGGCCGGCAGCCAAGCCTCTCTTTGGGGTCCTGGGGGTTAGAGGTCAAATAAGGACAAGTCAGCCCTGAGCAAAGCAGCCCCCGACCCTGGCATGCTCAGCGGGAGACCCCCAGCTGCTCTGACCCCCGAGGGCTCTGACGCTCCGTGCTTCCCCACTGTTAGCTGCTTCATTCGCAACTTCTCATCATTTTATTTGGTTAAGTACGAATAAAAATGGACGCTTCGCAGGATGCAGGGCTCAAATGTCAAAGCAGAAACTGAAACCTGCTCTGGGTTGGTGGCAGCTGACAGCCTCCGCCCCACCAGCACCGTGAAGACAGAGCACGTGCAGCCGCAAAGGAGACACCTCGTCACCACGGCTGGAAATGTACCTTGTTTAAAAATCCCTTCAAAACGTGGGAGGCTTTGACGGACAGGAATCGGGGTATCCGGATGGGCTTCTCCAGGATAACTGCAAGGACGGGAGCCCGGTGAGCCTGGCGGCCCGTCGCGCCCCTTCCCACACCCCAGCAAGATCCGTAAACCGAGGCCCGCGGAGTCCTCCCTGGGTGGTGGCACGTGTGTGCCCACGCGTGAGCCGACAGCCCCCCCCAGCCCTGCCATCACGGGTGCACGGCGCCCCTGCACACCGGCCACCAGGGGGCGTCGCGGGGACCACCTGCCTCCCTGGACCCCAGCGTCCCAGCGGAACCCGCACCACACGCAGGTGTCTGGTGCTTCTGGGGGGCGGCGGGGCAGGGGGGTTGGTAACTGGCCGAGCACAGCCCCGCCCAGGGCTCCAGGTGTGCCCCTGGCCAGGGCACAGGAGAGTGTGGACTAGGTCCTCTTTCCCCGAGACCCCGGTGAGGGGACGTGCAGTCGCCCCACCCACCGCCGTCCTCCCAGCCGCGCGCCCCTGAGAGCCGGGGTGCGGGACGGGTCTGCACAGAGGAACGGCCCAGCTGTGCTTCCCGCAGCGCTGCACGTACCGACCTGGGGACCCCGTCCGCACCCTCTTAGAGGGACGGAGACACACCTCCCAGGCGAGGAGGCCCCGAACGCAGACCGGGCCACGCACCTTGGAAAAGGTAGTCCTCCGTGTTCATGTCGGGGTTGTCGGTGATGATGTCGAAGGGGGAGCGTCCCGCCATCATCTCAAACATGAGCACCCCCAGCGCCCACCAGTCCACGCTGAACCCTGGGGAGAACACGGCCGTCAGGCCAGGCGGGCGGCCACGTGGGCTGCGGTTCGCTTTGACACGGGTCAGCGTGGGTGTGCTCCGCACAGCGGGCAGCAGGGACCCAGGGTGAGTTTGTGTCGCCCACCCCGCGCCCCCTCCCTGGGCGGCCTGGCGTCCCTCCGCCTCCCGGGGACTTGTCTTTTCCTCTCCCGGCTGCAGAACTGTTTTCACGTTAAGCTGTCGACCTCTGCGTAGGTGTCCCAGCGTGTCCCTGGGCCTCTAGTTCTGTCTGGGGCATCTCTGTCCACACACAGGCGTAAAATACCGACCCCGCCGGTGACTGTCCTTCCTCACACCTGCTTTCACATAACTAAGCTTGAAAAAACTTCTGCACAGCAAAGACACTGTCCTGTGTTTTCCTGTACTTTCACCCTTCTGGGTTTTTTCCCATTCAAATAGTCAATCTGTTAGGATTGCATCTTAGTGCATGGGGGAGTAGGAGACTCCGACTTCAGTTTTTTTATTTTTAAATATGAAGGGGTGGGCGGTTGTGCAGAGGGGTGCTCAGTTTCTTGTTTGTTTTTGTTGAGACAGGGTCTCACTCTGCCGCCCTGGCTGAAGTGCAGTGGCGTCATCACAGCTCACTGCAGCCTCCAACTCCTGGGCTCAAGTCAGCCTCCCGCCTTGGCCTCCCGTAGCTGGGGCTTACAGGCGCCACCACACCTGGCTGGTCTTTTTGGTAGAGACGGGCTCTCACTCTTGCTCAGGCTGGTCTCGAACTCCTGAGCTCAAGCGATCCTCCTGCCTCAGCCTCCCGAGTAGCTGGGACTACAGGCGTGAGCCACCATGCCCGGCTAATTTTTTCTATATATTTTTAGTTGTCCAGCTAATTTCTTTCTATTTCTCAGTAGAGACGGGGTCTCGCTCTTGGTTAGGCTGGCCTCAAACTCCTGAGCTCAAGCGATCCTCCCGCCTCGGCCTCCCAGAGTGCTGGGATGACAGGCGTGAGCCACCGTGCCCGGCCCTGACTTCGGTTTTGCTCTAGCTCGTCCATCAGCCTGCTCCTCACCGCGTCCCCATCCCGGGCTGGGCTCTGGACTTTCTTGCCGACCACCAGCCTTCTCTGGCCGCAGGGTGACGTCCATCGAGCAGCTTCCCAGGAGCCCAGTTATTGGGGGGGGGGGCCCTGCCCACGCTGCCAGCCCCAACCCCATGTTAATGGCAAAGAAACCGTGTGAAACATTTGAAGGCACGTTTATGAGGAAACGTGTTCATTGGAAACACTAGGATGCAAAAGTGCCTGGGTGTGCGCAAAGACACGTGCAACACAGGAACACGTGTGCACAGCACAATGCGCGCATGCACACGCGTGCAGCACACACACACAGATGCACACTGTGTCCCGTTGTTGTTTCACGGCCAGAGCAGGGAGAGGAGCAGAACCGCCCTCCAGCGTTCCTGGGTGCTCTCCGGGCCGCGGGGCCCCGGCTGTCTTTGCCGTCTGCACCTTTCCTCCTCCCTGCCCTGCGGCTCCGTGACAACGGGAGCCCTGTCCAGCGTCCTGCACCAGGACACACGCGAGGGGACACGGGAGGACCGCGCGGGTTCTAGCGAGGGTCTGGGGACAAGGTGGGAGCGTGTGTGTCACTTCTGGGTGTGAGACAGTCAAGAGCCGCCCTCCCTGCTGCCGGCTGGGCCCCGGCAGGTCCCCCTCCCTCCTGCCCCCGCTCCGAGGGGCCGGGCTGCATCCCACCCTCGCTGCCCCGCGCGCCACGTGGCCCCCACCCTGCCCGCGCGGCAGTGCTCACCGTACTCCTCTCCCCGCAGGATTTCAGGCGCGATGTAATTTGGGGTTCCACAGAAGGTGCTCGTCGTGTCCCCGGGGCCCAGGCCTTCCTGTGGGGACAGAGCTGCCAGGAGGGCGGGAATCACGCAGACACGACCCGGCAGAGGGAGGGTGTGCCTGAGAAAGCTGACCGGGCAGCTCAAGGGAGAGGTGCCTCCTGCGCCCACCCTGGCGTCCGGGCGGCCGCGGCGCTGTCTGACCGTGACCGCGGGAGGGCGCGGCGCTCACCTTGCACATGCCATAGTCCGTCAGCTTGATGTGCCCGTCGGCATCCAGGAGGACGTTGTCCAGCTTCAGGTCGCGGTAGATGATCCCTCTCTCGTGCAGGAAGTTGAGGGCGATGCAGATCTCAGCCGCGTAGAACCTGGGGGCAGGTGACACCCCGCGTCAGCAGAGCGCAGCAAGGGGCCGCGTGGGGCTCCTCCAGCCGCCAGCCCCTCCCACAGACCCGGTGTCCTCGAGGACAAGGCACAGGGTTTAAAACTCGAGTGTGTGGGCCGCAGGACACAGACAGACGCTTGGCGTCACTAGTCAGAGGGAAACGCAGACAGAGCTACAAGGAGACACCCAGGACGGCGGCTGCTGTCACAACAGGAACGAGGCGCCGCCGGACGTGGGGAGAGGACCCCGGGCACTGCCGGGGATGTGGAACGTGCAGCCCCTGCGGAGAACGGCACCGCTGTTCTTCCGGAAAACCAAACAGAACTGTGGCCCAGCCATTCCCCGACCGGGGGTCCGTCCAAAAGCGCTGAAGCAGGTCTCTGGAGATGATCCATGCGCCTGCTCGGAGCCGCGCTGTTCACGACGGCCAGAGGTGGGCACAGCCCCATGTCCACCAAGGGACGGATGGTAAACGGGCTGTCACTCAGCCTAACAAGGAAGGAAACGCTGACACCTGCTAAGCACGGGTGGCCCTTGAGGACACGGCGCTCAGTGACATCAGCTGGACACAAAGGACGGCTACAGCACGAGTCCCCACACACGAGGTCCTCAGGGCGGCCAGATCCACAGAGCCGGGAAGTAGCGTGGTGGGTGCGGGGCGGGGGGTGGTTGGTGTTTCAGGGGACAGTTTCACTGGAGGAAGGCGGAGAGTTCTGGAGGTGGCGGCGGTGACGGCTGCACACCAACGTGGATGTGCTGAATGCCACCGAACTGTGCGCTTGAAGGTGGTTAAAATGCCAAGTTTGGCGATGTATTTTCCCACAATTAAAAAAAATCAAATGTGTGGGTGGTGTGCTATTTTTCATTTATGGCACCCAGCAGTCCCGGCTCCGACCCGGCCCAACTCCCACCTGGCCAGGACCCACCTGTCCCAGCTCCCACCTGACCTGGCACCCACCTGTCCCAGCTCCCACCTGGCCCAGCACCCACTTGTCCCGGCACCCACCTGTCCTGGCATCCACATGGCCCAGCATCCTCCAGTCCCATGTCCCTCTTGTCCTGGCACCCACCTGGCTAGGACCCACCTGTGCTAGCTCCCACCTGACCTGGCTCACACCTGTCCCAGCTCCCACCTGACCAGTACCCACCAGTCCCTGCTTCCACCTGTCCCGGCTTCCACCTGTCCTGGCACCCACCTGTCCCGGCTCCCACCTGTCCCAGCATCCACCAGTCCCAGTTCCCACCTGTCCCGGCACCCACCTGTCCTGGCACCCATCTGTCCCAGCTCCCACCTGGCCAGTACTCACCAGTCCTCGCTTTCACCTGTCCCGGCTCCCACCTGTCCCGGCTCCCACCTGTCTGGCACCCACCTGGCTAGGACCCACCAGTCCCAGCTCCCACCTGTCCTGGCTCCCACCTATCCCAGATCCCATCTGTCCTGGCTAGCTCCTCACCTGGCATGCTCCTCTGGGAGCTTCCTCTGTCTCTGCATGTGGAACATGAGGTCCCCGCCGTTGACGTACTCTATGACCAGGAACAACCTGGGCAGGACAGAGGGGATCACAGGATGAAATCACCGCAGAGTCAACCTCGCTCGGACAGGAGCGTGCCATGGGCAGCCTTTGGGAGCTGGCACCTCCCCAGGAAGTGCTCCTCCCTCTCGCAGAGGCCTGGATGGGGCAAAGAGCTGCAGGGCCCCCCAGCGGCAGAGAGGGATCACATGGTGACACAGTCCAGCAGACGACAGCCTCTCGGCCGTGTGTCCAGGCGGACCCCAGGGAGGGACGCGTGGGGGGCCCAGGAGTGAAGGTGGCGTCTGTCTCCAGGTGAGGGCAGAGGGGTGGGGCCGGGGCACAGCTGACCAGAGCTGCCACGGGCTGGACCCCTGAGGAGACAGAGCGAGCTGGGGGGAGTCCGCGTCGGAGCCCGACCTCCAGGACCCAGACCGCGCCAGCGTGGGGACGGCACTGCAGGCTGGAGGGGCCTCCCTCCCGATTTGGCCACGGTGCGTCTGAGATGCCGGCCAGCCCTCCAAGTGGGCACGCTGAGGGGGCTGCTGGGATCAGGCGTGACGTGGTGTCCAGAGTTCATCACCGTGACCGCGGCGTAAGGAACCGAGATCCAGTGACGTCTCCGGGACCACGCACAGGCCCGTCACATCTCAAGACAATCGACCGTGCGGTTTCTTTTACTAATAAGATCTTTCCCACACTTAATGAGATTCCATTTTCAAAATTAAATTCACACACAATTTTCCAGAAATCCCCTGCTGAGGGCACCTGGCGGGTCTTTAGGTCAAGGCCCTTCTGGCGCCTGAGTTGTTCGTTTGCCTCTGAAACGTCAGCGCTCAGGGGCGTGGGGAGGACACGGGCACGGGCACGAGATCCACGCGTGTCTCCAGTTCCCTGCACGAGCTCTGGCTGCCAAAGTCCGACCTGGGCCTCTGACATGCCGGCTCGCCGCTGGTGCGTGCCCGTCCGTGCCCCGCCGTCCCTGAGCTCCCGAAAGGAAGCCGGGGAGGGCAGAGGCCAACTCCACAAGCAGTGAAATGGCTGCGAATCACCCAAGAGGCTTTCAGGTACGCGCTGAGACTGGAAGCGACTCCCGAACACACACACAGAAGCCAGAGCACAGGCCCTGAGCACCCGTGAGCAGCCCGCCGTTTCCACTTGGCACCACCCGGCGCACTGGGGGCAGGGCGGGTGCGCCTTCACTCATCTCCCTGCCTCCGAAGGACGCGCTTTGGAAAGCTCCAGTAACCTTGCCCGGCACTGCTGCTTGGTTTGTAAACCAGGAGTTCTCGCAGCTGGACGCGGCCTCGCTCGTGCGGGGAGCAGCCGCGCAGAGCCCGGCCACGAGCAGGCGTGCAGGGAACCGTTCTGCGCACATCCAGCCTTCGCACGAGGAAGTTCTGCGAAAGTCGTCTGATCCGTGCAGGACACCTAGCACCTAAAAATTACTCAAAAAGGTTTTTAAAAAGTATTTATTTAAAACTCTTAGAGTGACATCAAAACATAAGACTTACGTCTTTTGCTGCCATCGGGAATCGCGCACCCCAGGGTTGCTCCGACAGCCCCGTGAGGTGCTCCCGGGAAAGGCCCCGGGGCCTCAGGATCCGTCTCCGCTTTACCCGATAATGGATTTTTATACCGGGGACAAAGGCGGTGCCATTTCCAGAGAAAGAGAAGAGATGCACCAGCTCTGGAGGAAAGCATGGACAGGAAGCCTTAGGAAGCTGAAAAACTTCAAGGAGACAGGAAAACCCTGGAGAAGGAGACGCAGAGGCAGTTTGCTTTTTCTGTCTAGACGAAAGCTGCACGCGAGCTTCAGCGAGAGCCGTTTCTGCACTGGCGGTCTGGGCCCGAGGCGACCTGCGGGTCAGCCAGAACGTATTTAATCTGCAACGTCCTTGCGCCCAAGCTGCAGTGACTGTGGAGGACTTTTTTCCTTCGCTAAAGCAGCCGTGTCCCTCCGGATTTTTTCTTTTTGTCTACAGAGTACATCTTAATACCACTTTCGCGTTTCTTCACGGCAAAACTCCAACGCCACAGCCTGGTCCCGGTCCCTCTGGAGTGTGACTCAGGGCGAGCCGGCCGCTGTGACAAAACACTCAGATGTCCGTGGCAGAGCACGGCCAGGTTCACCCCTCTTCTCGCGCGGGCACCCTCCCTGCAGCGGTTCCACGCTGGGATTCTCCCGCCTCAGGCCTCCGCTGCCTCTTCCCGCCGGGGCGGCCCCACCGCGGTCAGAGCTACCCCGGGAGGCTGGGGGTGCGAGTGGCAAGTGTTGTGGGGGCTTGGGCTGCCCCCACCCCTCACCCACACGCTCTCCGCACCGAGTAGGGGGAAGACAGTCCTGGGGTGTCCTCGATACGTAATAAAATATGCTAAAATTAGTAAAAACCAACAAAAACATCCGTCGATGACAACCAAAGAGAAAGGTGCACAATCAAGGCAAGACCCAGGTCCTGACCCGCCACGCCCGGCACCCCAGAGGGACGGGGGCAGGGGACCCCCGTGCAGGGAGGGCCGGGGCTCAGAGGGAGGAGGGACAGTGCCTGTGGCCGGAGGACTCCCACGAAGCGCCCGGGAAGGAGCTGGGCCTGGGCTTTCCCCTCGGTGCCGCTGACCCGGTCGCACAACACACCCGCCCCGCCCGGGCGCAGGGCCACCGACGGCAGGGCCACAGGGCACTGGGAATCGAGAAGCGTGACGTAACCTGGAGCTGCCACGTGGGCCACCACCGTTTGTGCTCACGGTTTTATTAGGACACTGCCGTGCACACTTCCTTATACATTGTCTGCGGCTGCTTTTGCGCCAGAACGAGCCATCGCCACGGAGACCGTGTGGCCCACGAAGGTGAAAATGTTTTCTCTCTGGCCCTTTAAGAAGAAGTTTGCTGAGCGCTGGTGTAAGCAGTGACAGCAACAAGGACCACACTAGCAGTGTTCACGGCCCTCTGTGGGTCAGGGGCCGACTGGGCCCGTCCCGGCATTCACTCATCTAATCCAACAGCATGAAGTACGTGCTAGCGTTTCCCCTATTTTACAGATGGGGAAACCGAGGCACAGGGAGGCTAAATAGCCTTTTCAGGGTCACACGGCTACTGGCTAATAAGACCCAACACCAGGCGGCCTGAGTGAATCCAGAACCCACACCTGTAAACCCAACCGGGTTTGTCGCCATGTGACAGCGGTGGCCCCACAGATGATGGGGCCCCAGAGGAAATCGGTGGGAGGCAGGAGCCAAGGAGTCAGCCCGAGAGACGGTGCTCGGAGCAGAGACAGGGCAGAGGACAGAGGACAGGACGGAGGTGAGACGCAGAGGCTGAGGCCCCAGGGGACGGCCTGAGGACGGAAGCACTGTCACTACAGGGCGTGGCCAGAAACCAGATTCCCCGCCCTGAGAAAGCTGCAGGGACGTTAAGGCACAGAGAAGGACGCTCACAGGTAAGAAACGGTGACGAAGCTGACCCAATAGAAGGGTCTTTTTTTTTTTTTTTTTGAGACAGGGTCTCACTCTGTCACCCAGGCTAGAGCGCAGTGGCATCATCATAGCTCACAGCAGCCTCCAATTCCTGGCCTCAAGTGATCCTCCTGCCTCGGCCTCCCAGAGTGCTGGGATTACAGGCCTGAGCCACCGCGCCTGACCCCAATAGAAGGATATATTGTCTGAAGAAATCTTCCAGTGGGGAGGGGGGTGGGCTGGCCTGGGATTTCTCCGTGGAGGGTAAATGCCGGAACACGCACGTGAAACACCCGTGACCCTTTGAGGACAAGCATGACGGGGGAGGGGGCCGAGTGTGCAGGCGTCCGCCCTGCACACGCCCCAGTCAGGGAGCACTGCCTGGCAACAAAACTGACACCTTAGGAGGAAGCAGCACGGCGAAGCCGCTACGGGAGGGCCGGGTGAGGAGGTCACCGCCTGGCAAACGGAAGGAGCGGCACCAACAAGACCGGGAGGCAGAGGCAGAGGCGGCCGCCCTCCAGCAGCGTCGCAGGGGGTCCCGCCGAGAGAATTCCATGCTCTTTAGGACGCTCCAGGGAGCTAAGAATCAGGAAAAACGTAAAATCCAATAAACGCTGCACGAGAGACACTACAGACCAATCAAACACCAACACGTCTGGTGACGTCTGAAAATTCTAGGTTCCCTCGGCGTCTGCTTTGACCATAGTTCGACTTTCTCACGCGGAAGCAGGGCTGTCACCTGGACAGTTTCCAGTTCTACACCCCTCCCCCACGCAGCTCCGCAACTGGGGGCCGCTCCAGACACCTGCCTTATGCAGCTGCTCCCTGGGGACCACCTCCCTCGGGGACAGCTGGCTGCAGCCACGTGGGCCGGGCAGACCTGCTGCAGTGGCCCCTCGGTCACAGTGGGGCCCACGGAGCTGGAGCCTGATGCTCCAGACCCACCGTTAGAGCTCCCTCAGGAAGCCTGTTTGGGTAACACCCGGGACCAATGGCGGGGTTGGCCCACGGGTCCCCCTCTCTCTCCACGGCTCCTCCAGGTGTGCCGTGCACCCCCAGGGCCTGTGACAAAATCCTTATTTCCGTCGTGCAGCTCTCCTGGCCATTGCAGGGCGCTGCCGGCCTAAAGGTCCCACACGGAAACAGTACGAATATCAAAAAAACAGCCCTAAATAAAATATCAGCAAACCGAATTCGAAAGCACATTAACAGAATAACGCAGCAGGACGTGGTTCTCCCCAGGAAGTCAAGGACAGTTCGATACCAGGAACCACACTGCGGTGACCCACGTGTGTCAGGAGCCCCGAGGGTGAAAACCTAAAGCTCAGCTCCACCGACGGTGAAGAGGCCTTTGGAGAAGCCTGATGCTCTTTCTGGACAGTAAACGGAACCAGACGTCCCTTCCTCAACAGGACACGCCACGCCCGTGTGGCAACTGCTGGCGCATTTCCTCTTAGCCCCACGCTGCCTCTCAGCCTTTCTGGAACCTTCTCCCAGTGGCTGGGCATCCACAAGCTTCACTGCCCAGGGCCTCTGCCAGCGGAAGGCATCCTAGGAGACCAGGTGACCGGGCCCCAGAATTGGGAGGGGACAGTCTCCGGCTCCAACAGCTCAGCAGGGGCAGCTCCTCCCAGGCCTTCGGCCCTGGCAGAGGGACACCACTACAGCGAGCCCGGAGACCCCGTCCCCGCTGTCCCCTTCCCCCAGTGGCCCACCCAACACCACTGCAGCCGCATAGGGTTCTGCTTTCCTGGCAGGGCCCGACTCAGGCACAGTGGCCAGCACTGTGCTCACGGTGTGACGAGGACAGAGCGGTCACCCCAAATGGGGTAGGTGCCACCCACAGAGGGACATCAACAGGCACCAGGACCGGCATGGACGGGGGTGGGGTAACATTATTCCTCTTTGAAGACGTCGTCCCCGTCCATCCACAATCCTGAGAAAACCACCTGAAAATTACTACAAGGAAGAACTCACGACGCCACGGGGCACGGAATTAAGACGCCGAAACCAAGCTGCTCGTGCTAGATGCTACGCCGGAAGAAAAGACCCATTTGTAATGGAAACAAAAGAAAGTCCTCAGCATGAAATCAACAAGGAACTAAAACCCACACGAAGCGGACGTTAGTCTCCTGCAGGACGACAAGGTGAGCCACACTCGCGGGTGGAAGGTCCGGCGTCACCAGGATGTCAGCTGCCCCAGGTAACCTGTACGGTTATGAATCCCGGTGAGAACTCCAGTTTTTTTTTCTTTCCAGAGCTAACAGGCTGATTCTAAGGTCCACGTGGAGAATAAACGTGAAAGAAGGAAAAACAGCCGGATGGTGACGCTGCCTGCCCAGGACGGGGCTGCGGAGCAGTCGTTCCCCCCGGGGCTTCTCCGCAGGCTGGGATGGGGTGAAGTTTTTGAAAGGAGGCCATTATTCTACGTGGTTTCTGATGTCATTGAATGTTGGCAAAGGCCTCATTTCAGGACGGGTCCTGAAAGTTACTTCAATGACAGGGGCCCCGGGTGATTCCAGGCCCCCAGGCCCCACCCCCCAGCAAGCCGCTGTCCAGGGAACAGCACAGCGCGCGGCCGCGGGGGCCTTCCCGTCTGGACGCAGAGGGAGGCACGTGCCTGTCCCCGCTCGCTATCAGGGAAGCCCAGGTCTGGCGCCGGAGCCACCGCATCCTGGCGTGACGGCCCGAGGACACTGACCCGGGCAGAGTGAGCTCCGCATACGGCAGCAGGCGCCTGCCCGTCAGGAACAAACAACAAACCACTTCCACTCCATGTCCTAGTGGGGTCCCACGTGTGTGACACGCCCCGGTGGCAGAAGGACACGGCCCCAGGCTCTGGTCTGTGGACAGAAGCTGTGTCTCAAAGGCCCCCACCGTTCGGAGCCTGGGGGTGACTCACCAGCGGCTGTCCACGGCGGAATACCCGCATTTGACGAAAAAGTAAACAAGCCCCCAAGCTCCTGCCACGGCCCTCGGTGAGTCACGCTCGCCCTGGAAGACCCTCCTCCCCACCGACACCCTCGCTGGGGCCCAGCCCGAGCACTGTGCTCAGAGACACCGGGTTTGGGACGGCATTTAGCCATCTCAGGCAACCCAGATGAAAACTGAGCAACATCAGGGCCTTTGAAACGTCACCATCTGTCGGGAAAACAAAGGCTGAGGTGCCGGCCCTGCGCCGCTGCCAGGTGTCAGTCAGCTTCTGCTTTCTATTCAGGGTTCCCACGGTGACTCGAACAAACGTGTGCATTTTGGAAGGGTCGTGACTCGTGTTCTCAAAGAGGAAGGGACCTGCCCTTCCCGGGGCCGCCAGACGGTTCCTACCCGAGTTTGTGGTGTCTGAGCTCTGTGAGTCCCTTCCCCCCTACCAGAGGCCACGTGGGAACCTGGTTTCCCTCCCACCCCCTTGGTTCTCTGTCCCGAGCAGCCCCACATCCCCACCACCCACCGTGGCATCTCTGCCCCAGGCCCCCAGCACCCTCTGGTCCCCCAGGCCAGGCCGACCCCACCCCAGGGTCATCGGGCTGGCACTGTCCCGCACCCCCAGGGACCAGGACTCCCAGCATCGGGGACCTGAACCCCCCCGGCACACCCCAAGGTCCCCTCCAGGCTGTGACTGGCCCGAGGGTCCGTCTGGTTTCCGGTGCTGAGACCCCACTGCTCACACCCAGACCCGAAGCTGCCTGCCCCCTGGGCGCTGGGCGCTTGCGACAGCCCCGAGCTGTCTTCACCGTGGACCCCCGTTGCTGAGAGCCCCCCAGGGCCTCTGCGTCCTTGGGGTGCTGGCTGTGCCCCTTCAATGCCCCTGAGGCCTTCGGGTCCCACCCTCGTCCTTCCCCAGCACACAGGGTGCCCTGCCCTGGAAGCTCCTCCTCTGTCCTTCCTGCACGACTGTCCCCAGGAGAAGCCCTCGGGCCGGGCCCCTCCGCCCCGGTCCCAGCCCTGGCCCCGGCTCCCTCTGCACGCGTTCCCACGACGCAGGCTGGTGCACACGCGCTCTGCTCCCCGCAGTCCCTCCGCGGACACCGCGCCTGCAGTGCTGGCGACCGGTTGCGGGGAAGTCACTTTCGGCTGTATCAGTAAAGCTGTCTCCCTCTCCAGAGACGGCGTACAGAGGATGACGCACGAAGAATCGGCCGGATTAAGTGGCATTTACTCTCTATTAACAGAAGCCACTCTGAGCCAAGAAGAACTTCCTCCAGGGTCTATGTCGGCACGCGGCCTGCGACGCGTCCGTGAGCCAGCACAGGTGTGTGTTGGTGCATTCCACGGGCTAAGTGCGCATTTGGTGCGTGTGAGTGTGAAATATCAATAATAAACTGAGGCAAACAGTAAGAGGTTTTGTTTTAGATCAGCAAGTCGACGACAGGATTTTAACGGCAATCTGCTCATCTACCGTCTGAGATCAGGCCAAAGTGAGAAAAATGTCCCCAGGCGACAATTTAAGGTGGTGGAGGGGTGGGGGAAAGCTAAAAATAGTAATATCAGCTAATTTTGGCCATTGTTTGGAAAAGTTGGGCAGTCTGTGTAGACACGGGGTGCAGTTTGTCCATAAAACAGATGTTTGTTTCATATTAAAACATCACTGTACGCCACTCACGTGCGCAGCATGATACTGACATTGAGCTGCAAAATTCGGGAATTCCACGTGGCCGCGCGGTGAACGTGGACCATGGCCAGGCACTGCCGGGTCAGGGGAGGGAAGAAGAATCCTTACTGTTCCCCGTGCAGAGGCCCCTTTGTGACAACCAAGCCCCTGTGGACGCTCACCGCTTTATTTACCGCATTTCCCCGCGGGCTGCCAGGGAGCCATGGCACTGCCTGGACTTATTCGGTTTCCTGCTGTACGGGATCCGGCTGGGAGTCAGGACGTGGGACACTCATCTGGCCCCTAGCACCAGGCCCATGGCAAAGCCTCAGGGTGACAGTTTCAGCGAGAAACCAATGAGCCAAGAGAAAGTCCTCATAAAACCCGCAGTTACCTCCCCCAGCCAGGGAGGAGCGGCCACGCGCCCAGCACACCCGCCTGGCAGAGGTTCCTTTGGAACCCAGGTCGGGCCGCCGCCGCCCAGATCCCCACAGCAGGACGTGCTGGCGCCGTGTTGAATTTCACAGCTTTGCTCCGCCTGGGTGTCCCTGGGTGTCCCGGTGGCTGTGCCTGTCAAACCTCTGCAGAGCTGGGGAGGATTCTGGGCAGTTGTAACAGCCGCCCGATTCCGACCGAGGCGGCTGCAGTTCTTACAGCCTTCGGGGCTCGCACACAACACTAGCGGTTTATCTGTTCAAAGACTCATCACCAACAAGAAGAAAGGCCCTCACAGTTAGCAGACTGCTGTGAGCCGGGCCTTGCTGTAAGCATTTTGGTGTCCTGATTTACTAATTCCCACAGCAACCCTACGGGCTGGACGTCCAGGGAGGAAGCCGGGGCGCTGAGGGCCACGCTGGGCAAGGACGCTTCCGCTGTCGGGAAACCGCAAAAGCCTTGGTGCCGCCTGGCACGCGCTCTTCTCAGTCACCTGTTTCTCTGGGGCCTCCCACGGTCTCTCAGATACCATCCAACTCTCAGATACACAACTGACAGCAACACTAACAATGCGTGTCTGCGAACAAGCAAAA